>NC_133488.1:9800237-9842567 GCF_025370935.1 Choristoneura fumiferana | reverse complement strand
TGCTGCAGCCAGGATATTTAGCACACCAGTATACTCTTGAAAAATAATAGCAGATATGTCGTGTTTATTCCTTTGCTCAGTATTTGATTCTACATACAAAGCAATGGTGGCAACACGATGAGCTGATGCTGCAGCCAGGATATCCAGCACACTAGTACACTCTATAAAAAATTATAGCACATATGTCGTGTTTGGAATCGTTTTGATCAGTAATGATTCTACATACAATGCAGTGTAGCAACACGACGAGCTGATGCTACAGCCAGGATATCCAGCACACCAGTATACTCTTGAAAAAATAATAGCAGATATGTCGTGTTTGATTCCTTTTGATCAGTATTTGATTCGACATACAATGCAAATGGTGGCAACACGATGAGCTGATGCTGCAGCCAAATATCCAATACACTAGTACACTTTTAAAAAGTATATATCAAAGTTTAAAAACATGAAATAAAAACTTAAATTAAAATTTAAAACCCCGACTTAAAAAAACGCCAGAAAAATAAAAAATAAAACACTCGAAAAAAAACGCTGCTTGAAGAGACAATTAAAATTTAAAAAATAATTATGCGCTACCTAGCTGTTGCCCGCGATTCTGCGAAGAATTCGTTTATCTCTTTCCGCGGGGACTATGCGGATTTCCCGCAAAATTAGCCTAAGTTAATTTAGTACAAAGTATCTAGTAATATTTTTTATCTAAGCGGTGTCGGGAGACGCTAAGGTTAACTTTAAAGAATACAACATATTTAGTTTCATGTTAACCTTAGCGGTCCCCCGACACCGAAGACGTGAATGGCGTGACAATACAATAATCTAGTAGTGACATCCTGGTAGTCCAGCCAGGACCGTCTCCGCTGGACGGAACTCTTCAACGGTTAATAGCATCGACTTGAAATTTGGTATGCAACTGTAGTTTCGGTGACAATGCAAGTACAGTCAACAAAAAGTACAGTCAGCAAAAAAAGCTTGTATATTACAAATGAAATTTTTATAGTTAGGTTATTGTGTTTCATGTTTGGAATCTTTTTCTTTCTTCTAATAAATTTACTTCGATTCGTTCGTTCATTCGGTGCGCTCAGATCGGTGGATTATTATAAGCGCCGGCGCAATCGGTCAGCGTCTCATTCTTTTGTTAGAACTCAGCGCGGGAGCACGCTCGCCCTCGTATCAAGCGGGGGCGACGTGCGTCGCGTCGCGTCTCCGCGACAGTATAATTAATTTAAATTGTATTTAATTTAGTTAAATCTTTGTGAGGACCTGATGGTGCTTTCCTAATCTCGAATCAGTGCTAATTCCCGAATCCGGTAAGTGTGGAACGAACGGTTATTGTTTTAATTATAATATAAGGTAGTTTTACTCTGCGCAGCGTAACGTATTTGTTTGTGCAATAAATACATAATATTATGTTGTGAAGAATAAACTTTTGCTGTGTTCTCTTTGTAAGTGCTTTGCACGAATAATTTAATAATAAATTGCTACCTGTTTTAATTGTAAATTCGAGCTGCCGTTATTACTTAAATTGCGTAAAATTAAAATCCTTGAATGTGCGAATTACTACATTCCTGCTTTCTGCTTTCCCAAATATTGTAACTCCGTTTTGACTGTGAATCATGGCATATCGTCATTACTCCTAGCAGCAGTTCCTCACGCTTTGCTTCGGCACGGTCACAATCAGCGGAGAGTGTCGGCTACGTTGTTAACACGGTGTACCTCTTCTCAGAGGGCTACGCTGGGGGTACCGGTACCAGAAGATCTGGGGTCGGAGCGTTTCGACCGCTGGTGTTACTGGTCTTCGCGCCGGGCAACAGGGAGTGCTGCGTGAAAGGAAAGCAACCACAACCACAGAATTTACGCCCTTGTTACTTGAAAACCGATTAATTAACGTAAATAAGTTAGCGGTATTATTCGTAGCGGGCACCTTTTGGCCGTAGGGGCGTTAATGTTTAAATTTCCTATTCTTTAACTAGGAACCAGTCTTAACCACGAAAGATGACATCTCCATTCGGCACCTTAATTTTTTTAACCGAGGATCCCGTATCATCGATGCATACAAAGTTATGGTACTTACCTAGAGATCCTAAACTACCTGTTGACCTTTGGTCCAATAAATAACTGGTTCGTTGTGCTTTCTTTTCTCTCTCTTCCTCTACCTCTTCCTCTGATAAAGGAGGCAACGCTCAATTATATCGGCTAGAAAATTTTGCGCCTGATCTGCATGATCATGAGATTAGATGAAAATTAAATGGCTTTTTTCACATCTCAAGTTATTTTGTTAACTTCCATTTTTATTTATTATAATTTGACAATGTAAGTAGAATAAATACTATCTAATATCCAAGACTAAAACTATATATTAGATAGTATTTAATGTAAGTAGTAAATAATCAGTATTGTTGTTCTATTTATGTCATATATTATTTTGTGGCATTATTTTTAGAAATGGTTTGGTAGAGTCGTTTTTTTATGGCTTACTTATTTTAACCTGTTCGTGTGAAACATAATCTTTTATTGAGAGTACAATGTTCGTTACCATTTATGCACTAAACCTCATGTGGAGACATGGGTCGTCGTGCTCTACACTTTCTACCTTCCCGTCTTGTTTCTCATTTCCCTCTTCCTGTTTCTATGACAAAGAATGGCCACGCTCTTATTTTATCGGCTGGAAAATTTTGCACCTGCTTTGCATGACCGTCCGATTGTCCGTTATGGTCATAAGCCAATGTTATTATGGTTTCGGCGATATTAATATATTGTTCCACGACAAACAATTAACTTGTTTTCTTAAAATCGCCCACGCTCTGAGGTAGAACTTTCTCACCAGTTTGTGTTTATCATTGAAACACTTCCACCTAGCAATGAAATTAGTAAATTGGCACACGTCTGTCTAGCCGTATAAAACAGGACGGTAATGTTTCAGTGTTGATACAGACATACGTGCGGGCAAAGCTCTACATTCGGCAACTTATTTTTTTTTCACCAAGGATCCCGTGCATACGAGGTTATGGCACCTAGTGATCCTAAAATACCTGTTTACCTTTGGTCCAATAAATAACTGGCAACGGATTCATACTAGATAGTACAAGTACAGCTCTACGTAATGTCTTACGGAGTTTTTGCTCGGCTCGTCTTTACCGTGACACACTTACATATTTGCGGCAACGCAGGTACAATCTAGCAATACGTTTTTTTAAAAAGGTTTATTATTATATAAATGTGGTCTGTAATACAAAAAAAAAAAAACATAGATCAAACAAGTATAATGGCAAATAGCCTTTTTGCTATTTAAGACCCATAAGAATTTGTGTCAGTATCCTTATTTATGTAACATGTATTGTACCGTAAAATTTTCACGTTTTTTTTTTAAGCCCACTGGTTTTGAAACAATTTTGTTCGTATAGAATATAATCTTTATAGACACTTTCTAAAATCATATTATCCGTACCGTATTGTGCCATGAAATTTATTATGATTTATATGTGCTGTGATAGGAGACTGTGCGCAAAATATCTAGGTCGATTGCCTCGATTGATCGCGTCGATCTATTCAACCGGTCTGTTTCTTGGTGTAAACGCTGAGAAAAGATCAAAATTAAATAGACTTTTTCACATCTTTAAGATTGTTACTTTTTACTTTTTATGTTTACGATTTATGTGACATGATGTGGAGTCGTTTTTTCATGGCTTACTTATTTTAGACCTGTTCGTATTAAACACAATATTTTATTGAGAGTCCAATAATTGTTATCTTTTATGCACAACACCTTATTTTCTTGTTCCGGATCGTCGTGCTTTACACTTTCTACCTTCCCGTCTTGCCTTCTCTTTTTCCTCTTTCTCTTCCTATGACAAAGAAGGCAACGCTCTTATTTTATCGACTACAAAAATTTGCGCCTGCTCTGCATGACGGTATGATTGTCCGTTGTGGTCATAGGCCAATGTTATCATGGCTTTGGCGATTGTACTAAATTGTTCCGTTTAAAATCACCAACGCTTTGAGGTGGAACTTTCTCACCAATTTTTGTTGGTCATTGAAATACTTTCACCTGGCAATCATATTTGTGAAATAGCACACGTTTAGCCATATAAAATAGGACGGTAATATTTCGGTGTTATTCATTAACATAATTATCACAGAATACAGCCAGATAATGCTTGAGGCTCGTAACCTGTCCAAACGCTTGTGCAATCGCATCAAATCCGTTTTGTCACCAAATTAGATTTAAATATTTTTGATTATAAATATGTATGTTAGTCTGTAAGGTAATTATTTATGGGCTAAGTTGCCTGAAATAAATGAATTTATTATTATTATTAAGTAGAGCTTTGTCAGAGTTGCATACGTATTCTTATGGCATGCGAACGTTCACAGATTTAGAATAATTCTCAGCCACATCAGAATATCATCAGTGCTACGTGTAGACGATAGCATTTTACATACGAAAGCTGTATTGTTGTCGACTCGTGTTAACATTCGATACAGGCATACACACGAGCGGGCAATGATTTGGCGACTTATATATGTATATTTTTTTTTTCACCAATAATTCAAGACTGTGTGTAGGCCACAACGCCCGCTAACTAAAAGTTTCGGCTTTGAAATGAAATGAAATTTACTCATACTCATACTCTTTTATTGGTAATATCATTATTACATGTCATTGTGTTATTTTTGTTTATTTGATTTACTTAACATAATGTTCATTGATCCATTATCATGATACACTTATTTGCGGCAACGCTGGTACAATCTAGCAATAAGTTTTTTTTATGTTTGTTATTATGTAAGTGGTATTATTATAATAGTCACATAAACATTTAATGGTATCCATAAAAAATCTTATTTTATTCATGTTACATGTATTGAATTGTATTATTTTGAGAAATATATCGGTAGTCGTTTTATTTTAAGCCAACTGATTTTGAAATCTGTATTGAATAAAATCTTAGTGCTATGACATTTATTATTATAATTTATTTGAGATGTGATAGAAGATTGTCTGCAACTAGGTCGATTGCCTCGATTGATCGCATCGACCGATGGAACCGTTCTGTTTTTCGTCGCAAACGGTGTGTTTAGGTGAAAATTAAACTTAGATTTTCACATCCCAAGTTTTTTTATCACTTTCGTTTTATTTTTCATCGTGATTTGATAAATGTGAGTAGTAGATAATCAGTATTGTTGTCCTATGTCTTATGGCATTATTTATAGAAATGATTTGGTAGAGCCCTTTTGTTATGGCTTACTGATTTTAAACCTGTTCGTATGAAACATAATCTTTTATTGAGAGTTTCTATAATCACGTGAGTGCCGTATTCTGCGGTATAGATAGTAAAGGCTGTCTATAACAAGAGCTGGGTCGCTTGCCTCTATTTCTTGCGACGTATAATTAAAGAGCTCTACTTTTTCGTTGCAAATGATGACGATTTTTTTTTATTATTATCTAAAAAACGGGGACGAATTATTATATTTTGTTTTGTATCCGAGAAAGTGTGCATTTAGAGCATTAAGAACAATGTGTAAGTATATTTTTTCATTCAAGATAGTCCTCGTCCAAACACAACTAGCATCTAAGGACGCGAAATGAACATTTCACACTTCACCACCCTGAAAATTGTATGTCATCGAGTCAGGACGTATAACCAGCGACTAATCGGTCGCATTCAAAGTCAAAGTCAAAGTGTCGGTTCATTTGTGCATTTACGTGCGTGAAATTAATACCTAATAAATATGATAGTTTATGATTTGACTAGGGATCAAAAAAGAAACAAATTAATAATAGTTGATTCAAATGAACTGATTGATAAATAAGTTCAAAGTTAAATAATAATAAAAACTCTAAAATAATAAAAATTCTAAATGCTCTAAATGTACACTTTCTCGGATACAAAACCAAATATGATAATTCATCCTAGTTTTGTAGGTAATAATAAAAAAAAAATCGTCATCATTTGCAACGAAAAAGTAGAGCTCTTTAATTATACGTCGCAGGAAATAGATTCAAGCGACCCAGCTCTTGTTATAGACAGCCTTTACTATCTATACCGCAGAATACGGCACTCACGTGATTATAGAAACTCTCAATAAAAGATTATGTTTCATACGAACAGGTTCAAAATCAGTAAGCCATAACAAAAGGGCTCTACCAAATCATTTCTATAAATAATGCCATAAGACATAGGACAACAATACTGATTATCTACTACTCACATTTATCAAATCACGATGAAAATAAAACGAAAGTGATAAAAAAACTTGGGATGTGAAAATCTAAGTTTAATTTTCACCTAAACACACCGTTTGCGACGAAAAACAGAACGGTTCCATCGGTCGATGCGATCAATCGAGGCAATCGACCTAGTTGCAGACAATCTTCTATCACATCTCAAATAAATTATAATAATAAATGTCATAGCACTAAGATTTTATTCAATACAGATTTCAAAATCAGTTGGCTTAAAATAAAACGACTACCGATATATTTCTCAAAATAATACAATTCAATACATGTAACATGAATAAAATAAGATTTTTTATGGATACCATTAAATGTTTATGTGACTATTATAATAATACCACTTACATAATAACAAACATAAAAAAAACTTATTGCTAGATTGTACCAGCGTTGCCGCAAATAAGTGTATCATGATAATGGATCAATGAACATTATGTTAAGTAAATCAAATAAACAAAAATAACACAATGACATGTAATAATGATATTACCAATAAAAGAGTATGAGTATGAGTAAATTTCATTTCATTTCAAAGCCGAAACTTTTAGTTAGCGGGCGTTGTGGCCTACACAGAGCCTTGAATTATTGGTGAAAAAAATATATACATATATAAGTCGCCGAATCATTGCCCGCTCGTGTGTAGGTATGCCTGTATCGAATGTTAATACGAGTCGACAACAATACAGCTTTCGTATGTAAAATGCTGTCGTCTACACGTAGCACTGATGATATTCTGATGTGGCTGAGAATTATTCTAAAATCTGTGAACGTTCGCATGCCATAAGAATACGTATGCAACTCTGACAAAGCTCTACTTAATAATAATAATAAATTCATTTATTTCAGGCAACTTAGCCCATAAAATAATTACCTTACAGACTAACATACATATTTATAATCAACAATATTTAAATGTAATTTGGTGACAAAACGGATTTGATGCGATTGCACAAGCGTTTGGACAGGTTATGAGCCTCAAGCATTATCTGGCTGTATTCTGTGATAATTATGTTAATGAATAACACCGAAATATTACCGTCCTATTTTATATGGCTAAACGTGTGCCATTTCACAAATATGATTGCCAGGTGAAAGTATTTCAATGACCAACAAAAATTGGTGAGAAAGTTCCACCTCAAAGCGTTGGTGATTTTAAACGGAACAATTTAGTACAATCGCCAAAGCCATAATAACATTGGCCTATGACCACAACGGACAATCATACCGTCATGCAGAGCAGGCGCAAATTTTTCTAGTCGATAAAATAAGAGCGTTGCCTTCTTTGTCATAGGAAGAGAAAGAGGAAAAAGAGAAGGCAAGACGGGAAGGTAGAAAGTGTAAAGCACGACGATCCGGAACAAGAAAATAAGGTTTTGTGCATAAAAGATAACAATTATTGGACTCTCAATAAAATATAGTGTTTAATACGAACAGGTCTAAAATCAGTAAGCCATAAAAAAACGACTCCACATCATGTGACATAAATCGTAAACATAAAAAGTAAAAAATAACAATCTTAAAGATGTGAAAAAGTCTATTTAATTTTGATCTTTTCTCAGCGTTTACACCAAGAAACAGACCGGTTGAATAGGTCGACGCGATCAATCGAGGCAATCGACCTAGATATTTTGCGCACAGTCTCCTATCACAGCACATATAAATCATAATAAATTTCATGGCACAATACGGTACGGATAATATGATTTTAGAAAGTGTCTATAAAGATTATATTCTATACGAACAAAATTGTTTCAAAACCAGTCAGCTTAAAAAAAAAACTTGAAAATTTTACGGTACAATACATGTTACATAAATAAGGATACTGACACAAATTCTTATGGGTCTTAAATAGCAAAAAGGCTATTTGCCATTATACTTGTTTGATCTATGTTTTATTTTTTTTTCGTATTACAGGCCACATTTATATAATAATAAACCTTTTTAAAAAAACGTATTGCTAGATTGTACCTGCGTTGCCGCAAATATGTAAGTGTGTCACGGTAAAGACGAGCCGAGCAAAAACTCCGTAAGACATTACGTAGAGCTGTACTTGTACTATCTAGTATGAATCCGTTGCCAGTTATTTATTGGACCAAAGGTAAACAGGTATTTTAGGATCACTAGGTGCCATAACCTCGTATGCACGGGATCCTTGGTGAAAAAAAAATAATTTGCCGAATGTAGAGCTTTGCCCGCACGTATGTCTGTATCAACACTGAAACATTACCGTCCTGTTTTATACGGCTAGACAAACGTGTGCCAATTTACTAATTTCATTGCTAGGTGGAAGTGTTTCAATGATAAACACAAACTGGTGAGAAAGTTCTACCTCAGAGCGTGGGCGATTTTAAGAAAACAAGTTAATTGTTTGTCGTGGAACAATATATTAATATCGCCGAAACCATAATAACATTGGCTTATGACCATAACGGACAATCGGACGGTCATGCAAAGCAGGTGTAAAATTTTCCAGCCGATAAAATAAGAGCTTGGCCATTCTTTGTCATAGAAACAGGAAGAGGGAAATGAGAAACAAGACGGGAAGGTAGAAAGTGTAGAGCACGACGACCCATGTCTCCACATGAGGTTTAGTGCATAAATGGTAACGAACATTGTACTCTCAATAAAAGATTATGTTTCACACGAACAGGTTTAAAATAAGTAAGCCATAAAAAAACGACTCTACCAAACCATTTCTAAAAATAATGCCACAAAATAATATATGACATAAATAGAACAACAATACTGATTATTTACTACTTACATTAAATATTATCTAATATATAGTTTTAGTCTTGGATATTAGATAGTATTTATTCTACTTACATTGTCAAATTATAATAAATAAAAAATGGAAGTTAACAAAATAACTTGAGATGTGAAAAAGTCCATTTAATTTTCATCTAATCTCATGATCATGCAGATCAGGCGCAAAATTTTCTAGCCGATATAATTTGAGCGTTGCCTCCTTTATCAGAGGAAGAGGTAGAGGAAGAGAGAGAAAAGAAAGCACAACGAACCAGTTATTTATTTGGACCAAAGGTCAACAGGTAGTTTAGGATCTCTAGGTAAGTACCATAACTTTGTATGCATCGATGATACGGGATCCTCGGTTAAAAAAAATTAAGGTGCCGAATGGAGAGTGTCATCTTTCGTGGTTAAGACTGGTTCCTAGTTAAAGAATAGGAAAATTTAAACATTAACGCCCCTACGGCCAAAAGGTGCCCGCTACGAATAATACCGCTAACTTATTTACGTTAATTAATCGGTTTTCAAGTAACAAGGGCGTAAATTCTGTGGTTGTGGTTGCTTTCCCTTTCACGCAGCACTCCCCTGTTGCCCGGCGCGAAGACCAGTAACACCAGCGGTCGAAACGCTCCGACCCCCAGATCTTCTGGTACCGGTACCCCCAGCGTAGCCCCCTGAGAATAGGTACACCGTGTTAACAACGCAGCCGGACACTCTCCGCTGATTGTGACCCGTGCCGAAGCAAAGCGTGAGGAACTGCTGCTAGGAGTAATGACGATATGCCATGGTTCACAGTCAAAAAGGAGTTACAATATTTGGGAAAGCAGAAAGCAGGAATGTAGTAATTCGCACATTCAAGGATTTTAATTTTACGCAATTTAAGTAATAACGGCAGCTCGAATTTACAATTAAAACAGGTAGCAATTTATTATTAAATTATTCGTGCAAAGCACTAACAAAGAGAACAAGCAAAAGTTTATTCTTCAACACATAATACTATGTATTTATTGCACAAACAAATACGTTACGCTGCGCAGAGTAAAACTACCTTATATTTATAATTAAAACAATAACCGTTCGTTCCACACTTACCGGGTTCGGGTAATTAGCACTGATTCGAGATTAGGAAAGCACCATCAGGTCCTCACAAAGATTTAACTAAATTAAATACAATTTAAATTAATTATACTGTCGCGGAGACGCGACGCGACGCACGTCGCCCCCGCTTGATACGAGGGCGAGCGTGCTCCCGCGCTGAGTTCTAACAAAGAATGAGACGCTGACCGACTGCGCCGGCGCTTATAATAATCCACCGATCTGAGCGCACCGAATGAACGAACGAATCGAAGTAAATTTATTAGAAAGAAAGAAAAAGATTCCAAACATGAAACACAAATAACCTAACTATAAAAATTTCATTTTTAATACAAGCTTTTTTTGCTGACTGTACTTTTTGTTGACTGTACTTGCATTGTCACCGAAACTACAGTTGCATACCAAATTTCAAGTTGATGCTATTAACCGTTGAAGAGTTCCGTCCAGCGGAGACGGTCCTGGCTGGACTACCAGGATGTCACTACTAGATTATTGTATTGTCACGCAATTCAGGTCTTCGGTGTCGGGGGACCGCTAAGGTTAACATGAAACTAAATATGTTGTATTCTTTAAAGTAACCTTAGCGGTCTCCCGACACCGCTTAGATAAAAAAATATTACTAGATACTTTGTACTAAATTAACTTAGGCTAATTTTGCGGGAAATCCGCATAGTCCCCGCGGGAAAGAGATAAACGAATTCTTCGCAGATGAAGTCGCGGGCAACAGCTAGGTAGCGCACAATTATTTTTTAAATTTTTAATTGTCTCTTCAAGCCGCGTTTTTTTTCGAGTGTTTTTATTTTTATTTTTCTGGCGTTTTTTTAAGTCGGGGTTTTTAAATTTTTAATTTAAGTTTTTATTTCATGTTTTTTAAACTTTGATATATACTTTTTTAAAGTGTACTAGTGTATTGGATACGGCTACCGATATATTTCCAAATTTCTAAAAATGAAACAGTACCTATAAATACATACTTCATAATAGTTAATTACGTGACTGATATATAATGCCTTATTATGTACAGCCGCATACATAATTTTATCTACATGCATATATCATGCATATATATGCATGCTTGCTCGTTTGCCATCCAATCGAATAAAAAAAAAAAAAAAAAAAAGTTTTCTACAATACCTATGTACAGTACCAGCATTTTCAAGTTAGTGGTATGACTGACAGTGACAGCTGTTATAGTTTTTTTAATTCATAAACAATCTAAGTTTGACTCGATTTTGATTCTCAAATCGATTGTAATATTCGAGATTCAAAAGATATATATGGAACAATGATTTTATTATTGATTGAAATTACAAATCGACTATACTTAGTTTTTTTGTAACATTAGAAAAAAGGTTAATGTTTAAAAGTTTTAAATGATCTTGAACAATTCTATAATAATTCATGTTTTCAATATTTTTTTTATTAAAACACACTTAAAAATAAGTCACAGCAAAATGTAACAATCTAAAATAGTAGGTAAGCGATACAGAAATAGGTACACATAGAGAAAAAATACAAGGTAAGCAATAGGCGACCTAGTCGCTCAAGAGCGATCTTTTCCAGGCAACCACAACCAATAACAATAGTAGTAGTGTTATTAACAATATGACTATTCACCATTTACATAACAAACCTTAAAAAAAAATATTGCTAGATTGTAGTAACTTACTATAGCGTTGCCACAAATAAGTGTGTCACTCATGGTAGAGCCAGGCCTTTTAGTCAGCGGGCGCTCGCTGAGGCCTAATCGGAGCGGAGCGGACTTAAAATATGGCATACTTATTAGTTATAAGGCATTATTATGTACGTCCCGTGACAATACCCTCATCTGCTAGTTAAATTTTGGTGGTCCGGCTAGTATCGTCACCGCAGGACGGAACTCTTCAACGGTTAATGGTATCGACTTGAAATTGGTACGCAAATGTAGTTTGGGTGACAATCCAAGTAGAGTCAACGTAATGTACAGTCAACAAAAAAGCCCGTATTTTTTTTTAGCAAACACTTATTTATTACTAGCCTTTATTTAACTAGTCCATTAAAGAGTATGTGATCCACATCCAGTAGTCGGATTGGCTTAAAATTTGACACACTTACGTAAATCTGATGACAAAACAACAATCTGGTAGTAAAATCCTGGTGGTCCAGCCAGGCTCGCCTCCGCCGGAGGGAACTCCTCAATGGCTCATAGGACAAATACAAAACTTTGCATAATTGATCAATTTTAACGAGAAGGCGTTTATATGATACATACCAGTTGATGGTGCAGCCAGGGTCGTCTCTTCTTGAGGGAACTCCTCAACGGTTGACAGCACGCACAGATATAAAACTTTTCCACAAAAAAGTTTAATAGTATCTACACACTTATAGTTATCATGTAAATTATGTATTACATTACAGTTAGAGTGGGGTCGGGGTATCTCTGGTTTTGCCGACAAACTTGACATCGAGTGTCATTTTATCGAAAACGTTTCAAACATTTATTCGGAATTTCGGAACATTAATTCTCGTAATATCGTTTGGTGTAATTTTGTTTCGTGACCTGTTCATTCAAATTTTTTTACCCCTGACGCAAAAAGAGGGATGTTATAAGTTTGAACGCTATGTGCGTCTGTGTATCTGTATGTCTATGTGTCTGTGTATCTGTCTGTCTGTGGCACCGAAGCCCTTAAACGGGTGGACCAATTTGAATGCGGTTGTTTTATTTGAAATCAGGTTTTCTAGCGATGGTTCTTAGACATGTTTCAGCTAAATCGGTTAAGCCGTTTTTGAGATATTGAACTTTGAAGTGACAAAGTCGGAGGTTTTCCAACATTTTGTTGGTTAGATTAGGTGAAGTATATGATTTAAAAGGCAAACTGTTCAGGGAATATTATTTGGCAGATGATTCGTTATGTATGAATTTTAAGTGGCAGAATTACTAAACGACGGTGTTCATTTGTTCAAAATGTCATTACAACAAACACAGAAGGGTTAAGTTATAATGTAACCAGTTACCCCACACATAAACTATTTGCTACCAGAAAAAAACTTAAATTTAAAATTTAAAAAACCCCGACACCAAAAAACGCCAGCAAAAATAAAAAACGCCCTACAAAAAACGCCGACAAAAAACCAACTAAAAAGTAAAAAATAATTATGCACTACCTAGCTGTTGCCCGCGACTTCATCTGCGAAGAATTCGTTTATCCCTATCCCGCGGGGACTATGCTGATTTCCCGCAAAATTAGCCTAATTTAATTTAGTATTAGTACCTAGTAATATTTTTTTAACGGTTGACAGCAAGCACAGATATAAAACTTTTCCACAAAAAAGTTTAACAGTATCTACACACTTATAGTTATCATGTAAATTATGTATTACATTACAGTTATGGGGTCGGGGTATCCTTGGTTTTGCCGACAAACTTTACATCGAATGTCATTTTATCGAAAGCGTTTCAAGGAACATTCATTCTCGTAATATCGTTTGGTGTAATTTTGTTTCGTGGCCTGTTCATTCAATTTTTTTACCCCTGACGCAAAAAGAGGGATGTTATAAGTTTGAACGCTATGTGCGTCTGTGTGTCTGTGTATCTGTCTGTCTGTGGCACCGAAGCTCTTAAACGGGTGGACCAATTTGAATGCGGTTGTTTTATTTGAAATCAGGTTTTCTAGCGATGGTTCTTAGACAGCAAAATCGGTTTAGCCGTTTTTGAGATATTGGACTTTGAAGTGACAAAGTCGGAGGTTTTCCAACATTTTGTTGGTTAGGTTAGGTTAAGTATATGATTTAAAAGGCAAACTGTTCAGGGAATATTATTTGGCAGATGATTCGTTATGTATGAATTTTAAATGGCAGAATTACTAAACCACGATGTTCATTTGTTCAAAATTTCATTACAACAAACACAGAAGGGTAAAGTTATAATGTAACCAGTTACCCCACACAAACTATTTGCTACCAGAAAAATAGGTTAGGTTAGAGCTGCAATAATTACATAATATATAAATAAAATAGGTTAGATTAGAACTGCGACCATACCCGAATCTAACTCCTACTAGAAAAGTAGTTTGTATTAGGTTAGAATAGAACTGCGACTCCCGCAGAATCGAACTCCTACCAGAAAAGTAGGTTAGGTTAGATCTAACTGCTACCAGTTTGCAGCAAACGCGAGCAAAACTTTAGCACAATCTGTCGTTTTTATTAAATTTTCAATAAAATAGTACTTTTTTGATTTGCCATTTTCACAAAAAAATATAAGGATATCAAAAAAACGGGTTGCGGCACAACCCAGTACTAGTTGAGCACAAACTGGCACAAAGTTGAGAGAAAAAAAAACAAAAATGGCTGTACAGAGTTTTTTTTAACATGTTTTTGTAAGTAGTGAATAAAAATATTGAAATATGATTTTAAGCATAAGCTAGCACAAGCTTAGCAAAACTTAGTGCATACGTAGTTTTTAATCTCCGACGCAAAATGAGGGGTGTTATAAGTTTGACCGCTATGTGTGTCTGTGTGGCTGTCTGAGTGTCTGTCTGTGGCACCGTAGCTCTTAAACGGGTGGACCGATTTGAATGCGGTTTTTTTTATTTAAAAGCAGGTTTTTTAAGCGATGGTTCTTAGATATGTTTTATCAAAATCGGTTTCGCCGTTTCAAGATCATCAGCTCTTTTGTTCGCTGCGGTAGGAATCTTAAACGCGTAAATATACTGATATAGATCCATACTTATACTTATATAATATTATAAATGCGAAAGTGTGTGTGTTTGTATGTTTCTGTGTATATTTGTCCGTCTTTCACGTCAAAACGGAGCAACGGATCGACATGATTTTTGGCATAGAGATAGTTTATACGGTCAGAGAGTGACACAGGTTACTTTTTATTCCGGAAAAATGCCGAGTTCCCGAGGGTTTTTTTTTATTTGCAACAGTTTTCGGCACAAGTGAGCACAAGTCTAGCACAAACTAGCAGATATTTTTTTTTTGATTTTTCAAAATGGCGGTGCTAAGACGTTTGTTGTTTTGCGTTTTTTTTTCGAAACTATAGCCCATATCGAAAAACTGATTACAGCACTAGCTAGCACAAGTCTAGCACAACCTAGGACATACGTAATTTTTTGAAATTTTTAACACCGAGTCCATTTTATGACATAGACTTTCGTCTTAATTATGATTTGTGTTTTAAAAAAATCTGTGGGTCATATCAGAGTATGGTGTGCAGCACGTGCGAGCACAACTTAAGAACAATATATAGCGATTTTATTTCTTCAAAATTTTCAAAAATATGTCGCTTCTTACCTTTTTTGATTTACGATTTTCTGAAAAATTTAAAGATCAAAAAATGGATTGCGGCACAAGTCAGTACTATCTAAGCACAAACTGGCATAACGTTGGAAAAAATGATTTTCCAAAATGGCGATGCTGAGATTTTTTTTTATTTGCAATTATCTCTGAAACTATTGATGCTATCGAAAAATAGTTTTCAGCACAAGTAGACACAAGTCTGGCACAAACTAGCAGATTATATATTTTTGTCGATTTTTCAAAATGGCGGTGCTAAGACGTTTGTTGTTTCGCGTTTTTTTTCGAAACTATAAGCGATATCGAAAAACTGACTACAGCACAAGCTAGTACAAGGCTAGCACAACCTAGCATATACGTAATTTTTTGAATTTTTTGACACCGAGTCCATTTTATGACATAGACTCTCGTCTACATTATGATTTGTGTTTAAAAAAAATCTGTGTGTCATATCAGAATATGGTGTGCAGCACGTGCGAGCACAACTTAAGAACAATATATAGCGATTTTATTTTTTTCAAAATTTTCAAAAATATGTCGCTTCTTACCTTTTTTGATTTGCGATTTTCTGAAAAATTTAAAGAGATATCAAAAAACGGATTGCGGCACAAGTCAGTACTACCTAAGTACAAACTGGCACAACGTTGAAAAAATTGATTTTCCAAAATGGCGGTGCTGAGATTTTTTTTTTATTTGCAATTATCTCTGAAACTATTGACGCTATCGGAAAACAGTTTTCGGCACAAGTGAGCACAAGTCTAGCACAAACTAGCAGAGTATATTTTTTTTCGATTTTTCAAAATGGCGGTGCTGAGACGTTTTTTTGTTTTTCGTTTTTTAACGAAACTATAAGCGATATCGAAAAACTAATAACAGCACAAGCTAGCACAAGTCTAGCACAACCTAGCAAAACTTTTTTTTTTAATTTGGACAAAGTGGCGGTGCTAGCCCAAAAAAAAGTTTTTTTGAAATATTTTTTTCGTTAACTGGAATTTGCAAAAATAGATAACAGCACAAGCTAGCACAACCCTAGCACAACCTAGCACAACCATTTGTTTTTTGAATTTCCAAAATGGCGGTGCTAACTTCACTCACATGTGTTTTTCTCTATAACGTTAGATAAAAGGACATAAACAGCTAGCATTCCTGTATATTAGCATAGGAATATGCTAGAGTCGCTTTATGCAAAAAAAAACTCAGTAATGTAACGCACAAGAAAATAGTCACTGTTTTTTTTTTGTATAAATCTGTGAATATTAACTTGTAATCAAGTTAAGCTATGTACACAATTCTTATTGTACTTATCATTACTGACATCACAAAAAATATGGGAAACCCATTGGGAATCGAGTCGTTATGACGCAAAAGAGAAAATGAGAAAGTGATTTCTTCGCGCCGGTTAAAACACTAGTGACCATACCAAAGTGGTACACTTGTTTTATCTGACTGACCTAATCAAAAATTACGCCAAACTTTCTCAATTCCACTAACAGTCAACCAAACTGAACTATTCAGTAGCACATTTCTAGCGGCGGTCAAGCTTGACGCTGCATGCGTCAAACATTAATCTATGTATACAGGATGTGCCAACTGACCGGCGAAATCCGCATGCGGGGCTGGACACAGCAAAGCCTCCTCTAAAGCTGCTTTCAGTTCCCCGAACGGATTTAACCGGAAAGTTTGTTGCATTTTGTCATTTTAAATAACGTTTGAGCATATAAATTGGCCGTAAACGGGAAACACGCTGTATATCGGATTAATGATTTTGTGGGTGGCTATTTACGATCGTTGATTTTAGTAGCCAGCAGCTACTTCACAAATAATGACAATGTACGTAACTAAATTACAGTACTTTGGACGTTCAGACTTAATTTACATTAAAATAAAAAAGCCGGCCAAGACCGTGTCGGACACGCCCAAGATAGGGTTCGGTAGCCATTACGAAAAAAATCAAGTAATATTATGTGCGTTATGACAGAATTAAAACACTTACTACAGTCTTAAAATCTATTACCAGAAAAAGAGCGTATCTTCACGGCGCACTTGGGCGAATCAACTATTTTAACAACACTAATCTGTCCGCGAAATTTTTCAAACAATTACTTACAAAATATTGTAAGTTAACATATTTTTTCTGTAATTTAATAGATGGTGTACATGAATACATGCCATACTACGTATGTTCAACCTTTTAAACCGTGAAATATCTTGTTGGAAGTACGATTTTTTGGTAACGCCAGAGACAATTTTGGTAACGCAGGAGACGCCCAAAGTGTCGGTAAAATAGTTGATTGGCTCACTTACGTCCTTTTGTTGAGAAGTGCAGTTTTTCGGCAATAAGTCAAAAACGGTATATCCGAACATATTGAAACCAATTTTCGTTGAAAGTATTTATTAAGCGTTACCTTTTCATATTTTTTGCATATTTTTTGGACAAACAGTTTAGAAGATAGAGAGGTGGACACAATTTTTGCTACTTTGGGAGCGATTATTTCCGGAAATCTTCACTTAATCAAAAAAGTTTTTGAGAAACCTTACTATTTTTTCAAAAGAGCTGTCGAACTCTGTGTCACACGTTGATGCGAGTTAAAAAAAAACAATTTCTTTTACGTGTATGGAGTGCCTACTATATATTTTTGTAATTTAACTACAAAACTAAATAGCGGCTTTGAAAAGACATCTGTACTCCAAATTTCATTGATATACATTTTGTAGTTTTCGAGTAAAATGCCTGTGACATACGGACCAACGGACAGACAGACAGACGAACTTGACGAAACTATAAGGGTTCCGTTTTTGCCATTTTGGCTCCGGAACCCTAAAAATGGATTTTTAACAAGATGAAATGTAAAAAAATAGTACATTACTGCAGAGGCCATGAAGTAAGGGATGCGATGCGATGCGATGCGAAGCGATGCGATGCGAAGTGATGCGTGTGATGCGATGCTATGCGAAGCGATGCGATGCGATGCGATGCGATGCGATGCGATGCGATGCGAAGCGAAGCGATGCGATGCGATGCTATGCGATGCGATGTGATGCGATGCGAAGTGATGCGATGCGAAGTGATGCGTGTGATGCGATGCTATGCGAAGCGATGCGATGCGATGCGATGCGATGCGATGCGATGCGAAGCGAAGCGATGCGATGCGATGCTATGCGATGCGATGTGATGCGATGCGAAGTGATGCGATGCGATGCGATGCGAAACGATGCGATGCGAAGCGAAGCGATGCTAAGCGAAGCGAAGCGGTGCGATGCGATGCGATGCGAAGCGAAGCGATGCGATGCGATGCGAAGCGATGCATTGCGATGCGATGCGATGGATGGATGGATGGATGGATGGATGGATGGATGAAATATTTCCTCACATTGTTTGAGAAAAGCACTATACAAGCCTCGGCCAGAACAGGGATTGCTGGACTCGTTTTATCCGGCCTCGTCTACGACTCGGCCGTCTACCCCGAACTCGTCCATCAATCCCTTACTTCATGGCCTCTGCAGTAATGTACTATTCTCAATCACATGATTACTTTATACATGTATGCAGACAATTAAATATTTGATACAACGAGTACACCCGCTGATCATATTCTTGTCATTTTACTGTTTACTTTTCCTAAGGTACAATGTATTTTAGCTGCTTCTTAAATATTAAATGAAATTAATCCGGATATCCCGAAACATGTCGAGCTAAACTCGATTTAAGACGTGAGTTATCCGGATTAATTTCATTTAATACTTATGAGTGAGTCTCACGGTAGTTTCATCTTCAAAGATGTTTCGTAAATCCTTCAATACTAATATTATAAATGCGAAGGTTACTCCATCTGTTTGTCTCTTTTATTGTCTATCTGTCTGTTACCTCTTTACGATTAAACTGTTGAACCGAATCAGATTTAATATGAATTAATGACAGCTTGACACCCTTAGTAAGTAGGATAAGTAGCATAAGTAGGATAAATAAACGGTTTCTGGGTACACGAAGTCGCGGGCAAAATCCAGTAGAATCATATTTTATATTATTTTTAAGATCTTATTTACTTTACTTATTTACTTTTGTAGTTACAAAACTGATAAAAAAATATTCACTGTTTAGACGTGAAAAAGTATAAGATAGGCATAGTTACCACACAGTACTGTAGTACAGTCGGTGCCCTAACATAAATATCCACTTTGCTATGCAACTAGTATGAAAAAGTGGATACATAAGTTAGGGAACCGACCGTACAACCATAATATTAATTTCGGTCAGGACACGTCGTTTTCCTTCGATTTCCTGAAGATTCTAACGAGAAAGAAAAAGAAAACTGATCTTCTATTTCGAGTTTTGAAACTTTTGAACGTCATCAGCAAATTAGTTCAATTGAAAATTACAGGTTTACAGATTTAACTGGTAAAGAAACTCAGTTCATATAGACGCCATGTTCGTCCGTGTGCTTACAAATAAGTCCACAATGACGAGAGGCGAATCGTTAAATATGTAATTATGTATGTAATGCATGTTGTCGTAATGGATTTCGCCGAATAAACAGATATGTGCTGCCATTGTTGATCCGACACCTGAAACCAATTAATGAAATAATAGGCGCGTTCGTAATAAGGTGAAAATTTATTTTGTAATAATAGTCTGAGCCGTTAGTTAAAAGCCGTGGTGGCCTAGTGGTTTGACCTATCGCCTCTCAAGCAGAGGGTCGTGGGTTCAAACCCCGGCTCGCACCTCTGAGTTTTTCGAAATTCATGTGCGGAATTACATTTTAAATTTACCACGAGCGTTACGGTGAAGGAAAACATCGTGAGGAAACCTGCACAAACCTGCGAAGCAATTCAATGGTGCGTGTGAAGTTCCCAATCCGCACTGGGCCCGCGTGGGAACTATGGCCCAAGCCCTCTTGTTCTGAAGGAGGCCTGTGCCCAGCAGTGGGACGTGTATAGGCTGGGATGATGATGAATAGTCTGAGCTGAAAGCCTATTTAAAATTGAACTATTTACTTCCTATTAAAATGGCTGCAATCTTTTATTGTAGTCTGGATTAAAAAGAAATTCCTTAACAAGGCCGAGTAAACGCAGCAGTTTGTGGTCCGCCGCCATTGTTCACTCTAGGAGCTTTTTTTTGCTCTTTATTTCTACTGAAAAATTACGTACATAGGAGTTGCATTTGGATCGAATTTATCTGTGCACGAATGAGATTGGGGTTCGGTTATTACAAAGACTTATGACTTTATTCATAAAGTAGTAACTACTACGTGAAAATACCTACAAGACCGCTAAGTCTCTGTGATACATGGTCTTTCAAGGAAAAAAGTATTTCCACACAAGACGCTGAAGTTGATAAAATCGCAATTCTGAGACAATTAAAAAGTGAACATCATTTAAATTATTTAAAATTTTCTCCCTAATTAATGCATAATTTTGTAGTTCATTTTTAGATAATGAAATTCTCTGCGATAATCCTGCAAAGACAAGAACAATAATCTTTAAAAAGCTACCAAACTTTGTGCCATTATTTACATAGCTACAATATTTAAATTGAATTTCGCTGAACAAAGAAACCGGGCAATATAACGGGGTCCAAAGAATAAGAATTGTACAGTACCAACAACAAAGTTGAGATTAAAATCAATAACATTTCGTGGAAAATTATCTGCTCTGACAGAAAGCTCGTCTGAATAGCAAAATAATCCTTTCATTTCGAGGATAATCCGCGAATTTTGAGAGCGTGTTTAATATTGAAAATATTTCAATAATTTTACGTTACTTATTTACATGGCACTCCGGTAACGGGAAATGTTGGAAGAAAACCTTTAATGTTTTTATTCTATATATTATTTTATTCTTATTTCGGTTACTCCATTAGCACAGGGATGTTTTTAGGCTAAATACAAAAGGAATAGTAAAGTTACAAGCGCTTTGGTTTCGAACCAGAGAGATTCAGTTCTCTAAAATAATTTTACTTCGATAACGTATATAATTTATGTTTAAAAAAATAAAAATTGGAGCTTATAATACAGCACGACAGGGGTGCAGTTTTTCTTTCAGGTAAGTATTACAGCTTAGGTAGGGCTATTCAAGATCAAAGTGGATAGGCTGTTACTGTGATGGAAAGATGACGTGAAGAAAGCGGCCACCATGCATGCAATGGATTCGGATGGCTCAATGCCGCTAAGAATGGACATTTTTGAGAGAGGCCTGCACCAAGAGGGTCAAATAATGGCTTTCCTTTCATCTACCGCAAAAACCTATTTTTTCACATAAGTAACAAATCTGATAAAATGTATTGTGCCTGTAATATTATAATAACATCTGAATTCATAATATTTAAACACTTCGACAGTGTAACAGAACGGAGGTGGTTCGCCAACTTTGTCAGCTCATTTGGCTCGCACCATCCAGAAAGTTATCTTGAAGTGCATCGGAATTACAACGTGCTTCCAACTTGAAGATTCAAATCGAATGCAGGCTATGAATCAGTAGTGCTAGATGAGATACGGTATTGACCTTTGGCGCGGGTTGTTAGATTTGATACTGTTAGAAAATTTACTGCTTTTATGTCGACACGATAGAGTGCTTGCGGTTTATCTGTTTTTATCACTTTTATAGTAATATTTGTCTAGCATAACAGTAATTTGTTGAACATAAAACATGTTTTATGCGTTTTAAGGCGATGTCGAGGTTATAAAGCTTAAAACAATTTAGAATAAACTTTGTAAACTAATTTCCCAGCGGTTATTAGTCGCACAATATCAAAAATACTGTCCTTTAGAAGATAAGTTTTATGATTGTATGATTTGATGTTTTATATCCTTTCCGCGGCGGTAGTTTTGCAAGCACTAAACTTGCACGTGTATAGCTTAAATTTTTGATTTAAAACATAAGACATTATGCCTTGAAGCTAGTAACGTTGGATTTTGAGTTTCCATAAGTTTTTCAAACGGGGCCAACTACTGATAAGTATCTTAATATTTTTGAATAGGTAGGTATTTGATGATGGAAGGACGGTAACTCGCATTTAGTTATTTATTGTGATCGCACATGTATTGTGGTATTCTGCCTTTCCGCAGAAATAATTCCAAATGTTTCATTCCTCAAACTGTTATATTTCCCAGCTCTCGACATCTTTGTTTATTTTGCTTATGGTTTTATAGAGCACAGTGGGTTAGGTTAGGCTTATGTTAAAAATATAGTTTCAGAGAAAATCGTGACTTGGGAAATGTAACAGTTTGGCAACTGATTTTTTTAGAAATAATAAAGCAAAAAGAGAACGGTGTATTTCATTTATTTATAGATACTTAATGTATTCAATCATCATAGTAGTCATTGCGCGCTTGCTGCCAGCTGCCAATCTACCCCGAATAATGAGATAAAGAATTCTGTTTCTATATTGGTATTTTTTATCACATGCCCGAAGTTACAACATTCTTTGTTTGTGAGTTTTAAATAACTCGATGTTCTTGCACATTCATTGCAGTACCATTAGGTTAATGAGGGCCCACCTGGTGTTTTTTAAAATGCGTCGTTAAATTCACATCCCCAAATCTACCAACTTTTCATGACATTCTGCATAAAGGTTCACGATTAAAAACAACAGGGTGCATGACTGAAAACATGTAGAGCTAGAGAGAAGATAGCAGCAAATATCTGACACGTCCTTCCGGCCCTAGAAATAGAGTCGTATGAGATATTTATACACGCTTGTTGTGTCAGATATTGGTGCTGGTGACTGTACGTACGCGAACACGTTGTATTGTATTGTACATTTATAAGTGAGAATTACATTTCTGTCACGCATAAACTGCATTGTGTAATAAATATGTATAATTAGTAATAGGTATGTCTAATTTCATGTTACTATTGTTATTCGTTTTTTTATCATAACACATAAATTTTACCCTGAGTAACATTTATTATCTTTAGCATTCTAGGCGCTTTGGTGTTGTACTGTAAGCCTAAAATGTAAACTGTTATAAATAAATAAGTAAATAAAATAAATAACGAATTTACTTGACTTAATGCTTTGAAAAAAGAAGATTGAAATTTTAATTATTCTTGCTTTAGCATCTCAGTAGTATTTTATATGGTCACTGCAGAAAATCACAAATTGCGTATACAATGTATCACAAAATGGGATGCGGTTAATATCTGACCGGGTGTTTATCACTCCATAGTGTACGAAAGTAAAGTGTAAGACTCGATAATTTATCTCCTAGTGTCATTTTCCAAGGCAGGGCACAAAATATATATACTAAAAGGTTGAACAAAAAATATTTTTTAAACCTTCCAGCCAGCATCTGTTTCAATGTCGTTAAGGTACACATTTGTGTAAAACGCTACACGTTAAAGTTTCAAGAACTACCTACGAATGCAAGAGTAAGCGAAGTTTGAGTACCTTCTTTGAGTGCACTTGAATGATAATTATACGTAACTAGAATAGTGCCATTGGCACCTTATTTTACTTTGATTAGTTCAAATACAGAATGAGTAAATTGAAATTAATTCAATATACTACTCTGGGTGATTCGGAAAAAGTGAGCAAGACCCACCTACCTCACTAATAGATAACGGATCGTTCAGAATATTGTGAGTAAAACTCCTACTACACTTTTAATTGGAGTGGCCATGCACTTAATAAACAATTTAAGGCTTTGTGTTTTCAAGATTTAAAAAAATTATGCTAATCCAACTAGTACTGTTATGATATAGTAGGTAGCTTTAACTAACTGAATCCGTCGCGTCTTCCGAATCACTGCTTGTTCAAGCGGCTCTGCCCCTACCGGTACTCAAGCACCGTTCCTTTTGCTTCATAGTCAGGGTCAATAAACACTAGGCTAACGGGAAGTCTACAGTGTGTGGCCCAGAACGGGGATAATATTAAAAACTGAGGCTCTATAGGTCACCGGTAATTGGATCATCATTGTCCCACTTAATTAAAATCAAAACTTAACTATTGTTTTTTTTCTAACAAACTTATTCGTAAATTCAATGTACGCCATCCTAGAACTTAACTGACGTCGCCTGTCACGCTACGAATATCAAAATTTTGCTTTACATTGTTTCTTCGAATAAACTTTAAAGTGTAATAAAAAAAAAAAAAAAAAAGTCGATGTTCTAAATGTTGTTCAGTTTGATCAATACGATTTATGTTTTAATTACTTGCTCATGTTACATGCCACACCTGGTATAATTTTGTTCTAAGACGGATATTATTTATGTAGACCAAACCTAGATCTGTGTACAGTATTCAGAATTTCATTCTCAAACCCGTAACACATTGAGTTCAAATCGTAAACTTCGATGAATGTTTATGAACTAAACTTTTGACATAAACTCGCCACGCATATGCACGTTCTGTTGAGATGACATTGTAATTTATAACTTTAGTAAATTTGAAGTATAAACTAAACCTTCAGCCACCATAGCCAGCCCCAGGTGCATTAAATTATAAGTTTCATCGTTTCCCAAGGAATTCGTCAGGGTACAGTGAGCGACAGTTATTTGGAGTAGAATAGACTGTTATTTTGCAGCGCACTAAAATTTTACGTATTATCATTAGATTTACTTAATTGTTTAGCACAAGCCTTTGCTTTAAGTTTTAATAGTTGAATGAAACTTGCGGAATCTCTACAATTTCCCGTGGGAATTTCCAATATCTAATTCCATTCTGGTCTTCATTATTAATGTTTCATAAATAACACCCGTGTACAATTTAATGTCTGTTTACTCATATTATTACTCTTCTTCGTATTCTTTGTACTTAACACAACTTTTATTTATGTAACCTTTTTGTTTTTCCTTTTTGTACAATAAAGAGTATAAACAAACAAACATTATTTTTTGTAAATTTAAGACTTTACTATGATGATAAGTATGGGCTCCCCAAACCCAACCTCAAAATGAATAAGCAACTGGAGGTCTATGGGGGAGGCCTATGTCCAACATTGGACGTCCTACGACTGAGATGATGATGATGATGAAGACTTTACAATTATGTACTTCCCGATTTCGTTGGAATATCAATGTAAAAAGTAACCTAGATGTATTATTTCTAGAGATCCAGCCTTCATTTAAATCCAATCCAATTTCATCTAAATCCGTCCAGCCATTTTCGCGTCCAACAACGTAGCCAACGCGGATGAAAATATACGAGAGTTTAGCATTAAATTAGTAGTTTTCTGTTTTTTGCATGAATAATGGCTATACTTCAAAATGATTCCATACGATTAAATAAAATTTTGAATAAGTAACAAATACACACACACATTCACAAATTTTCGCGTTTTTAACATTTAAGTAGGATTTAAGATAATACTATGATACATATAATTATTATTATTATGTATCGTGCAGGTACACATTTTAACAGCCGCGCGTTAGATTTAGGCCTCACGAAATAATTAAATGTTAACTAAATCTTATCTGTGCTCCAAGTGAAAACCAGCGAAAGACATTAACTTAATTTTCTTTACTTTGCTACGCTTTAATTGACGATAATTTTAACGTTTTCATCATTTTATGTAGTCAAAAAATTTATTAAATCGCATGTGTCATATGTGACTTCTTAAAAGTAAATTATTTTTTTCGTAAAAATTTCCGCGGTAATATTTTACAGTGGTCGTATTAAAATTAATTTACGTACACTGCAGTGTCATGCTGTCATTTCCAGCGCCTTGCTGTCATTGTGGAAAATTGCTTTCAACTTGTAATTTATTTTTTATGTTTTTGTCTCTGAACTGTACTTCGTTTTTCCATGGGATAGTTTCAGGTCGTAATAAATGATGAGTTACTTCCACAAACACATTCCAGGGGAATGAAGACAGCTTGATGGAGACGACGAGTGGAATGAAAATTACTTCTATAAAATAAGTGGAAGCATAAATGAAAGTTTAAAATAGATACCTTGTATACTATGTGTGAAGTTTCGAGTAGAAAAGGATGATCAGTTTAAAAACTATTTAAATAATGACGTCAAGTCACTTGAGTGATATTTTGGCACGAATATGAGATTTTTGAAGCAGAACAAAAGTAAATATAAAACTATAACCAAAAACCGGCCAAGAGCGTGTCGGACACGCCTAGGATAGGGTTTCGTAGCCATTACAAAAAAAACAGATAATATTTTTCTAAGGATTTCGTAGTGTGTCAAGTTTAGGTATGTTTTATACAAGAAAAATTAGTCGCTATATATTTTTTTGTAAATTTGATATATTTACTACCATTCTGATTTTTTTTAAACTCTTCCTGCCAAAAGATTAGATTTTATTTATTTATTTTAATGAAAATTTACACTTTAAAATTGAATATTTCGCAAACAGATCACTAAATACAAAAATCGTCTTAGCAACCTCCCAATAGTTTTAAAAGACCTATTCAAAGATATCCCACACTATTGAGTTAGTCGAGTAAAAAAATCACCCCCACTACGTCTATGGGAGGTACCCTAAAAATTTTTTTATACTTTTATCTTTTTATTTTACCACTGTCCGCCGTGACTAATATGTACATTCATGCCAAATTACAGCTTTTTAGTACTAACGGTCACATTCAAGTGCATTCAACTTTAGACACGGACGGACAGGCAGACAGACAGACATGGCGAAACTATACGGGTTCCAAGTTGACTACGGAACCCCAAAAAACAGTGATGTGTACGTGTTTTTAAGTTTTCAAACTTTCACTTGTCTTTATTTAGCGCTGATCTATTTGTAAATGTAATTATTACAAAGATAAAAGTCGATGGTATGTATTTTTATAATTAATGAACAAAAAATTACTCACCTTATCTAAAAAAAAATATAGCTGCAAAAAGCTTTACTGTCAGTGAGTTATAAAGCTTCATAGCTCTAACTTCAAGGGATTGCATATTTTAATTGTTTATTAATTTCAACTTGATACTACGCGTTGCTGAGGAAAAGAATCTCACAGACAACGAAGTAATCGTTAGCGAGTTTCTTTTTTCCCTTTGACTTATGTTACCCCAGAACAGTACATTGTGCATTAAGGGGCGTAAGAAGGAGATTCCTAACGAGAGTCTATTAGAAGCACGACGCTGGAGGCGGAGAGCTTTTAATGACTCGAGTTTGTAATCCCCTTACGGACAGTGATACACAAAGATTTTCATCACATTGCGAGGAAAAAAAATCAAAAAAAAAATTTATTGTGTCCAAAGAGGTCGGCAAAAGAAAGACGCTAAGAAAACAACTGAATACAATAATGGCTACCTGCCAATACAGGGGGCTACTACAAAATTCGAAAATCAAAGTTCGTATCGTACCGTCCCTCTCACTCTCGTATTAAATAATATTGGCGTCAGGAAAACGATATGAATTTCGATTTTCGAATTTCTTAGTAGCCCTACTAACTTTTAAAACTAAAGTCATAACTCCCTTGGGGAGAAAAACTATACGTAAATCCATAGTTCCCGCGGGAACAATGGACGCCATTGTCCTTTAGTATACAGGCATGGAATAATATGATTGACGAGCAAGTGTGATGAATAGTTTTCGTGCAACAAGAGAGCAAAGTTGTTTTTTGTTGCGAGTGTTGATTTTGAATCCCGGGTAAGTGAAGGATTCTATAATTGAATCACGAGCGTTAGCGAGTGATTCTAGGCTAGAATCCTGAGAGCAGCAAGGGATTCAAACACACGAGATGCAAAAAAACTTTGGTCTCGTGTGACATATACAATTTTTCACCTCAGCAGCGAGAACATAATTTAAATGTAACATAAGAATAAAACCAAATATAACCTACCTGTTTACAAAACAAACACATTTTTTTAAATAAAATCGGATTATTAAAAAACAAATATAATAATCAAATTTAAAACCCTTACTCAAAAATGATACGAACAGCCGCGATTACATCTTTAAAAAGTCTCCAGAAAGTTAAAAATGCCAAACATTGTTGAAAAGCGGTAAATAAAGAGGTTTTGAATTCGGAACGAAAAAGTATCTAGAAGGTACAATAAAAATCTCATACTCATAACATGCATTGTAATTTGAACTTAGAACTTCTTGTCATACTTATTTTTAATACTGCAAAAAGCCTATCTTTGGGTTATTAAAAAGGTTGAACAAAGTCTGCGTTTGTCGCATCGCCTCTTTTCGAAAGCACTTCCCTAGCTACCACTGCCAGTATCGGAATCCTTGGTATTGACATCTCGAGTGAAGTCCAGTTCCGCGGCCATTTAGAGGGTAAGGCTAAATAAGCCTCAAAGAAGCTCGGCGTGCTCAACAGATCGAGACAGTATTTCACTACGGCCCACCGCCTCCAGCTTTATAAGGCGCAGGTTCGCCCACATATGGAATACTGCTCTCATCTGTGGGCAGGGGCTCCCCAGTACCAGCTTCTCCCTCTGGACCGCATACAACGGAGAGCGACTCGAATAGTCGGCTGCCAACGAGTTTCTGATCGACTTGACTCTTTGGCGCTGCGTAGAGATGTAGCTTCACTGTGCATCCTCTCATCCATCGCATGTACAACGGGGAGTGCTCCGAGGAGTTATTCGGGTTGATCCCTGCCGCATCCTTTCGCCACCGACCTACGCGACAACACTTCCATCCTCACCATTTAAATGGTTGGCGGTCCTGTACTGTGCATGCCTTTTTCCAGAAATTTCCTGCCTCGCACAGCAAAACTCTGGAATGAACTATCGCCTGCGGTATTCCCGGACCGATATGACCTTCAAGTTTTCAAGAAAAGAGCGTACTCCTACCTTAAAGGCCGGCAACGCACTTGTGACTCTTCTGGTGTTGCAGGTGTCCATGGGCGACGGTAATCGCTTACCATCAGGCGATCCGCCTGCTCGTTTTCCCCCTATACCATAAAAAAAACGTTTAATTTATTATAAATGTTATTAAACCTTTAAACATGTTTTTTTAAGATTTCCATTACATAAACATAAATAGATTTGTTACAAATTCATTCAATTTGACAAATATTTATTCAAACTGTAGAGGCAGTATTATATGGATTTATTTTATAAAAAAAAACAAGAGAAGCGGCTTTCGTGCAACGAGGTTGCATGCTTTATTAAAAGAGCGGGAAAATTTACATTTTCGAAATATTTGGTTGTCATGTAATTTATTTGGTATCGATATATTAATACCATAATAAATTTCTTTTAAAATTGTAATAAACACAATTGATCCTATCTCTCGCTTGTTTCGTGTTGAAGTGAAAGTGACAGATAAAAGTGAAGTTTAAATATTTAGAATTCAGTGAGTAGACCCAACACTGTCCTCAGCATTTAAAAAAAAAGTTACTTTGTCTCACGGAGTGAGCAAAATGCGAGTTTGCTCACTGATTTTTCATAGCAAAAACCTGGCTATTTGAGGTGCTGAGGTGAAAAAAAGATGGTCGTACTTGCAAAGTAATAAGTAAGTACATTTAAAATATTGCAGTGTAAGCTTATAACATACAACTTGTACAAAAGAAGAGTGTAATCAAAATAATATTTAAAATTAGTATTTACCTTGGTTAAAAATATATCTAACGGATCGATAATAACTAATAAACTTGGTTATGGATAAAACAAATATGTATAACTTTCAATTATATTGACTGAGAGAACTTAAAGTTGTATTCAGTCAAAGCAATAAATACCGTCTAGACAATGCATTATGCATATTTATTACAAAACTGAATTAATCGATCGAAGCCCCAGCGCGTCCCAGAATCGCCATTCATAAACTCCACTACCAGAAATGTAATTATATATGTTCATAATACTTTCGTTCAGAGACCAACCATGACGCACAACTGGCAGATTAAGATTAACGACGGCCGACCTGGACGATATGTTGTTCCTTTGTACGAGTATCGTCTGATTGAATGACTTTACATAAACAATGACTATACGTTTTCTGGAGCCGTATTGAATTTCCGCTCAGGAAAATGAAAGTGATATTCTTTGGAGTTTCTTTTATACCCTTCTCTGAATGATATTATATCGCACTCATCTTTGAATGTCACGTTGAGTTTGAATATCGTGAAGGAATAAAGATAGACGTAGTTAGAAATATTTGTCTTGTGACACAATTGTCACGATTAAGCACATGAAGTCGTTTTTCTTTTGTTATAAAAATTATGTTACACTCACTAGACCGTAATGGAAAATGAGTGTTTGGTACCTCAAATCCCGAAAATAGTCCTTATGTTGATGACAACCTATGTCCGGATAAAGTAACACAAAAAAAAAAAAGACCTTTATCCTATCCTATCTAGCAGTGGGTGAATTAGATTTAATGATTATTAAGCTTCAAAATAGCTGTCGTTTCTATCCAACTTCAAAACACATTTTCATTTGGACGAAAGGCTTTAATAATTATAGTTAAGAATGTATTTATTGTACAAAATAGGACCGAGGACTAAACCTTGTGGCATACTCGAAATATAATAGTAATTTCGTCAAAAATATTTATTTATTAGCTATTTTTGTTGTGCTATTATTTAATTATTACAAATAATGTTTCATCATCACCCAGCCTATATACGTCCCACTGCTGGCACACTTAGAGGAAATAATGGTTACTTAAAAAATATTACCTCCGAAAGAAATGTGTACTTGCTCTGGTTGGTAATAGTTGTTATGCAAAAACGATGGTACTGGCAAAACACTTTCTATCACTTGTGGACCAAAAAATGTAAAAAACTTCATAATCGCTCCACTAAAACTTGATGAAAAAAATTAAACGTGTATATAGTCAATTAACCCGTGTGCTGCCAGCAATATCTCTAAACATTCTGATTGCCCACTCATTAATTGTACTAAGTATGTGTAAGTGTACGTAATAAAAACATGAACAGAATGAAATGAACGGAATGGCGTTTTTATTAACTACTTTAAATTTTTAAAATAGCGAAGGCGCTGTATAATTTTATAATAATCATAATCATAATAAATACGTGCCTGTTTTTGAATGTAAACATATAACAAAAAATAGAACCGACTGAAAATAATTCTCTACGTTCTGAAGTCGGTGCCTCAGCACGAGCCAGCAGGAGACCTATAATCGTCTACCTCACCTACAACTATACGAGTATATTGGCCATCAATCACTCCTCCCTTTTTTTCGCGCTTTTTAGTGTAAAAGATCTAAGATACAATAGTTTAATTTCAACTGCTCGTCACCTTTTACGAAAAATCGATCAGAGACGTTCATTATAGTCCTGGTGCTTCATCATCCATTCCATTTCGCCATTTGATAAACGATAAGCAAATTGCTTAGCAATGCGTTACAGTAAATATTCAACCCGTGAAGTACTTACTTGTTATTGAGTAGTCGCTCCATTGGTCAAATTTGGTCTTCATCATCAGTTACACTTCACCAAATGATGATTTTCAAGAGCAAAATGCACGAGTTACTCCTAAATATATCGAAATTACCATATACAATATTTGAAGAGTTCCCTCGATTTCCTTAGGATTCAGATCCTGATTTCGTGCTTATGGGACCTAATTGAAAATTGCTAGACGAACGAAAATAAAAAAAACAAATCGGTTCATAAATGACGGAATTCTGAGGTTACAAACTTAAAAAAAATACAACTAATTGATAACCTTTTCATTTTTTGAAATCGTTAAAAATACATATGTGGTGGCGCTAGGCTAGACGTAAGGCCTAGACATCCGAAAATACCTGAATCTAGCATTTTAATCTGTTGAATGAAGGACCGTGCGGGTTAGGTTGACTATGATTATATTTGTAAATTATTACGATACTACGCACACATATAAGGGAAGGGGAATGATAAATGGGAGAGTGAAAATGAGTGTTTGGTACCTGGAAATCCTGCAGTTCTGGATTCATGCAACAATATGGCGCCGGTAGCGTGATGATGTTGATAGATGTGTTTACAATCCAAATGTCCGTAATAGCACTTGTAGATCACAGAAAAAAAACAGCACTGGCCAGGCTTTCGATCACTATCAATGTTTTATCAGTTTATAACACCAAATACACAAAAAAGTAATTAAATGCAGCGATAAAGCGTTGCGGCGCGACGTCAACTCTTGCGAAAACGGAAACTGAACTCCCAGCAGCAAGGACGCGTCTCTCATCCCGGTCTTCTAGGCTTCAGCCAATCACAGGTGAATCGAGGTGAGGCGATCGCAGCGACACATGTTCTATCCTTGTTGCGCGCACAAACACGTCATATGAACGAGAGGGATAGGGAAATAGGAAGGAATAGCGTGCGTAGTAAAAGTAATGTTTTGACTTTATTAAATTTTAATAGCTTCCGGGTCACTTGGAGTTACTTAATTTTTTGAAACTAGATGGCGTTAGCAGTTCAATACGGCGCAAACATTCCCCCCGGCTTGAAGGGTTCCCTTCAAATCAAAATAACTAACTTAAACTAAAATTTTAAGGATGCCTTACTACAACCTACTGATTTGGTAAAGGACAGAGACGAATGACTGGACGCAAATACGTTCCAGATGATGTCCTAACCCGTGCAACTCTAATCACACCATCTCTCGCTGGAAAAACCTCTTCTATTACACCTAACGGCCAATGAAGTGTAGGCATGTTGTCGCTCCGCACGACCACAACAGTACCGACCGCAACGGGGAACGTGGGTGTGTTCCATTTCATTCGTGTTTGTAATGTGTGAAGGTATTCTCGCTGCCAACGATTCCAAAATGACTGAACTAATTTGTCTAAAAGTGAATAGCGCTCTAACAAGTTAAGCCTATCACCTTCAACCTCACGAGCAGGTAAGTATCTTAGGGGAGTCATAGTCAAGAAATGTGCTGGCGTCAGAGCTAATGGTTCTGAGGGATCAGATGATAGAGTTCGGCAAAGAGGCCTAGAGTTCATCACGGCTTCTACTTGCGTGAGAACCGTATTCATTTCCTCGATGGACAATATCTGGTCGCCTATAACCCGGAATAGATGTGTTTTCAGGCTTTTCAAATTGGATTCCCAATTGCCTCCGAAATGTGGAGCTGCTGGTGGGTTCATATACCAATCTATGCGATTCTCAGCTAATGTGCGCGCAAAATCTGTGTTAAAATGTTTGGACACTAGGAACGAATGTAGGTCGCTCAGGTGCCTTTTAGCGCCGATAAAATTAGTACCGTTATCCGAATACAACTGGGAAACAGGACCTCGGCGGGCTAAAAACCTTTTAAGCGCAGATAAGAAGCAGAACGTACTAAGATCAGACGCAAGTTCAATATGTACAGAACGCGTAGTCATACAAACAAAAATACAAATGTATGCCTTTTGAGCACGGACACCCCTGCTTCGAGTAGCTGTGACCCGTAGTGGTCCAGAGAAATCAACACCTGTATGCGTAAACGCTTTTACCGAACGAACAACACGACAAGCCTTGTGATCGGACATCTCGGGACAATTCGACTTAGGTCGCAGGCGAAAGCACCGAAGACACGAAAATATTCTACTGCGCACTGTACTCCTAGCCGAAAATATCCAATAATTATGGCGTAGCACAGAAGACAGCTCGTCTTCTCCAGCATGACAGTATAGTTTATGGAAGTAATCCACAATCAAATTGACAACGTGATGCTTACTCGGTAATACAATGGGGTGTTTCTGTTGAAATTTTAGATCCGCGGCCCTAAGACGACCACCGACGCGAATCATACCATTCTGCAGGAATGGTTTCAAGCGCTGAAAGGCGCGCGAACATACCTTGCCCATCTGCAAGTTTTCGAATTCCTTGGCAAAACAATACTGTTGTAGAACCTGCAAAATTCTACCCTCGGCAAACTCTAAATCTGTAGCTGAAATATATTCACGGCGAGGCAATAATCTGCCTAAGCGAAAAATGTATACAACGCAGCGTAACAATTTAGACCACGACGACATTCGAGCAGCTAGTGAAAGCAGAAGAGGTAAGTCCGTTGATGTGACAGCAATTAATGAATTTGTTTTCTCTTCCGGTGGTTTCGATATAGATAGCGGATCGAATGGTACTAAAGGCCAAAAGGATGGTTCTCGCTTAATCCACGTAGGTCCGTAAAACCAAAGTGGATGATGTAAAATTTGCTCTGGCGTTAAGCCACGCGATAGACAATCGGCGGGATTCTCAGAACCCAAGACGTGATGAAAGCGGTCGGCTGCTAATGCAGATTGTATCTTGGATACGCGATTCGCTACGAACGTACCCCAGCGATGAGGTGAGGAATGTATCCAACATAAAGCCACTGTCGAGTCCGAAAATGCATAAATATTATCAATTGCGATGCGCCTACCCAAAGTATCCAGTACGATGCGAATTAGTTTTGCCAAGACAAGTGCAGCGCAAAGTTCAAGACGTGCCAATGAAACAGTTTTCGTTGGAGATACCCGTGACTTAGAACACAGGAGGTGTGTATTGATGACACCATTATTGTTGACATGTAGATATACTACCGCTCCATAAGCTCGTTCACTCGCGTCTCCGAAACCAACAACCGATACAACACTGTCTGTAATGACACTAACATGACGCGGTATTTGAAGTTGATTGAGTAGGCAGAGTTCTCTGCCAAATTGATTCCAAAGCTTAACGATCGCCTCAGGAGGAGTGTCATCCCAGTCACATTTCAAAAGCCAAAGTTCTTTAATAAGAAGTTTGGCGTACAAGATTACAGGTCCAATAAAGCCCATTAAATCCCATAGTCGAGCTACGCATGAAAGTATAGCACGCTTAGTACATTTGTTACTAGGTTGCAGAACATCTAGTGAAAAGCTATCTGACGTCGGAGACCAAGTAAGTCCCAGAACCTTTTGGTTTTCACCCTTGTCAAATTCTAGAACTGCCGATAAGCGATGAGAAGGCGGAATGGTGTTTAATACCGTTGCGGAATTACTATTCCATTTTACAAGATCGAACTGTCCCTTTTTTAAGAGGGCGATGACCTCTTCAGCTGTTTGAACAGCGTCGGATTCCTCGTCTAAACTGCACACATAATCATCCATATACAACGAGTTTATTAGAGCATTTTTCGCGAGAGGAAACTTATCTCCCTCGTCTTCTATTAGCTGTTTAATAGTGCGCAAAGCGTGAAATGGGCTGGATTTAAGTCCGAAACAAACTCGCTGGAATTCAAACACTGTAATTGGATCATTTTGGTCAAATCTGTATAAAATGCGTTGGAATCTACGATCTTGTTCTTGAACTCCAATGCAAAGAAACATTTGCCTAATGTCAGCGCATAATGCTACCTTGAACAAACGAAAATTTAAAATAATTTCAAACAAGTTACCCTGAAGGTTTTCGCCACCGTGGAGGATGTCATTAAGTGAAATGGAAGTACTAGTTTTAGCACTGGCATCTAGCACTACGCGTAACTTCGTGGTTGCTTTATCTTTGCGGACTACTCCGTGATGCGGAATTATATACGATGGCTGCGATTCCTCAGTCTCCGTAGGCGCGGGAGCTAAAAAATCTTTAGCTATGTACTCCCTAATAACATCATCGTAAGCTTGTTTAAACTCAGGATCAGCCTTCATTTTACGTTCCAAGCACATAAACCGTTTCCTTGCACAGCTGTACGAATCACCGAGTGACGAAGGATCTTCTTTAAAAGGTAGCGTGACGAAATAACGTTCGTTCGTAGAGTCGCGAGTGGTGGTGTCGGTATATATTTTCTCACAAACCGAATCATCTGGATGCTGAACTCGAGGTGCATTGACCTCTTCTAGTTCCCAGAATTTTTGAACCATGTTATCAATCGATTGCGGAACGACACAACAGCAAGAAACCGACGAGGTGTTGAAAAGATTTGCGGGCGCACAGCCTATAACTACATAACCAAGGACAGTTTCTAAAGCGTACGGTGAGCCGTATTCACTAGCGACTCTCTTGTTTAACAACAGTTGCGGAAACAATGCCGCGCCAATCAACATGTCGATATCACCGGTCACCGTATACGTATCGTCGGCTAGGGGTAATGAGTCAAAACAGGTCAATATTGACCGATCTACTTCGACATTAGGTAATTTGTCAGTTACCTTGTCTACCACCAAAGTCTCTAGATCATAACTGAATTTACGATCGAAGCGGGAAAAGAATTTCACATTCACAAGCGAGTTAACTATCTTACTTGATCCAGCTATTCCTCTGACTGTGACATTTTTCTCAAAGGCATTTAAACCTAGTCTGTTACAACAGTCACGCGTTATAAAACTGCTTTGCGAAGCGCTATCTAATAAACACCGCACTAAGCGCTCTTGACCATTACAGTCGTAAACTATAACACGAGCTGTCGCTAACAACACTGTAGTAGGTAAATTTCGATTCGCGGTCGTGCTGCTGCAATTATTAACCGAATAGTTACGCACAGATGTTAAAGCGTTATCAGACTCAGCGAGAGTAGGTAAAAGCGTGGCGGCGGCGGGCGCGGGGTGCGGTAGCGGTGCGAGCGGCTGCTGCCGCGTTTGCAAAGCGGGCGAAAACGCCGGCGACCGGGCAAACGGCGCCGGGGCGGGGTGCGAGTGCGAAGCGGACAGTAACGCCGGCGACGGGGTAAATGGTGCCGGGGCGGGGTGCGAGTGCGAAGCGGACGGTAACGCCGGCGACGTGGTAAAGGGCGCCGGGGCGGGGTGCGAGTGCGTTGCGAAAATTTGCGACGCCGGTTGGTACGGCGTAATTTGAGCATAAGGTTGCGAAGCTGGCGGGAGCAGCGCGGGCTTGGCGCAAGGTGGAATAAACGAAGTAGGCGGCGCCGGAGGCGATTCAAACGACACACCGGGAACAGACCAGTCATAGCACGAGATGTCGTTTGAAAGCGCGGGAACTGCCACACTGTTTTCGAAATGTAACATTGTGTGATGTTTATTATTACATTTACGACAAGAACTATTAGAATTACAATCGATAACTCTGTGCTTTTGACTCAAACAGTTTAAGCAGTAATTAAAAGACTTTACATATTTATATCTATCGTTAGGTGACAGCCTTTGAAATCCCGAACACCTATAAAGTTGATCGTGTGGAGCGAGAGCGGGACACAGCGAACAGCCGGCGTTGTTGCTAGGTGCGGGCGGGCGCGACGCGGCATTCGGCGGCATAAAACTTTCGTGCTCGTCCACGTTTAAGTATGAGTGCGTATTTCTCAATGACTTTGGAAAATCTGCATGATCCGAAGCCTTCCTAGGAGCTTGTGCGGGCTTCAAATTAGCGGTGCGCTGCAATACCTTGATATGTTTACGAAGAAACGAAATAAGGCTACTGAAAGTAGGTATTTCAACGTCCCGGTTATCCATCTCGAATAAGCGAACTATTTCAGGATCCAATTTTTTCGAAGTTATGTGCATCAAAACAAAATCAAAATACAATTATCAAATCAGATACTTTCAAAAAATTCATCAAGAGCGGACACCGACGACGATAACTTGTCAACAAAATTTTCCAAGTTTTCGGCACTGACTGTACCTAGTTTTAAATTTAAAATTTGATCAAAATATGTTGTAGTCTGCAAGCGCTTGTCTTCATATTTACGAACTAAACTCGTGTAAATTAAATCGTAATTCTCAGCGCATGGGGTCAAACCAGTACAGACGGATTGCGCTTTGCCCGTTAATTTACCTATTAAATAATATAACTTTTCCGTGTCACTGAGATGAGTATTTTCATGTACAGTCGTCTTAAAACTCGCAAAGAATAAAGGCCAAACTCGTGGATCTCCATTGAATTCGGGTAATTCCATTGGCGGTAGCTTAGGGCCAACTCGGTTTTGATCAAATGTGCTATTTGGCTGGTTAAGCGGTTTCATCTCCCGCGGGGCGGTCAACTTAGCGTGTTGACGCTTTATAAGGCAATAAATATCTTCAAAAGCCACCCAAGTACTATGACTCGGCTCTGCATCGGGTTTCAATGTCATTTGTATTTCATTAATCTCCTCGAGAGTTTGAAGGTATTTATCTCGAATAGAGTCCAAAGTCTCGACATTAGCGAGAAACATTTCAATGGAGTCAGGACTATCTAATTTTTTAGAGATGGTATAAATTGACTGCAAACGCACGAAATACGCGGCTCGTCTCGACTCCAAATTTTTCAGTTTTTGTTCAGTCATTTTGGTTTGTGAACGCGTTAAACATGTAAACGACATAAACTTCTAAGAAATACCTACGTAGCAATAGGTATGTAAATACATCAACAAAGTATGTAAGTAATTAGGTACTTAGTTGTGAGCGAAGCGAATCGACAAAATACCTACCTAACCTAACTATGCGGTTTACAACTAGCTATATACCTAAAGTTGTTGGTTGAAACAAATGAAATCTACGCGATGTAAACAAATGAATAACCAACTGATCCGTGATAAATTATCATAACGTAACGTACTATGGTAGTTTTGTACTTATTATTGCGGCTATTTATTATTATCCGGCTCGATTAGGGACCATTAAATGGTGGCGCTAGGCTAGACGTAAGGCCTAGACATCCGAAAATACCTGAATCTAGCATTTTAATCTGTTGAATGAAGGACCGTGCGGGTTAGGTTGACTATGATTATATTTGTAAATTATTACGATACTACGCACACATATAAGGGAAGGGGAATGATAAATGGGAGAGTGAAAATGAGTGTTTGGTACCTGGAAATCCTGCAGTTCTGGATTCATGCAACAATATGGCGCCGGTAGCGTGATGATGTTGATAGATGTGTTTACAATCCAAATGTCCGTAATAGCACTTGTAGATCACAGAAAAAAAACAGCACTGGCCAGGCTTTCGATCACTATCAATGTTTTATCAGTTTATAACACCAAATACACAAAAAAGTAATTAAATGCAGCGATAAAGCGTTGCGGCGCGACGTCAACTCTTGCGAAAACGGAAACTGAACTCCCAGCAGCAAGGACGCGTCTCTCATCCCGGTCTTCTAGGCTTCAGCCAATCACAGGTGAATCGAGGTGAGGCGATCGCAGCGACACATGTTCTATCCTTGTTGCGCGCACAAACACGTCATATGAACGAGAGGGATAGGGAAATAGGAAGGAATAGCGTGCGTAGTAAAAGTAATGTTTTGACTTTATTAAATTTTAATAGCTTCCGGGTCACTTGGAGTTACTTAATTTTTTGAAACTAGATGGCGTTAGCAGTTCAATACGGCGCAAACACATGTAAAGAGCCTTTTACGGTTCATTTACATGATGAACTTTTCTTTTTCATATTTTGAATCCCATATTGCAATATATTTAAGTAAAGTTGATCACTAATTAGTAATGGAACATCATAGTCATAGTGTGTAAAGCTACGCAGTGAACATGCTGTATTCGATATCGCTTCTGTTGACAAGGCACTCGCCCGGTCATAATCTCTACGGATGTTGATTTTATTTGTTCTAATATACCACTTAATTAGTTGGTAGTTGGTTACTAACCAGCGAACTGAAGCAGGGGGTCGTGACCCAGCGAACGTTCGAAGTAACTCTAACATTTAATTTGAGAAAGTAGTTAAGTCATCATCATCATCATCATCCAAGCCTAATACGTCCACTGCAGGGCAGAGCCTCCTCTCAGAACAAGAGGGCTTGGCTATAGTTCCCACGCGGGCCCAGTGCGGATTGGGAACTTCACACGCACCATTGAAATTGCTTCGCAGGTTTGCGCAGGTTTCCTCATGATGTTTTCCTTCACCGCAAAGCTCGTGGTAATTTTCCTCTGATAGGTCAAACCACTAGGACACCACGGCTTCGTCTTCTTCAGTAGTTAGTACCTATTCAAAATATTTTTTTGCATTTGAATAATATGCATAACATAACCAAGCTTTTAATTATTATTAAATCAGTCGAATACCTACCGCATCTAGACTAGATTTTCTAAGAAAGTGTTTAATCTAAACAACACATTCAACGCCACATCGTCAATAAAATTCAACTTTTAAACTACCTTCAAATACAACACAGTTATTAAGGTAAAACCACTGAGAACCAAGTGGCTGAAATAGAACGTCGGATCGCGCAGGCATGGGCGGCCTTCGGTGCAAATAAGTCAGTCCTTCAGTCAAGGAAATTCGCCAGCACCTTAAAACCAAAATCTTCAACCAGTGTGTCTTGCCGTCTTCACTTATGGAATGGAAACCACCACACTGACAGAGAAGTCTGCAGAGAAACTCCGTGTTGCACAGAGAGCAATGGAGAGGTCAATGCTCGGGATAACTGTCATGCATCGGAAAAGGAATGAGTGGATCAGACGAGTCACTAAAGTTCGGGACGTGGTGGAAGAGATCGAGAGAAATAAGTGGAGATGGGCAGGGCACATTGCCAGGATGAAAACGATCGTTGGGCGAGGCAAACACTGGAGTGGACACCTTGTGGAAACACTCGCAGTAGAGGGAGACCACCAATGAGGTGGAAGGACGATATCTGCCGACAGGCGGGTGGAGGATGGATGCATATGGCTGTCGATCGCCAGGCGTGGAGAAATGGAGAGGAGGCTATGTCCGAAAACGGACGAATTAAAGGCTGCTATGGATGGATGGATGGATGGATGGATTAAGGTAAAAAATTTCAAAAAATATACCGTGACAGAATATTAGCGCCTACCGTCATACGCAAGTAGCGCCATATTTCCCGTAAGTATATAGAAAACCGTTTTAGAAAGATACAGATATAAAAAATTTCAAAAAATACCACTATAATTTCAATTTTTTTGTTACATTAAGTGCCTACAATTAAACGATAATTTAATTAATATACACATGCCATTTGGTAATGCACATGTATTGTTGTGGAAGAGCGGGCTATCCTGACACAAGCATTTTCATGCTTTTAATGGAGGTCCCCACCTTATCTCTTGTAAAATTTTTCCGAGACCAATAACTTTTCTTTTTTTTTTGGTTTTCAACAAAAATAATTCTTTTATGTCTTCCCTAAAAGTGGTCTGTATCTCTATACAAATATCCATATTAAGTATAGGATAGGATATGGTATATTAAGGAAAGGAGTTGTCAAATAACCTACTATATTTGGGAAATAAAACAACTGAACGTCAGTAACATTTGTTTAATCCAAATGTGATTCCAAAATAATTCGTTAATAAGATAATATAACTAAATGGCATACTTAATATAACACTAGATAATATTTACAAACGCAAGTTACAAGCTTATTCGTTAGGTATAAAATATCCAAAACATTGCGATTATAGGTTTGCTCTCATAAAATTCAACATTTCACTTATTAAATTCATCTATAGTTGTTGGTGTATCTTTAAAAAATAAATATAACCGAATTGAGAACAAAATGTTTTAGGACATCCTCCTTTTTTGAAGTCGATTAAAAACTGTTAATGTCGGTTCACGTGGTACATGAGGCAGCAATTTTACTTCTAAAAGCAAAATTTCACATTTCATTCAATTGAAGAATAAACCTCCTAGTTTAACTACTTAATTAACACGTTCCAAAACCGCGAAAACGTCTGGATTTTCTTTAAATCAACGTAAAGCACTTTATACATATGTTTACATACTAAAAGTTGTCCTCATGCAAAAATTCGACAACAACATGCGTTCTAAAATTTGTACTTTAGGCGACTCAACAAATTTATTGACTAAAATTAAAGCCGAAATTCCAACTTCAGTGTTAAGGCATTATTATCAAGTTAAAATTAGAAGTCTTTAACATTATAACATGAAATAGGTATGAATATAATTAACAATCAAGAGATATTAGTGAATTTAGATAGTGTGCGCTTAACATTGTTGTACATACTTAAAATAATGAACAACAATTTGTTCCTGTTAAACATTGCGAGCTTTGTATTGTTTCAAAGAAGCCTCAAACATCAGAAGGAAGCACAGTGATATGCACTATCACATCGATATACAAATACATATTCACGACAATAAATTTGAAAAAAAAACTACATTATTTGAACTTTGTAACTAATCTTTGACATTTAGACTACGATTGTCGTCTACCCAAGCTCATTTCGCCGTCACTTTTACTAGATATAATAGATGATTCCTGCTTCTGCTATATGACTTGAACTCGCTTCTCCTTCACTTTT
>NC_133488.1:9390658-9437927 GCF_025370935.1 Choristoneura fumiferana | reverse complement strand
AACGTTACTTATTAATAAGTTATAAACTCAACCAGTTTAGTGAAATTACAAAATAAGATAAAAGGTCAACTCGATTTATGGTTCGGTACCCAAACCTATTACTAAGACTTCGTTGGTCGTTGTCCGTCGGCTGTCACCAGGCTGTATCTCAAGAACCGTGAGAGTTAGACAGTTGAAATATTCACAGATTATGCGGCCTCTATAACAACAAATACTAAAAACAGAATAAATATATAAAGAGGGCTCCCATAAAACAAACGTGTTTTTTTTTGCCTTTTTTTGCTAATGTCCAATGAATATTGTATAGATGGTGCGCAACCTTTGTGCGCGAATCACTCGCAGTCGGTCGGTTTCATTTCACTACACTTGTTTTAGCAAAATCCCTCTGTTACGCGTCAGTGACGAAACGAACTCGCAAAGTCAACTCTATGATCTCTCTCTCTCTCTCTCTCTCTCTCTCTCTCTCTCTCTCTATGATAAAAGTCTGAATAAAAAAAAACTCCAAACGAAGGTCGAGGCCGGGCTGCCGCCTCACTCGCCGCCCTTGCCCTTCAACCTGACCAACAGAGTCGCATCCGCTCCACCTACATCGATCTCGCTCGCTTCACTCGCTCGATCCGCAGCAGTGAAGATATTATTTTGGCGGAGCAGGTTTAGGTTTTTGATCAAATGACTTTTTTTCTTGGCCGGTTTATTAAGAATTATCTCCTAAATGTATGGAAAAAAAGATAAACTTAAAATTATAAATGAGTTTTATTTTGTTCCTTCGTTTGTCTTTCCTTTTACTGTTTTTGCTCACTAAATATATTTAACTTTTCAGATTCATAATGGACTTCAAATTATTTTCTGAGACAAGTACGTAATACATAACAAGTACAAAGCTAATAGTATTAGCGATTTTGTATTAAAATTCCAATACTCTAGCTTGTACTTTACCTATTATGCAATTGGGCCCGGTAGTCTCATGATAGGAGCCGAAGATTCAACAGTTACTTACACCTCTTGCTACATAAGTACTAAATACCTTACAGATTGATTAAACCACCGTTCTTATTTCAAAATGACAATCATCGAAAACAGTACCATATGTCAAATAATATATACGTCTCTTTCAGTTTGGGCGTGACGTCAGTGAGGTGTCAATTGTTCGTTACCTATATGATTTGATTATTTATGACTTTCATATTTTTTGATTTTACAAGATCTTGCGGATTAAATTGAGATATATAGGTTGTCACAAAAAATATAAGTATAACCACTAAAGACAACATGTAGTATCGAATCGTGAATATAATTATTTTTTTGTTTTTAAGAAATCTATTGTTATAAAATAAAGATACAACTTTTACCATGAATAGACTTACGACTGATTACGATGAAGCATACCTAGACACTTGTAAAACTATAAGCTGTAAATGTCTGCACTATAAAGATATTATACACCGTGTTATTTTTGATTGTTAACTTTGAGGGGGCACTATAGTCAAACGAAGTTAATTTCTCCAAGACACTAGAATCCTAACTCTTACTGTGTAAAAGATAGTCAAAAATTAAGTTAATTAATTATTAGCTGTAAATCCCACGATCGAGCGACGACATCCACACTGCAGCAGACAATAGACATTATTTCTCTAAGACTTAATTTCTTTAGGGGATTGCAGTTTTTCTCACTCACTTCTCAATCTAAGTTATATGATATAGGAATTATCAATGACAAAAGTAGACAGCCATCTCAATACTTTTTTTTTTTTTTTACTGCTGCTAAGAACTACGCTAAGTATACAAGATCTATTTTGGATGCTGCCTCTACTTTATGGGTGAGTAGGTAAGGGTATTTTAGGACCTTGTAAAATAGTCTCCCTATTATTAAAAATGTTATAATTATCTTTGTTTTATTCTTTCATGCTCAAGATATCGTTTACGTGATTTGCATACTTCTATTTCGTGATATATTCGTACTGACGCCACAACACATAGCGGAGCTGTCTAAACATTTAAAAATTATCGGAACACGCATTTACGTAATGCACAAAAAAAATATAATCATGTTCAGATATTCTTCAGCACCTAGACAGCTTCCACGCTTATGGTGGTGACTGTACAGTAAGTACTACATAATATATTTTGTACCTATGGTGAACTGAAATATTTACTTTGCTCACCCACGACCTTTATAATAATATCTTTATATCTTTACTATTTCTAACATCTGGTAGTATGGTGAACGTTTGTGTTGCTCTAAAGATGAGATCTGGTCGAGTTCGAAACGCGTCAGTGTAGTGTGGTGGTGGTGATAGATGTGTTTGATGATTTGTGCGTATTCCGACAGTGTGCAGGTGGAGGAACTGCATGAACACACATTTCATGCATAAACGTAGCTATTTATAAGTCACGGGTGAGCAAAGCAATTGATTCAGTTCATTGATATTGTGAACCTCCGCAAAGTATAGGATTGCCGTTGGGGCCGAAAGTACTCGTACTGCTAAAATGTATTCCTTATTTCTGTTCCTTGTAAAGGTTGCCTGGAAGAGATCGCTCTGAAGCGATAAGGCCGCCTATTGCTTACCTTAGAAAATCTCTATGTATACTTGTGTTCTCTGTACTGTTTACTTTTTTTGTGTGCAATAAAGAGTTATTGTATGTATTGTATTGTACTCGAGTGGAGACCGCGGATCGGCAAGCGCAGCGTAGGACGTCCACCAACGAGATGGACGGATGATTTGGTTAAACCGTGGGTCCACGGTGGGGGCCGCTGCCAACCGAAGCAACTGGAGGTTATGGTTGAGCCCTCTGCCAACAGTGAACGTCCTACTGCTGAGATGATCATGATGATGATGATTTCATAACGTCTTCTCACTAAATTGACCACTTCTCACTGTGACCAGAGACCAATTCGAACAATGAACCACTTTCTAAATTGTCAATATCTTAAATAGACAGTGTACTAAGTTTACATTTCTTTAGACCAATGTCATTTCATTGATCAACCACATTGGTTACATACTCTGAGAATATAAATCCTATTTCAGGTCCATCTCTATCTGTTCATAATTTTATTCCGCATATTGCTAAATTACATTCAGAATACTTTTGCGTTATACTGATAGGCTGCATGACCTATTGCTTCTTAGACCACCTGTGTTTTAGTTTTTTAGACTAAATGATACTATTCCATACATCTGGTTTTCAGTAGGAAAATCAGTACATACAGGTATTCATGCTCCTACTAATAGGAGAATTAGTATAATATTGTGTTCGTGCTCCTACCAGTAGGAGACTGTAGTAGGAGCACGACCTTGCATCTGTTTCGAATAATCCAAGCTATACCAGAAAGAGGGCGCTCGTGCCTAAAATACCATGCGCCACATTACAAATCGAAGATTACACAAGAAAGTTTTTTTTTTGTGGAATATCTTATTTTGGACATCTGGTATAGTGGAATTTTAATGAATAATGTAATAAGAAATAGAATATAGAAATATAATAAATATTTATTCTCTAAACGCACAAATTAATACGAAAATACAACAATATGCGAACTCGCGAAGTATAATATAAGTAATGTAGTATTTTGAAAAATGTGATATTTTAGGCACGAGCGAGGGAAAATCGCTGCGTGGCTATAGCTACCGTCCTGCACAAGGGAAAAATCCCTCCCGACCCGTGGTCCAACTGCTATCTGGTTGCACCACGGGAACCTAAACTTACCCAGGATGGTTCAATTCTCAGACTACTTTTTTTCTGCAACTAATTGCTGTAACCCGTGGTACAACTGAAGGGCTATTGTCAAAGGGCATATGAACAATTGCTATGTTGAACCATTTGCACCATGGGGAAGTAAAATTACCTTGGGTCATGTGTATCAGATAGGTACTATCATTACTGCATTTTATAAAAATTAAAAGTCGCATGAAACCAACAACTATGTAGTTTATTCTGAATACAGTGAAACCAACAGTCCGAACCCCGATTCCACAGAGTTCAAGTGGTAGTTCAACTAGTTGAACTAATTGGACCCACCCAGTAGGACCATGGATAAACATACTTTCCAGAATTGGACTACTGATTTTGCTTCTCCGTGGTGCAACCGGTTGACGATGAGTAAACTTGCTTCCCCGTGGTGCAACCAGTTGGACATAGTAGTTGGACCACGGGTCGGAGGAAAAAAAGTTCATAAGATTAGTTCCTAAACCGCAATCGGTTCGCATCAAGAAGGAATTTTGCTCATACGCGTGTAGGGTGAGCACTGAAAGACTCCGGTCGTCGTCAAGCAGCTAATCATCAATTGAGTAAATAGGTAAGTATCTCTTGTAAGTATAAATATATTCAGATGTAATCTCGGTATTTTCGCAATTTGTGGGAATTCTTGAACGAATTTCTACCACTTGGTTGAAATACTGGGCATACCGTTCAAAACGAGATCCGATTTGCTTTGGAGTCAGAATGTTCTTTATTTATCGTAGAAACATGTAGATGCCTACATGTAGCCTGTATTCTCATTATTCATACTAAATACAAATAAATATATAGGAAGTAAAGTTCTGAATTTACCGTCGAAAACTCCAAAACAAATTCCTTCGGATCTAACAAAAAATGTACTTGGAATGATTCAAGCGTAATCTAATCGCTAATATAACGCAAGCGTAATACTTGCAACATTTTTATAGTATTAACTTGCATCCCGCAGCAACACGCTTGAACGCATTCAGGTCTTCCTCGAGCAGCTAGCACAATAAAGCTCTACACCTGGAAATTCACAACTATATCTAAGAATTTTATTATCTGGCACACCCACGACACAAAACGACAATTGAAAACATGGAGACTGTACTAGCTCCCCAGAGGTCCTCGCTTACTACCGTACGATGCCCACCAGCACCGTCGTAAAGCGTTAGGTCTGCCCTTTTAAGGACACAGCAGTACCTGTCTTGAAAAATTACACGGAAATTCTAAAGCTTATAAGGAAAAAGACCCTCTAGATATATATAAACAACCAGACCACGATAATGATGATGGTGATGATGATGATAGTATTATCCACGTATAAATAAAGATTCAAAATATGAAACGTCGTTTCCAGCAGGATTCTACATACCGATAGCTTCAACGAGGCTGTTTCCTTTCCAGCCTACTATGTACCACTACACATGAACTGTTTTACGCATCAGGGTAGTTGACACACTTATACAGCATTACGGCCTTCCGTTCTTCAGCTTTCCAAAATGACCATTTCTGTACCTCGGTATACATACAATACAAAGAATTATCGCAACCTTCAACTCAAAAGATAACTGCAATCAAGACTGGTAGGTAGAATAAAACACGGAAAGATTTCGTCTCCAATATTCGAAGAAATAGGAGTAACACTCGCATGTAATGCATGATTATCAAAGTATGTATGTCACAAGAGCATCATATGTGGTTACCAACTTGAGCACAATATCATACTCGACAATCTCCAAGTCCAAAGCCAAAAATCACATAAGATTAGATTCCTGGGACTCTAACACGATTCATCTAATTCTATATCGTCGCATATGAAACACTCATATTATCTAGATATTTGAACATTTTAAGGGCAAAAGTACAGTTGATACAAATATTCGTGACCCGAAAAAAAATATATGTATTTTGTAGTAGCTTACGCCGAAAGCCTTCCGAAAGCCTAGAAAAGTGATGCAATAATTTTCACTAGTTGGCGCTGTCTATTTGCATGTGTGCGTGAGCTCCTAGTGTCCGTATAAGGCTGTACCTGACACCTAAATTTGAGCCCTGAAATCTCAGAATTGGCACACTATTTCCGTTCGACTGTAGTCTCAAAAAATCGGCAATTCTAAATTGTTTTCGCAAATAATAAACTCAACTATTAGTATTCTACGGATATTCTAAAATTACAAAAAAACATCACGAAAATTCGACAGTCTGATTTTAACGCCATCTGACGAGACTTTTACCATGAGCTAACGTGAGCAGCCGCCTTAAGTATACCGAGGCGGAAGGCTAGCAACCTGATTCACTATTGTACCATTTTTGTCAACTTTAACCTAAAATTGAAAAAATGCTTCGAAGCGGTAACGTTTCGTGTGCTCTGCCTACGAATACTGGTAATACAGGCGTGATGTTTGTGTGTGCAAGCTAATAAAAGTGTGTTACTAATGTTTAACTTGTGAAAGAAACACTTACCTAAATTCAGTTCTGCGGCGAAGCACACCGGATAGATGACTAGGGCTATTAAGATGCACATCACTGTAAAGATATTAAGATCATTTTTTTTTTTCACGTATAACCTGTCGTCATTATTATACCTATGTACATATCAAAAGTCGTTGTTGAAGATAAATCAAAACTAAAAAAAAAATTGCTGGAGCGGTAAATGCTCCAGCAATGTTACATATACATATTCCATTATAGGTAGTCTAATTAACATAGATTAAGCAACACGAAAAGAATTAAAAACACCAATATACAATGAAGGCACAAGTCTTTAAAATATACACAAAATTAAAATATAAATAATACGACAACGTTTTTATATACTGTTGTTATATACTTCGCGTGAAACTACTTACTAAACCCTAATATTATAGCGCAGAAAAGAATTCTAGCACTAAATGGGAATCAAATCTACAATATATCACGATTTTTAGTTAGCGTCAATAGTTCTGAACCACTAATCAGAACCAGTGCCAAGAAGTCCTAACAATAGGGCAGTCAAAAAACAGGTAAAACTAAGTGGACTAATAGCAATAAGTTGAATTAAGGCCGGGACCAAATGAGTGGAAAACCCATTTTCAATGTTAAAAAATGGCATGCATTTTGTTCTGCAGCGCAAAAAGCAAAGACGAGTAGTCAAGCTAAGTTTGTACCTCGCTAGGATGCGAAATCCCGCCCGCTTCCCAGTTCACCTTCCCGCGATCGGCCTGTCGCGTCACTACGGTTAGCATCTTGGTCGCCGATACGCGTCTTAGGAATTTTCATCTACTATTTGTTCAATTTTAAATTTGTGAACTGTTTTTGTTAAGACGCGAGGTGCAAACTTAGCTTGGTCGGGTAGTAGTTTCTAAGTCAGTATATTACAGTGTGTAAGTACTGTGTTTGTAGACAACATGGTCTGCACTATAACTTTCAACTTACAACCTTGGACGGCGTGAGCAAAATCCTAGATAAGTGCGTAAGAGATAGCTAGAATTTCTCTCGCTACGTCTTACTTGATAATCGTCTAGTCACCAAATCGCTCCTTAGTTAGTAAAAAGTGTACGTAGGTCACACGGAACTTTTACCGGCTATATGGCCATATTGGCCATATGTTATTGTTTAATTTACAAACGAAAAACTAAGTGTCCAATATTTCTGACCATCTTACTGACGTACTAATTAGAATTCTTTAGGACAGTAGCCTAATACAGGTCGTAATTTAACCGCACTATTCTACTCACGGGCAAGCGCCATGGCAAGCACAGCGAACCGATAGTAGCGGAACTTGGTCCGGTGGTCCGCGGCCCGCAGCCCGAGCCCGGTGAGCAGCGCGCCGCACACGTCCGCCGCAAGCGTCGCCACGCAAAGCCCCGCCGCAGCCCTGCGAACAAAACGCGTGTTTATAGTGCCACCAGGGTTGAGGTCACGCACACAAAAATAAAGAGTTTTATGTCATGTAATGACAGCGGGATTTTGACATTCACTCATTAATTTCATTCCTTATGCATCAGTTCTTCATGTAGCTGTGTGTGTAATCTATCACTTCAGCTCTCGTGGCACTATCTATTCTATATATTAAAAAAAAACATGGGATAGCCATTGAAAACAGAGGCCGACCGATTAGTATGTATTTTTCTCAAAAATGTCCGTAAAGTTGACATTATTCTTTACATATCAGAAGGTGAAGTGCATAGTTTATGGTCAGCGAAAAATTAAAAGTTAAAACGATTGCAGGCGCGCTAGCTCGACAATAATGAATTAGCGCGCCTGCAATCAGTCACTTTTTTTTTTAAAGTTAAAAGGCCATGGAAATGTTAGCACAAGTCGTATACAGCCAGTCTAATAATGGCCGGTATCAGATATTTTGTTGGAACTCCGGACTTTTTCTATTGGTCTGAATAGCTTGTGGTGTTTCGGTGGAAAAATACACCTGCCGTTTATTTTTAATGAAAAAGGCGGAAAACATAAGAAAAATATTGGAATAAAATTAAATTTTATAATTGGTATACTTTGAGAAAAAGTTTATTCTATATCAGAATTATTCAACATTTTTGAGAAAAGCTTTATATTAGTCTCGGCTGGAATAGCAATTGCTGGCTTCGTATTAGTTAAACGGACTCGCAAGCTCGTCCGTTTAATACTCATACTCAGCCAGCAATTGCCTACTTCAGGCCACGACAATAATCTACTATTATTATGTTTTGTGCGAATAGCGAATAAATATTTCTATTTTTATTTTAGTTTAGTACAATTAGCTGAAAATTTGGCAAAATTAATGCAAGACTTTTATCTATCAGGATATATAGTTTATAGAGCAAAGTTAAATTTTATCCACTCTCCCCCCCCCTCCGGGGCGAGCTTCATCCCCCGCGCCATCGAATATGTCCCGGACCGCGGTATTTTCCATTTTGAAAGAAAACCGTACACGATACATAAAAAGTGTGTAGGAATAGGAACGAAATAATCCTTGATAAATTTACTATAAACCTTTCATACATTTAAAACCGATATCACTTATAGTTTCAGCGCAATCTGGCACCAAATACGAACATTTTTAATAATTTATCCAGTTTTTTTTTTGTTAATCGTTTAGTTTTTCAATTATTTCACACTTACCGCCAAGATATGTATGACTAAAGTAAAGAATAGGATATGCTCTTTATAAAAAGGTATAATTAATTTCTACACTCATTCATTTGACGCTGTTATGCTATTTTGAAAATCACCATCATCAGCTACTCTCGTCGATTAATTGGAACTTTGAAAGAGCCGGGCGGTCGTCGCCGCCGCGCGGTCAGTGCGCTAGTTCCCCACTTCCCCACCCCTACCCCGCCCGCTCTGCACGACCATAGTAAAAGAGACCAAGTAGGTTCACAAAGAACAAAAGTACATCGCGCGGCTTAAACGCGTACTCGTACTTACGTATTTTTAGAGTTCCGTACCCAAACCCACACCCAGGGTTCCATTGTTAACCACATTTAATGCAAATAAACAAACTTACTTACTTACTTACTTACTTACTACTTCAAAGACTGCCAACGGAACCCTGTTACTGAGACTCCGCTGTCTGTCTGTCCGTCCGTCTGTCACAGAGCTCTATCTCTTGAGCCGTAATAGCTAGGCACTTAAAATTTTCATAGATTATGTATTACTGTGGCCGCTATAACAACAAATACTAAAAATAGAATAAAATAAATATTTAAGGGGGCTCCCATACAAAAACGTGATTTTATTGGCGTTTTTTGATTTTACGATGTTCCACGATGTGCAAAATTTGTAGAGGCCAGAGTTGCGTGAACGTTGAATACGCTACATAATGCGACATTGAAGAAGATTAGAATAATACTGATTTTTGAAGTAAATGTTATAATAGTTAATAAATAAATAATAATATTGTTAGTAAATACCTAAGAAAAAATAAACGTAACTTTAAAATAAGCTGGTTTTATTTTTCTTAACCTAGATGAGGAGATGGCGGGACGACTTGAACGCATATCCATTAGAATGGCAGGCAGGAGCATGCTCCAGCAGTGGGGCATTTAACAGGAAAAAAAAACTTTTCCGAATGTTAAAACAATCACTGATGGTCAATTTAAGCATTCAATTACGTAAAGAAAGACTAAACCCTAACTAAATGCACATATAAAACTCAGCTGGCTAACTGTTCTGTCCTTGTGTTCTGTCATGCGTGTAGGTCGAATATTTAAAATTAATGAGCCACATCAGAGCCCACAATACCTAAACGTCACCTATAAAATGTTTTTTTTAGGGTCGCCGTCATCGAAATCGATGAGGACTATAATATAGGGTGGCTCATTTAGATCGGTCAGCACAGCACTCGGTCAGTATGGGAAAGTCTGAAACTACAAGACATACGAAGATCTGTTCTTAGGAAACGTCATCGATTTTAGTAATAAGAAAAACAGCATTCAAACATGAAAAAAAAAACTTGTTTTCAGTACGGGAATCGAACCAGGTCGTAAAAAAAACTTACATTATATCTATTTGAATATCGATAGTGTAGATCATAAAGTCATAACATAAGCAATAAATGATACTATAAAACACGATATCTAGAATGTATAAAATGGATTGGTTTCATATTCTTTAATAATGTATTTTTCATTTTTCAAAGCGTCCGGGTTCGATTCCCGAGTTTGTAAATGATCACGTGTTTTACAAATTGCTAAACTTTCACGTCTAACGGTCTACGATTCTAGCAAGTCTCGACTTTACCAAGAGGACAGTGACTTGAAACCCCGTAAATATTCGCTTAAGGGAGGCTGAAGGGCTTTTGTCCTGCGACTATTTCGCTCGACACGAATTCTACGTATTATACGCGGTCGCAGGGGAGTACAGCCGAAATCGCAGACATCTACATGGCGCCTGTCAACACTTGGGAGTGTCAAACGGACAACTTCATTCCGTTCAAAAACATTTTGCCGTTCGAATGCGAGTCGTAACGTTTTTTACTTACTTTAAAACTACCCCGGCCGACATACATACAACGGGTTAGTGTTTTGTGAACACTGGAAATCGACACGGACATCGATTTCTTTGCTTCTTCTTAGCTAAATATCTTCTTGATGATGATGATGTGATCCTGTTATCCCTCACTAGGGACATAGGGCTCGTAGAAGAGTTTTCCATTTGGCTCGATCTTGCGCGGCTTCTTCCAGCTCTTCCCAGCCGAGACCAATTGAGCCAGCCTCCTTCTCAACTGATCGCCTCCACGTGGTCCGAGGACGTCCTGGCCGTCTTCTGCCAGTAGATTGCTAACGGAGACCCTGCTTGGGCAGGTGATCATTCGACCCTCGAAGCGTGTGTCCAATCCATCGCCATTTCCTTGTCATAACTTCTCGGCTTACTGGCTTCCGCTTCCGCCTTGTTGATGCGCGCCTCAACATCGCTATCCGTTCCCCCGGTCGGGTCGACCACACTTCCCAGATATGCGAATTGGCCAACTTTGGCCAAATTTGGCCAATTGCTCAACGGCCCCGCCGTCAATGTATATCGGCACCGCATCCGAGGTGTTAAGACGCATGTCCTTCGTCTTCTCACAATTTATGCGCAGGCCCTCCCTTGCAGCGTATTCGGCGAGGTCGTTGGTCTTGGATTGCATACGCTCTCGTGATGTTGCGAATAAACAAAGATCATCTGCGAAGTCTATGTCTTCGAGGCCCCCCTCATCTACCCAAGGCAATCCGCTCCTCTCTTGACTTGTTCCCTTGCGCATCACGTCATCCAAGACAATGAGGAAAAGCAATGGCGACAACAAACAACCCTGCTTCACACCCGCCGTGACCGGTACCTGGTCTGACAATTGTCCCTTATGCATGACTCGGCAAGAGGAGCCCATATAAAGATTTTGGATAATTTTTATGATCTTAACTGGTATACCCTTCTTTTTAGCGCATGCCAAATACTTGTCCACTTGACCCTGCCGAACGCCTTTTCGAAGTCTACGAACAAAGTGAAAAGTTCACTACGCATTTCATTGCACTGCTCCAAAATCATGCGTAAAACGTTGATTTGATCAATGCAAGACCGCCCTGCTCTAAATCCACCCTGTTCGCCCCTCAGCGTACAATCGACAGCACTCGTCATTCTGTGTACCTACCAGTATCTTGCAGAGAGCCTTGGAGACCACAGGCAGTAGGTAGGTTTATCCCTCTCCAATTTGAGCACTGGGACAAGTCCCCTTTCTTGGGCAGCTTAATTAGTATGCCTTCTTTCCAATCTTCAGGCACTTGCTCAGCTTCCCATATCGCCTTCACCAAGGGACAGAGTATATCGGCCACCACCTCCGCGTTCGCTTTTAAAGCTTCGACTGGAATACCATCGTTCCCAGGTGCCTTGCCATTCTTGAGCGCTCTTATTGCCTTCGCTATTTCGGCTTTACATGGGGGGTCCACACTGATGTTCAGAGTAGTAGATGTCTCCTCCACCTCGGTTTCGGTGTCATCGTTTCCATCTACTACAGTGTGGAAAACTTCTGCGAAATGCTCATGCCATCTGCGCATATCTTAGCACTTCTATATCATCTTTATATTATAGTACAAAGTCTTTACTTTAATAGTATAGTGCACGCCTGGCTCCGCGCAAGAGTAGGTAGTTTTGCGGAAAGGGAAGTGAAAAATGTGAAGTTCGGTAACTGATTTTAGAGCCTTTTTTTTTCAAACTTGCATCCGTGCGAAGCCGCTAGGTCACTAGTACTAAATATTTGTCTTAACACTCACTTAATGTAAGGCGCGGGTCTGGCAGCATAGCAGCCAGGTTGCGCGGTGATATCGAAGGGCAGCGGCGTCGGCGCTTCGGGGTCGATGCAGTGCATGAACAGCCCCTGGCGCCAGCCGGCTGCCATCAGCCAGTCCGCGGACGCGAGCCCGAGCACCATCAGAATGACGACCAGCAACCCGCATATCAGGGCGATCACCTGGAATGTGAATACAATATTTAGCTTGCTCAAAAGTAGGCGTAGACGCAAGTCACAAATAAGCAGTCGGAACTGGGACTACCTTAAGTTGCATCAGTAACGACCAGATTTAAAAGGACCATATATGAGCAGGATTAGATAATCAATTAAAGGAAGACACGAAAGTTCCTTGGGGATGAACGTCCTGAAACTGGAAAGACGACATTGTGGAGTCTGACATTAATTGCTCTCTTGTAAATTAAAGTACTTGCGTTTAGTTATTTTTATTTTTCATGCTTGATTAAATGAATGTGTAGAAAAGAACAACGCACTCAGTGGTTAGTCATGATAATCACAAGCACCGTGTGATTATCATTGATAACCCACAGGTCTCAGTTATTATATTAGTGTTTGGTTTTGTCTCTTAAATTTTACGAGGAAAAAACAAAGTAATACTTATATTTTTCAATAAAATGAGGCTTGTGAAGTCCTTAAATAAGAGGTAGCTAAGGAGTGTAGTGTGATGGCAATGTGATGGATGTGAGGTACTCATATTTTTCTGCATATTGCGAACGTCTAACATTATTTTGTAAACATGTGTCACTGGTCAGGGTTTCAGTAATCTCTAAATCTAAAACAAAATCAAATCAACCATTGTTTAACTTAATACGTTGATAAGTCTATAAAGATAAGAAAATTTACATAATCGCAAAAACTTAACCTCAATCGGTTAAGTGGCTTTCAAAATCCTCATGTACCTCCCCATAGCATAGCGTGACTTGAACAAAGCGGAGGCAATCAAATATAATTTTGAAACGCGATCAATCGCAGTGTATTCCCAATAGGATACACCGTGATACACGCTTCGACAAGTGTCATCACTCGTGTTTCATATCACCTCAGCAGTTCTCATGGAATATCTAATAGGGCTATCTATAGGTAATAGGATCAAACGACCTCACTTAGTTTCACGAATTGGATGAAAACCAACAGTGTATGTCAGCCAGCTCAGTCGACAAAAGAAGTTAGCAGACTATGTAGTATATCGCGGATAAGGGTTAGTAGGTATAAAAAAACTCGTTATTGAGTCAAAAAGAGCAATCTTGCGTTTTGACGCAACTACTACCTTACTTCCTCCTTCCTTCTTCCTTTCTTTGGGAAGTAAGTACCCTATCTATAACTAAACAAAGCAACGTCTAAGATTCTTCAGGTGTAAACTGTTATTACAACAACCGAGCATCGTTAGTAGAATTCAGCTATCGTTTCTCGTAACAGCATTGTTATAGATGCACCGAGCTCCATCCGCAATGCCACAGTTTCTAGTTTAATGTGGCCGTGTTACAAAGCACCTTTCATACACACACTGGCGTTATTCACTCCGAGTATGATATACGGTACACGGTCGACGGAAAACTTTATTGCAGTTTATTGTTTATAATTGTAGCAGTGGAACCACAATCTGTACTAATTTAATGCATTAGGCGCTGCCTGTAATGAGTATGTGTTGGTGAAATAAGTAAAATAACGCTTATTTATGTCAGTTATTATTATAATTTCTGGCGATGGTCACCCTTGCCAGAAATAAAGGATTCTGGAAAGAGAAAGAGGGGGCCTTCACCCAAACGGGATCCGCATCACAGAAAGATAACTAACCCTATACTAACATGAGATTAATAAGTTTAAAGTAATAACACGACTACTTAGTACTTGAATTGTAAAATATTTGATGTGGAAATAAACGGCTTATTATTATTATTATGTATTTTCTTTTTTTTCCCGGCTTGCACCGGTGTACGTACTACCTACTGTTATGCACGGGCCTAAGCCAAGTGCATATTAGGTAAGTTGGTTTGAGTGGTGGGTTCGGCGGCGGTTGTTGCTGTGGTTGACTGAGCGGTGTTTTGCGGGGCTGGAGATGTATAGGTAGCGTTATATTCCTGATCAGTTTGTAAAAATTTCCTAACTATTCGGCAAGTGTTGAGGATGACAGCTTTCTGGAGGAGGTTGTATGTGTTTGGTGGCAGTTTTAAGGTATTTAACGACTGGTACAACTGTTTGAGTATCACTCCGGTAGCAGACAGGACAATCGGTATATTATTACTTTTTGAAGATGCCCAAGTCGGGTTATTTCATCTTTTAATTCGGTATACTTTGTAAGTTTTTCGGCTATTGTAGACTGTAAATTGTGTGTAATAGGGACAGCTATGTCTATTGAATAGGCAGATTCGTTTGCTTTATTTACTAATGTTATGTCGGGTCAATTTTAGTGAATGGTACGATTAGTAAGGATGGCTCGGTCAAAATACAATTTGGCTGTGGGTTTATTTATGACACTTTCAGGTTTGTATTTGTAGTATTAGTATGGTTCTATGGAAGTAATTAGATCAATTTGGTAGGCCAGTTTTTGATGAATAATATTTGCAACGTGGTCGTGTCGATGCTTATATAGTGGGTTTGGGCGATAGATTTACATGAGCTTGTAATATGTTGGATGGTTTCAGGGCAGGTATTGCATTTTCTGCATATGTTAGTCGTTACAGTCTTGATTATATGTCGTTGGTAGTTTCTGGTCTCTATTACCTGATCCTGTATTGCCATCATAAAGCCTTCAGTCTCCGGGAAGAGCTCACCACGACTTAGCCACGCGTTCGACGCTTCTTTATCAACATTTACTTGGCATAAGTCATGGCGGTGTCTACCATGTAGAGATTTACCAGCCCACTCAGTTTGGTTTTATCATCAGTCAGAATTTCGTTGTTTTGTATTGTATTATCTTTTGTATTGTATTATCTTTCAAATTTAACAGAGAAGCGTTGCGATCATTCTGTGTAATAGCTTTGTGGAGTGTGGAGAATTCTGATTTGCTGAAAAAGTACTGTCTTAAGTTTGAGATTTGTCTATTATGTAAGTTTCTGATGTCAATAAGGCCTCTTCCACCTTCTTTCCTTGACAATGTCAACCTCTCATCTGATTGCAAGATCTTAGATGGTGTTTTCGGAACTTGGTCATTGTGGTATTTATTTTGCGCTGTAGTGAATTCTGGTCAGATTTATAATTATGATTATAATTTAAAGGCTAACTCTGCACAATAATTATTTTATATTTTCAACTTAACGTCCCTCTTTACGATAGAGCGTAACCGTAAAAATGAAATAACAATAAAAAGACGGCAATAACGCGTTTACGGCAATTCAGAAATTTGAAAGGCAGAAAATGGTAGGCAGGAACCAAATGTTGGAACCATTTGGTCACTGGATGAAGGCAATATTCATAAATTTTCAATAAATGTTAGTGATAACGGGAAAGCCGAAATAGAAGCGAAGCGTGATCAGATCATATATCTAAAACAAAGTTTCAAAGTAGACGCATCTAATTTGGCATGGTGAAGGTATTTTGACCGGGGAGAGATTGGGAATGACATAGGATAGGTATAGGTGTGGGTACGTTTGATACCGGAAAATTGCAGTTCTTGCAGGATAGCGAGCGATAAAAGAATTCTTCGCAGACGGAGTTGGGAGCAAAAGCTAGTTTCTGATAATTTCAATGCAAGCGTTTTTGACTAATCGAATTCATTAGTTCAATTTACATTACCCATACTAATAAAATTTCAAGTCAGTCCGACCACTGGACTGCAAGATAAATTCGATTTGAAAGAATTTTCGCAACAAATGTAGCTACCGAACTGGAAAAAGTAAATAAGCAAAAACACTTTATACTGCTCAATCTGAAAATTTGAATGAGGAAAAACTGGTTCACACGTCAAAGTCATGTCGGACGAGTAAATTAAAACCCTTTTCCCCAGAAACAGTTCAAATTCAACTTTCAACGTAGAATTCTACGTAGTTTAAAAATAGCTTGTAACAAGCGTACCTACAGAGCGGAAAAATAAATTAAACCATTTGAATACGGACCAAAACAATTAAGAAGTTTGTTTTAATAATGGTAAAAACATACACAATTTGGTAGCTGAGGTTGTAAAATATAAGAGTACTCGTATTGTTACCCGTAATGCGATGCGATGCTATTTACCGGAGATAAAAAAGCTTTCTGATAAGAACTAACGATCGTGAGTAAAGTTACCTAATACAAAATATGACGAACGAATTCCTATTGTTAAATCCAGACCAGTTTTACAGCAAATAAGAAGTAATGGTATCCTCGATAAATCATTATTCATTACTCAATATCAAAAGGCGTCCGAACAAAAATAAACCATCATCGCAAAGTAATGAACATCATCAAAGAGAAAGGAGTAGTGTTTCTGTGACGTCGCGTAAGACTCGTCATCCATCACGGCTGGGGTGCAAATAATAAGACGCAAAAGTACAAATCCAAACACGAGGCGGTGCACGTACCGAGGAAAAGAAAGCGGGAAAGTGAGAGGTGGGTGTCTGGAGGTGGAGGAGTCGAGAGCGCGGGGGGCGGTCATCGATCGGGAGCCGCTCCCGCCAGGCCGGGACCACGGGGCGGCATCAGCTGTTAGCTGCCTACCCGCCTTAGCTCTAGAGCCCACCTTCTAAACGGGTGTCCGCCGTCGTCTCACGTAAAACGATCCCCATTTAACAACTCTAAAGCTGAGAATAATGCGATAACTGCACTCACTCGAGCAAGATGCACGCGTGTTATCTTTCGCGTAATTACATTTTGTGTGCCCCTTTAGCTTTACGAATGGGAAACGAAACGGTTCATTGGATATAGAAGGATGAAACTACTTTGGACTATTAATAAAGAGCAATCAGAAATACAATCTGCCGGAAGCGTCTGTCATCAAGAGGGATTTCATTCATTGGATTATAAAGGACAGTCCACGTGCGGACTTCCTGGCAAATGGGAAGGGTCATTTGACGTGACAAAGACAGTAGGATTACGTTTTGATTTATGAGATTAATATTGTGAATGACGAATGCCCTAGTATTTTGTAGCCTCTAAGAATAAGTCTGAAATCAAACAATAACAAAGTAAAGCGGTTTTAAGAAATCGATCGTGGAAAATGTGTACCGTGAAGTGTATGCTCGCTTCGAAGAAAACAAATTACAAGAATATTTAATACAAATCGAAAGTTAAATGTATGTGTCCACATACATGATACATACGATATAAAGTTACATTGCAACATAACAAAGATAATATTTCAACCGGTAACATGCAAAATGTTAACCTTATCGAAAACAAAGAATGAAAAGTATGTACCAATTTCCGTTTTCATTGAATTTCGTCGCACCTATTTCGCTGCTCTATATTTAATCACATGTGATCAACTAACTGTACCCACGACTAGATTTATCTCAGCCAGTTATGGTTTTAATTGCTATCTTTAGAAAAGATACTTGCCATTACAATTTAACTAATACTTTACTTAATTTAATCACTACTTTATAGTTTCCGAATAAAATACCTACGGACACAAAAAAAATATAGGTACTTAAGGGTTCCGTTTTTATCAGACTGCAAAGAAGGATGATTATGTGTTTGACCCGTATTTATGTATGTATTATGTCTATTCCTATGTCCTCTCGTTATTGTCTCATAACTAGCCAACGGCTGAACCGATTTTGATAAATGATTCGTCATTGGGTTCGTCTTGATGAACTGGGTACATGAAATATTTAAAAAGATAAAATGGCGTATTTTTGGCCAAATTGTGAGTTTAGTTTTTTTTGTTTAAACCTATCGAGTATGGTATCAAATGAAAGCTAATATCTAGCCCATTCTAAATATATAGGGGTTATAATAGTTTTAATCTACCATTTTCACAGAAATATCAAAACAGTGTGAAATAAAACAATAAATTAATGAAAAAAAATCTAAAACCCGACTTTCTTAAGAAATACTAAAAAGAGGAAAACAAGTCTAGTGGTCTAGAACTATGTTAAGTAGTTCTAGAACTAAGTTCAACAGTCGGAACCCATTCAAATCGTGACCAGCTAAAAAATTTTGAGTAGGTACCTAATGGGTTTTCTTCTTTCTTGTCGCGTGCTGCTATAGAATGAATATGAATGATAAGAAGGGCTACGAATTAGCCCCTAACATGTTGAGCTAAACTCGATTTAAGACGTGAGATATCCGTTACAATATCATTTAATAAAAGTAATTGTAGGTTTGAACTATGCAAATTTTATAGTTTTGGAGATATGCCAAAAACTAGCATACATTGTTTATTATAGTTCCCACGGGGTAGTTATCGATAAACGAATTTTACGCGGACGTAGTCACGGGCAACAGCTAAGTATTAATATTAATTAATACAATATTAAAACCAAAATCGTGATAAAAAAAATCCGTACCTAAATCTATAGCACGTTAATGAAGCGCAACACAGCCAAAAGTCAGAATTCATTTGAAGTTCAAATGAACTGTTGAATATTCCTTGCTTTGCTCCATTATTGATGCAAATTCTGCAGGTTGCTGGAGCGAGTGCGGTTTTTCTAGGTTAATGTGGACTCATAAAATTCGAAAGCGTATTCCACAAGCGAACTACATTTGTGAAATGTCTAGTAAAGCAAATATAAATAGCTTTCCTATATTTTTCTAAGCACAACATACTCGTAGTGCAAGCCGTCGTGTATGTGTACTTACACGTACATGTATTCTTAGATCTAGTCTCATTTTGCACTTCAATACTTTTCACGGTCATGGTCGTTAACACAATAAACGTATTTGAAATGCTAACACATCATTTCGGTGGTCCATGTAGCTAACTCGTAAATTAAATCATTAGTTCTGTCTATAGATATTTAGAAGGTACCTAATTACCTGTAAAAAATAGTTCTACAGGTACCTAGAAAAACATAAAACTTGGAATGAACTGTTTAAAGACTACAAAAGCAATTCAAAAGCCCAACAGATTTGCCTAAGGAATGAGAAGTACCCTCGTACATGTAACCTTACTAAACTCAGGACCATTTATCAGCCCATGTCACCAACTCCAGTCCAGCACACTTTAAATTAAAGTTAGTGCGCTCTAAATCTCAGACATCTCAGTAAACAATAGCAAGATACATTTGGGTCACACTAAACTGGAATACAGAGGTAGCTAAAGGAATGGGTAGGGGAAGTCCGGGAGACTTGAACCTCATTTTACTCTTATGCCGCTAAAGTTGTAACCGTAAGTGGCAGTAACCCGATTTTTGGCATGTAGACGTCATGCCTAAATAGGTATCGTTAGGTGTTATGGAAATGATAATAAAACAATAATTGCATTTTTGGCAATTTTTTTTATAAAATTTGGAATATGGCTCAAGTCTCCCCAACCCATGGGAGAGTTGATCAGGGGGTGCGGGAGATTTGACCATATATTTATTTATTAGAGAAAACAGTGAAAAACATTATTGTTTAATTAAAAATATTTATTTAAAAAAAGAATGAATGAATGTGTTTAAAGTATGATTCAATTAGATTTCATTTTTGATTATTATCTAGTACCACGATGTTAAACATAAATTAACTTAATCTAATGCCTTTAAACGAGCAATTCTTGTATATATATAATCAGAATCTCGGAAATGGCTCCAGCAATTTTGATTAAATTTGGTATGTAGGGGTTTTCGGAGATAAAAAATCGATCTAGCTTGGTCTTATTTTTGGGAAAACGCTTGGTACCGAGTTTTAGCTCGATCGGAGCTCGGTCACCCAGATACTGAACTTATTAAAAAAAACTTATAAGAGATTTATTGTTCTTGTCTTCTTTAGTCTTCGCTACTCACTGTCAACAACTGGAAAACCCTTCCTCTTAACTCTTTTACTGTTTTTCGAATAGTTGCACTATTCTTAATTTTTTCAACAGCGTTTCCTGTTTGGTAATATTTTTCGGGTGGAACCCCTTTTGCCTTGTACTGGCATTATATGGTATGAGTTTCTAAAACAAAAAAATACATAAATTTAAAGCCAATCCGTATTTAAATGCTGTGCGGAGGATTAAACCATGTGGTCATGTCTCCCTGCTACTACATTGATCAAGTCTCCCGCACCCCCCTTTAGTTCAGTTAAGTGATTATTTCTCTAAATTCTAACATCGAATGTTTAAAACGCTCATTGTTGGTAAAACTATAATAACTAGTCAATATGATAAGATAAAATAACAGCACTCACCCATCAAGGCATATGAATAGCGTAAAATTACAAAAAAAAGTTTTTTTTCACTTTTTGGCAACAGAAACATGTGTACTCCGTTTACTGCCAAACCGCACTAATGGCGGCTAATATGGCGGCGCTACTAGTTGAGTCTTGTGTACGAGTATAACACGAACTATCAGTGGTGCCGGTGGCGCGAACTTTGAATTAGATATTCGAAATGGTTCAAGTCTCCCACCTGGGCATGTCTCCCGGACTCCCCCTACAAACTCGCAAGGGAAGCTTTACCTGCTCTACCAAGTTTGGTGTTGCATTACAAGTTCTTAGAATGATATGTTTCCAACCTACTTCTTAAGCCGATATATATATACCTACCTAACATTGTCATTTGTGCTTCACTTTGTGCTCTACTTATACGAGTTGACTTCTCTCCGCTTTTGTTTTCCTTTGTGTACTTAGAACATAAAAACCATTGATGTCGTAATTTTAATGAACAGACTTTTGAACTTTATTAAGATTAAGAAAGCTTTTGAATTTTGATGAAGGCTTCTGGGAAAAATAATAAAGTAGACGATCCGTTTCGCTACGAATAGGAGGTCATCATCATCATCATCATCATCTCAGCCTATTTAAGTCCCGCTGCTGGGCACAGGCCTCCTCTTAGAATCACCAGTGGTAATTTACCACGCGGGCTCAATGCGGATTGGGAACTTCAGACATACCATTGAATAGAAAGGTATTTTCTTGAATTCTAAGGTAAGATAGATTGGTTAAATAGATTCGGAATCGCGCGTTGCTGTTCTATATGCTGTTAGGTTAGGTTAGTCAAATAAATACGTAAATGTGGATAAGACAAGACACGTCTCTTAGTAGGATCTACCTAATGTCTAAGTCCGTCTATAACTTATCCAACTAGGTAACAAGGAAAGGTACCCAACTTTCCGGCTCCGATTTGTTTTATTCCTATATGTTTTAGAGAATAGTCTAAAAGTAGTTGTAGAGTAGTCCGTAAGGACACTTGTTTTTTTTTTGAGCTGCCCAAAAATTTTCCTACATAATATTAGGAGAAATTGACCTACAAAGTACCTATTACCTATTAAGTACATATTGGTACTAAAAAGTGAGCAAACCCTCTAACTTCTGCAGACAGTGCTGTTAAAGCAAATTGCTAGTTAATTACTGGCTTGATGATATGTTGGAGAACATGAAAAAATAATGGATCGGTGTTTTGTTATTTCGACTAAAAACTCTTATTTTACAATAAAAAAATTGTGTGAAGCGGTCCGAAGTATAACACTTTTCAGGATATTTTTTTTGTAAACTGTAAGTGAACCGAATAACAAAACACCTGTGCATTATTTTTTCATGTTATCCAACATATAATCAAACCAGTAATTAACTAGTAATTTGCTTTAACAGCCCTTTCTACAGAAGTTGGAGGGTTTGCTCACTTTTTAGTAATATTAGTACTTTGGAGGTCAATTTCTCCACATAGATTGAGTTTAGGCAGCTAAAAAAAATACGTCTCCGTTATTTTAGACTACTCTCTAACATATACATATCTCTAACATAAAATAAAACAAATCGGAGCCGGACAGTTGGCTACCTTTCCTTGGAAGTACGACTAAGTAAACTAATAAATATACTGACACTAGAACACGTTGAAAAAAAAAAAAGAAATGCTGGAGAGGCTAGGAGGTGTATTAAAGTAAACGAATTACAAACGCAGACATCAATACCATGTTTAGGTGCATACCGAACTGTGGTGGTTACCCCAGGGGGACAATATTTATATTGTTCCATATTTAGGTAGGTACCCATGGATTGTGAACGTGTTAAGAATGTGTTAGGAAATAAGGCTTTGAATTGATACCTGAGGCTTTATTGCCTAACGTTTCTGACGCTCGCGATCGCAATCAAATTATTTACAGTTTTTATATGCGAAATCTGACATGTGATTGCGATCGCGAGCGTCAGAAGCAGCAGGCAATAAGGCTTCTGATTTAGTAGTCGTCTCCTGATAACAGAATAGAGTAGAATCGTACTTCATTGTACCACAGTTAATAGTCAGCAACAAATGTAACTTCTCTAAACGGCCCTGCAGGGCTACTACGAACCTCGAAGTTCGTCTCATGCGGTCCCTCTCGCTCTCATATTAAATAGTTTAAGTGTCAGAGGGACCGCACGACATGAACTTCGAGTTTCGAGTTCCGTAGTAGCCCTGCAGGACACTCTCGGATACTCGTGATGAATATGACTGAGGAACGCACTAGACTAGACAGTCTACATTTGCTGAACAGTATTTTGTAGCCACTCGCTACACGTAAAACGGGGTAATTTTTTTTCGTCTTGTAGCGTATCGTTGGACCTATCCAACGGTTGTTACTCGTAATGTTTTTGAAAGACCTATCTTTCAAAAACATTACGAGTTTGCTAAACCACTTTCGATTTAGTGATCTATTTGCATTTGTATAAGGATTTAGTGCTACCGTGAACTGCTTCAACTTTGCCCTCTGGCCCCAACATTGCCTGATTCAATTTAGAGTCGATAACTAGCACCCTTCTAAGTTTTTAAGCTTTTATCCCCCCCGTAATAATAATTCCCGTGTAGATAAAAGTTTAAAACCTATAAGACGACCAGATGGCCTAGTGGTTAGAGAACCTGACTACGAAGCTTGAGGTCCCGGGTTCGATTCCCGTGTCGGGGCAGATATTTGTTTGAAAAATACGAATGTTTGTTCTCGGGTCTTGGGTGTTTAATATGTATTTAAGTATGTATCTATATCTATATAATTATATTTATCCGTTGCTTAGTACCCATAACACAAGCTTTGCTAAGCTTACTTTGGGACTAGGTCAATTGGTGTGAATTGTCCCGTGATATTTTTTATTTATTTATAAGAGTGTTAAGTTATCGACTAAATCGAATCAGGCAATGTTAGGGCCAGAAGGCAAAGTTGAAGCAGTTTACGGTAATTATTGTTACAGGAATGCCCCCCAAAAGCTCAGCTGATTAAAATTATAATAATGGGTTTAAAAGGAAAAGTATCACAGTCACAGCCTAGTAGGCTTTACAATACAAGTTAACGAGTAATAGGTAGTAGATCAAAAGTGAATATTTTCCGTATATATTTAGTACGGTACGGAACTCTGCACTGCGCCTGGCCCGACTCGTACTTGGCCGGTTTTTAACACAGTTTTACTACCTATAAGATCTTTGTAGCTTAGTCTCCCAACAACCTCTAGAATGCCAGCCACCAAAGATGTGCGAGATTGCAGTGAGCGAAGTCTAAGCCATGAGTTTACAGTGCCCTTACTCGATAGCGACGGCGTAAATTAGATTTGTAGAAGCGCTGTACAATTCTCCATACAAATAAGTTACGCCGTCGCTATCGAGTACGGTCACTGTAAACTCATGGTAGTGGTACAGCGCTTAGCTACATCTTGAAAATAAACAATTCTAATTGGTGGACATTCTTAGTACGCCACTTAACATGTCTTTGATGAAAAAGCGCTGCCCAATGCTTGGATAAACGACGAAAACGTTGCGCGCTCACATCTTTCAACTAGCCCGAAAATTACCAGTGTAATAAGGCTCTAGCTCTAAGTGTGGTTTTACAGTGACTTTCGCCAGCGCGGTTGATAAGCGTCGCGGGCCACGAGCTTTGCGTCTACCAGTATACACACTCATCTATGTTTGCGTCTCTTGGAGCGATAGTGTGGTTTTACAGTGACGCTATCGCCAGCGCGGTTGATAAGCGTCGCGGGCCACAAGCTTTGCGTCTACCAGTATACACACTCATCTATGTTTGCGTCTCTTGGAGCGATAGTGTGGTTTTACAGTGACGCTATCGCCAGCGCGGTTGATAAGCGTCGCGGGCCACGAGCTTTGCATCTACCAGTATACACATTCATCTATGTTTGCGTCTCTTGGAGCGATAGTGTGGTTTTACAGTGACGCTATCGCCAGCGCGGTTGATAAGCGTCGCGGGCCACGAGCTTTGCGTCTACCAGTACACACTCATCTATGTTTGCGTCTCTTGGAGCGATATTGTGGTTTTACAGTGACGCTATCGCCAGCGCGGTTGATAAGCGTCGCGGGCCACAAGCTTTGCGTCTACCAGTATACACACTCTCATCTATGTTTGCGTCTCTTGGAGCGATAGTGTGGTTTTACAGTGACGCTATCGCCAGCGCGGTTGATAAGCGTCGCGGGCCACGAGCTTTGCATCTACCAGTATACACACTCATCTATGTTTGCGTCTCTTGGAGCGATAGTGTGGTTTTACAGTGACGCTATCGCCAGCGCGGTTGATAAGCGTCGCGGGCCACGAGCTTTGCGTCTACCAGTATACACACTCTCATCTATGTTTGCGTCTCTTGGAGCGATAGTGTGGTTTTACAGTGACTTTCGCCAGCGCGGTTGATAAGCGTCGCGGGCCACGAGCTTTGCGTCTACCAGTATACACACTCTCATCTATGTTTGCGTCTCTTGGAGCGATAGTGTGGTTTTACAGTGACGCTATCGCCAGCGCGGTTGATAAGCGTCGCGGGCCACGAGCTTTGCGTCTACCAGTATACACACTCTCATCTATGTTTGCGTCTCTTGGAGTGATAGTGCGGTTTTACAGTGACTTTTGCCAGCGCGGTTGATAAGCGTCGCGGGCCACGAGCTTTGCGTCTACCAGTATACACACTCTCATCTATGTTTGCGTCTCTTGGAGCGACAGCGTGGTTTTACAGTGACTTTCGCCAGCGCGGTTGATAAGCGTTGCGGGCCACGAGCTTTGCGTCTACCAGTATACACACTCTCATCTATGTTTGCGTCTCTTGGAGCGACAGCGTGGTTTTACAGTGACGCTATCGCCAGCGCGGTTGATAAGCGTCGCGGGCCACGAGCTTTGCGTCTACCAGTATACACACTCTCATCTATGTTTGCGTCTCTTGGAGCGATAGTATGGTTTTACAGTGACTTTCGCCAGCGCGGTTGATAAGCGTCGCGGGCCACGAGCTTTGCGTCTACCAGTATACACACTCTCATCTATGTTTGCGTCTCTTGGAGCGATAGTGTGGTTTTACAGTGACGCTATCGCCAGCGCGGTTGGTAAGCGTGGCCCGTAAAACTATTACAAACGATCAAACGAAACGAACGTTAAACTATGTAACGATCCAAGAGACGCAAAGCTCGTGGCCCGCGACGCTTACTTTGAAGACGGACGGCACGCTAAAATCGCGCGGCTAATCGCATAGCGCCGTAGTCGTAGTGTATTGCGTACGTAGCCTAAGCCTGCTGACTGAAAAAGAATGGTAAAATGTAAATGACCAGCACCTGTGCAATCTGATTCGCAGGCATATCGTCTTGTTCCGTCGCAAACTGGGGCGGCGGCGGCAGTACCGGCGGCGGCAGGGCGCGCGGGTTGGAGCGGAGCCCGCCCGGGACTGCGCCCGCGCGCCCCGGCATGCGACTGCTACCTAGCCACCTCACCACACGACCAACGTCGCACTCAATACATCACACTACCACTAGTACACGTCACTATTGTACATACACACGTACTATCAGACTTTTCGATTTCGCGGGGTTCAATGAATTATCCTTAATAACAGTGGCTGGAGGAAATGAGGAATTGGGTTTTTTTTTATTATTCTACTGGATGGCAAACGAGCAAGTGGGTCTCCTGATGGTAAGAGATGAAGATAGGTTACGGTATCTCTTCCTACCCTAGTAGATATAAATAATAAAATATAAATAAATAGTATCTGTAAATCTTGAATGAGTTGCCGCATCTTGCTTCGTTGATATATGCTTCCTTTATCAACTGGCTCAGTGGTAGGAAAACATCGTAACAAATGAGAAGAATGTGAGATGTGTGTTCAAGTTAGTCCAATCTTTGGGTTTATCATGTTACGTTTAAGTATGTTTATCTACCATGAAATCTTAAACAATTCTTAACATGAGTTAGCATGCCTGTTTCATAGAAAACTATAATTTTGGGTTTTTTCGAGACGTATTTAAGTTATTTGTGGTAAGACCTTGCGTGTTTAGTCAGCCAGGTCTATTTGATGCTGTCGTTGCCAAAACACAAATACCGCATCAAAAAAAATATTTGTGAGCATAGAATAGTGTAGGTATATTAATATGTGTAGCGCAAAGCCAGGCTGCGAACTAGTTGGCTACGTCAGAATCAGTGTTGCCAGGTGTTGGGTATTCTACCGAACTTCGGTATTTTAGCACTGTGTTCGGTGTTCGGTAGGTATAACAGAAATACCCGATATATGGGCGGTTCGGTATTTTTTAGGGTTCCGGAGCCAAAATGGCAAAAACGCAACCAATACCAATAGTTTCGCCATGTCTGTCTTTCTGTCAGTCCGTTCGTCCGCGGCTTTGCTCAGGGACTATCAATGCTAGAAAGCTGTAATTTAATTTAATATGTAAACTATGCCGACAAAATGGTACAATAAAAAAAAAAAAAATTTTTTTAGGGTACCTCCCATAAACGTAAAGTGGGGGTGTTTTTTTTCTCATCCAACCCTATAGTGTGTGGTATCGTTGGATAGGTCTTTTAAATTATTAGGGGTTTGCTAAGACGATTTTTCGATTCAGTGATTTGTTTGCGAAATATTCAACTTAACAAGTGCAAATTTTCATTAAAATCGAGCGTCCCCCCCCCCTCAAAAATTAAACCGGTGGGTGGAAAAATTTGAAAAAATTCAGGATGGTAATAAGTTTATCAAACTTTCAAGGAAAACTATAACGGTTAAGTTTGCTTGAGAATTATTAGTAGTTTAAGAGTAAATAGCAGCCTAAGTACGTTAGTACCTACTATTATATATTCTGTGGCCTAAGGTATACTAATATACCTAAACTATGGAAGATTCCGTATAAAATACGAAATCCTTAGAAAAATATTACTTATTTTTTTCGTAATGGCTACGGAACCCTATTTTGGTCGTGTCCGACACGCTCTTGGCCGGTTTTATTTCTGATAAATTTTCTCTCCCTAATAAACGATTCAACTGTCAGATTTTACGCAATCGACATTGCCGCTTCGTGCGCGTTGGAAACGTTTTCTTTTGCTCACTGTTCGGTATTTATTCGAAAAAGGCCTGGGAACCCTGGTCAGAATAGTAAAAAGAATAGCAGGAAGCTTCTAATAAAAGGAAAGAGTTTATTAAGATGCAGGTTTTGTCTTTCAGCTAAGAGCAGAAGGTTGAAACTAGGTATCCACCGATCTCCGGAAAAGGAGAACAGCTAACACCACAAGAAAAGCGCTTAAGCTATAAAAGATATACAAAGGCCGAGTTCGCTCATCGACTTTTAATTGTGACCCTAATATTTCAAGATTATGCAAAACGAGAAGGACAATAAAGTCCATTTGTTCCCTTCCGTGTCACCGGCAGAGTGGCCCACGAAAGCCGGTGAGCGATAGAACTTAATTTGTCACTGTCGATTGAGCCTCAGACACAACAGAAAAATACCGCCCGCGGTTAAGTAAATCACTGATTGAAAGGTGATTGATGATGCCAATAAAAAAGAAAAGGGGACCCCAGGAAGCCCTCAAGTTGCCCTGAAAAACAACTTTAAAAATAGACGTTGACATCGGAGAGGTTGTGAAAAGCGTTAAAAAACGCTAACGTAATTTAAGCGCCGGACTTAATAAGGTTACGGTGACGAGATTATAAATCAGGTTCACCCCTGCGGTTGACTGGTGTTTACGTACATAGGTTAAATTACAGGCGGCTTAGCCACCCTTTTCGCATGACTTTCCTAGAATTTAGGTCAGAGCAGAAAGGAGCACACGTGCGTTGTAGGGGAAGGCTAGCCACCGCGCCAAATGAGGTCGCCCTCGTCCGCTGGCGTCACAGCGCCGCGCCGCACTGGACAAAAATTACTATATCTACAAATATGGGAATAAAACACGCAATGAAAAAACACAATAACGCGCCGGGCCAGTCGGGCGGGAGAATGTCGTGTCGTGACAAACTGACTTAACACTGATAGAGTTGCGTTGCTAACATTTTCAACATTCTTTGCGTGCTATTTCGTATTCTTGCCTTAGTATTGGACAGCAAAAAAATTGTTTTTAATAATTATTTTAATTTTACCATATAATTTCTAGCTTTGTAAACTTAGTCGGAAGGTTTTTTATATCGATAGGAGACACTTTTTATAAGAATGTGTAATTATCCCATTTATATTTCTCAATGATGGCAACTATGCATGGGTTCATTAAATAAATATAATTAATGAAACTATTGAAACTTTTTAATGGGACATATACTTTTAAACTACCGTCCCACAGAATCTCAGCACGCTACCAGGATACAAAGTAACCACATTGTTCTAAATAAAAAATAGTGAGGCTGTCCATTAGTGGAAGAATTTTTATAATCGGTTTAACAGTTCCAGAGGATATACCCTACATACAAACAAACGCACAAACCAGCAAAATTTATCACTTTATTTTATGAGTATATGGTTCTACATTAATATCAATGAAATATTACACAAAAAGGCTGAGCAAGTACCGCACGCGGTACTTACTAAGTTTTATTTTTAAAAATTAGACAATAGTCAACTGTTTAATGTTTACAATGCCAATCAAAACAAACGTGCTTTCCGTATCGATTCTTTATTTATTATTTCAAACTAATACATTTGAAGGGGAATGTGTTTCGACTAGAACTGTTTACATAACTACACATCTGTATCGTACAAACATGTATGATATAGTTATAAATTATAATGTAGCACATCTCTGAACATCCGGATGATACATATACACAAATATGAAGAACATTTCTAAAGAAAGCTGAGACATTGTCGTGGGAATGAAGCATGAGAATATTATATAAGTATTAATAAGTATACTGTGTCGATGAAGCGCCGTTCTTGAAAGTGAAATGATTCTTACGCCTCATGAGAAGCACACGTTTCACTTTCTGGCTTTATTACAGCAAACTGCGCAAGTTATTTAAATTTAGGCGCCAAATGCCCACAAATAGCTCTTTCCTGTAGATAATTTGTTTTTTTATTATTATTCTAAGATGACAGTGTTTCAAAATAGAATTTCAATTTGAAAAGAGTGTCCTCGCCTCGCCCTGAGAATTAAGACAATTCAACATTTTATATGACACATGCACTCCATGTTGTATGCAGACTTCAGTATAGTCATACTCATATACTTAATGTGCAATAACTAAGTGACCTGGAGGATTTTATAATTGCAACTAATAAATTTAAAGAATACTTAATAATTATGGAATATACATTTAGGGCAGGCAAGCCCTATTAATAGTCTTAAAAAAATGCGAATTCAAAAAGGTATATTAATCTGCTTTGCTAGTTACTCTAGTTAGTATCTTACCTATTGTAGTACGGGTACTAAACATTTTAGTACCTATATCAAAAACATGCTTTGATTGCCTATATTTATGTAGGAATGTGACCGTACCGTATTACCGAGCGAAGGTGTGAGAGAGATGGGTAGAAGGGGTGGAAAAGGGATGGAGAGAGGAAATGGCGGTTGGCTAGATGAAATCACAAACTGTGCTGTACGGTGTGCTCTTGGGGTGTTTTATTTAAAATAAACAGGCTGTGTACAAATCTGTGTTTCCTTCCTTTGCCAATATCCCACATTTGGGGGCTCGTCCGGGATTTGGCAAAGTTAGGAGAGAAAAGAGGGGAAAGAAACCACCTATGAGACGACGAGAAAAACCTGCCCTAACCTCAAAGAAGGCGTGCTCGCCGAAAAAGTGGTCTGACTGTGCACGCCGGATCTCCAGCGGCTTCGAGGAAACCAATTGTGACGACGGAAACGACAGTGAATATTACGACGAAGAAGACGATATGACGGACAAGCAATCATTTAACCTTTTACTTCTCGACGACGCCATCCCGAAGTTCACCGGCACAGACAAAACCTATACAGCATCAAAATGGACACAGGACGTAGACGACAACGCAGAAATTTTTTGCCTCACGCCGCAACAGAAACTGCTAATTGCGAGACGTTCTTTAACTGGCACTGCGGCCATGTGGTTACGTACGGAGAAGCCTTTCAAAACCTACGACGAGCTAAAGACCGCTATTCACAAGGAATTCCCAGATACGACGAATACGAAAGAGATACACGAACTGATGGCACGAAGAAAGAAGCGCAAAGACGAGACCTGCTACGCTTATATGCTAGAAATGAAAGGTTGGGAAAGAGAGGAAGACTCGCCGACTACGTCGCGATTCAATATATTATTGATGGTATAGTTGATCATGAAGCAAATAAAACCCTACTTTACGGTGCCTCCACCTACCCCGAACTTAAGGAAAAGTTCAAGCTGTACGAGTCTTACAAGAATAATTTGAGGAAAAATCACAATGAACAGACTCGAAAGACACGATTTGACGCACCGTCGCAGTCGCATGCGTCCAATACATCAAGTGGCGAGAAACATTATATGGCGAAGCGCTGTTATAACTGTGGAGAAATGAATCATGTTTCATCAATGTGTCCGAAACAAAGTCGAAAATGTTTCAATTGTAATAATTTCGGCCATATTTCAATGGAGTGTCCAGAGAAGAAAATGGATGGTGGACCCCGAATTATCCCGAAGTCTGACACGAGCAAGCCCGAAAGAACGCGATCATTGTCATCGGGCAACATTCGGAACACATCGGGAACGGGATCGGCTCTGCACGGCTCCGGCAAGCAAGCTTTCTTCAACACGACCGCACTTAACGACGGCGGCGCCACCAGCAGCGATGTTCAGAGCGACCAACTTCACGACGAAGTTTTCTTCGTATCAAGCGACGTGAACTACTCGGTGAATGTGACTCACGAAGTTAGTGCGGCTGATGTCAAGGCATTGGTCTCGAGCGCGGTGATTTGCTCTGACGGTGACAAGAATGGAAAGATGGCGTCTAAAACAACAAATGGCGGCCACACTTTCGACGTAAACAAAGCTAACTTCGGTACGTACGAGTGCGAAGTAACAAAGTCAAAACATCACGATGTCGGCAATAGGAAACTGAAACCAGTGAAAATAGTTAAAATGTATAACAAAACGACGAACGCATTAATCGATTCGGGAAGTGATGTGAACTTAGTGTCTGGCGAGTTCTGTGATGAGTTCGGTACGCTACAGTGCGACAAAAACATGGACAACATAACCTTATGCGGCTTAGGCGGAGCAAAAGTGAAATCTATTGGGACAATAACGACTGCGCTGTTAATTGATGAACGTTTATATGACGCGGTATTGTTTTATGTAGTTCCTAAAACCTGTATGCCGTTTAAGATTATCCTAGGTAATGACTTTTTAAAGAATGTGACAATGTTTATGAGTGGAAGTACGGTATGGTTACGACCGCGAGACGACGAATGGTTGGACTGTATGTTGGGTGAGTATGATGGGACGAGTGTGCCTTCTACAGATCACATCAAGGATCCAGAAATACGAGAGGAGGTAAAGCAACTAGTCGAGACATATAAACCTCACCAGGTCAAAGAAGCCCCAATAGAAATGAAGATAATTTTGAAGGATGACATCCCGGTTGTACAGCGTCCTAGAAGAATATCACTCAAGGAACAACACGAAGTGGAAGAACAGGTAGCTGAATGGTTGGACAAAGGAATTATACGCGTGAGTACTTCAGAATATGCTAGCCCCTTAGTTCTAGTGCGTAAAAAAGATGGTTCTTTACGAGTATGTATAGACTATAGGAAATTGAACCAGAAAATAGTTAAAGATGTTTTTCCTTTGCCACTAATAGATGATTGTATTGATAAATTGTGCGATGCTAAGACTTTCAGTGTTATTGACCTAAAGAACGGATTTTTCCATGTAAAAGTCAGTGAAGAGTCTATTAGATACACTTCATTTGTTACACATAATGGACAGTATGAATTTACAAAAGCACCAATGGGTCTTTCAATCTGTCCAAATTTATTTATGCGGTTTATTACGATCATATTCAGAGACCTGTTGTCAGACGGTTCCATCATAATATTCATTGATGACATTTTAATTCCAGCAAAAGATGAGCAGGAGGGACTAATGAAACTGAAGAAAGTGTTGGTCATTGCCTCTGAATATGGACTAGAAATAAATTGGAAAAAGGCGCATTTGATTACTTCAAGTATTGAATATCTGGGCCATGTCATCCAAGAGGGTGTGGTAACACCGTCGCCTGGGAAGACTGAGGCAGTCATGAAGTTCCCCGAACCTAGAAATCAGAAACAATTACAAAGCTTTCTTGGATTGAGCTCATATTTCCGGAAATTTATTTTTAACTATGCCATGATTGCGCGCCCACTAACAGATTTAATGAAAAAAGATGTAAATTTCACATTTAACAGTGAGCAACAAGAGGCCTTCAAGATGCTAAAGGAAAAATTGACCAGCACACCAGTGTTAAAAATCTATGAGCCACAGGCAGAGACAGAACTACACACAGATGCCTCCAAATTAGCATATTCAGCTATATTAATGCAGAAGAGCAGCGATGGAGAATTCCATCCAGTATATTTTATGAGTAGAAAAACATCCGACGCTGAGAGCAGATACAGTAGCTACGAGCTTGAAGCATTAGCTGTGATCGAAGGGGTAAAGAAGTTTCGCCATTACCTACATGGTAAAAAATTCACTATTATTACTGACTGCCGAGCATTCCAACTGACATTAAATAAAGAAGACTTAGCTATGTCTACGAGAGTAGCACGCTGGATTATATTACTCCAGGATTACGACTTTCAAGTGCGACACCGCGAAGGATCTAAGATGAAGCATGCAGATGCACTGAGTAGGAATCCACCATCTATGGTGTCCATGCTCATAACATCCAGCCTGCACGATGACATACGACGCGCTCAAGAAACTGACGAAGGTTTGAAAGCAATTAAAGATATTCTCAATAATGGACCATATAAGGACTTTACTTTAAATCAAGGTTTGCTTTACAAGGGACTAGACCAACGCTTAGTTGTTCCTCAGAAGATGGAAATGGGAATAATTAGAAGAGCACACGAGAATGGCCATTTTGGTAGAAAGAAAACAATGGAGTTGGTGAGCAAGGATTTTTATATAGACAACCTAGCAAAGAAAGTCGACGAATATATATCAACATGTGTGTCGTGCCTGCTAGCAAACAGGAAGCTTGGAAAACAAGAAGGTTTCTTGCAGCCCATAGACAAAGGTGACACACCACTACATACGCTCCATTTAGACCACATTGGACCATTAACTGCTACACAAAAACAGTACAATCACATACTGACCGTTGTTGACGCGTTTACAAAGTTCGTATGGCTGTTCCCGACAAAATCCACATCTACAAGAGAAGTGATAAACAAAATGGAAATCCTTCAACAGACTTTTGGTAACCCAGAGAGAATCATCACAGATAGAGGGACAGCTTTCACCAGTAATGAGTTCACAAAATACTGTGAAGACGAAGGCATACAACTACTACATATTACTACAGGCATACCAAGAGGGAATGGTCAGGTGGAAATCATTCACAAAAGCATCATTCCAATTCTAACTAAGCTGTGCTTAGAAAACTCTACGCTTTGGTACAGACATGTGGGAAGAGTACAAAAAGTCCTTAATAGCACATTCCAGCGGAGTATAAACACTACACCATTTGAGCTTCTAGTGGGAAAAAAAATGAAGATTAAGGAAGATATAGAAATTTATCAACTATTACAACAAGAGGAAAGGGATAGCTATACTCAGAATAGAGACGAGCTTAGAGAACGAGCTAAGCAGCAGATTAAGCAGATTCAAGAAGAGAACATTAGAACATTTAATAAAAAACGTAAGGAAAGCAGAAAATATGCAGAAGGCGATCTGGTAGCGATACAACGCACTCAGTTCGGCCCTGGCCTTAAACTGAAACCAAAATATCTAGGACCATACGCAGTCATTAAGGTAAAACGAAATGATCGATATGATGTTGAAAAAGTAGGTGACTATACAGATGGACCAAAGAAGACTAGTACTGCCGCTGATCATATGAAGCCATGGCCAGATTCTGACTAGGTATTTATGTACTTCTATAATTAATTCTTTTTTTTTTTTTCCTTCCAGAGTTAATTTTTTTTTAGTTACTTCACTTTTGAATGAATGGTGAGTATGAATGAGATTCTGCACTCATAAATCTTGCCACATTCACATTCCATGTATATCCATTATGATAAGTTATTTTATATAATTCAAGCTATTAAGCTAATTTTCACTCAGTTACAGACTTACTAAGTCTATGTAAATCAGATAGCAATAGAAGAAAATGATACTTACTTCAATTTGTTTACTATATAGTAGTAGTTATTGTAGCTCAGCTATACTCTTAGATACCTACCAATTAGTTCTTCGCATACCTACTGTTTTTTTTTTTATTTATTGTCAGGTTACTATTAACCTACTTAGTAATTTTAATTTAGTTCCAGCTTATATTTACTGTGCACATGCCTGCTATCTTGTATTGAATAGATACTGTGGTTATTGTTATTTCTCTCTCACAATTTGTTACATAATAGTCCCATATAATAAGTATAGGTACTTCTATCTATGTACACTTTAAAAAAAAAACTTTAGTGAATGTTATGTTTGTGCATACATTTCAATTGTTTTTGTAAGTTCCTAACAATGAGTGTCTGAGGGCAGACACATGCTCAGGACGGCCGAGCTTGTAGGAATGTGACCGTACCGTATTACCGAGCGAAGGTGTGAGAGAGATGGGTAGAAGGGGTGGAAAAGGGATGGAGAGAGGAAATGGCGGTTGGCTAGATGAAATCACGAACTGTGCTGTACGGTGTGCTCTTGGGGTGTTTTATTTAAAATAAACAGGCTGTGTACAAATCTGTGTTTCCTTCCTTTGCCAATATCCCACATTTATTTAACACTAGAGTTTACCCGCGGTTTCGCACGCGTAGACTATTCGATCTGGTAGTTACAATTGAAATTCCGGGATTTTACAAAATTCCCCTGGGAAATTCCATCCATACTAATATTATAAATGCGAAAGTGTGTGTGTTTGTATGTTTGTCCGTTTGCTTTCACGTCGAAACGGAGTGACGGATCGACATGATTTATGGCATAGAGATAGTTTATGGGTCAGAAAGTGACATAGGCTACTTTTTATCCCGGAAAAATGCAAAATTCCCGAGGGAATAGCGCGCGATAACCGAATGCCACGTGGGCGAAGCCGTGGGTAAAAGCTAGTAATTTATATCGTGGTCTTCATTGAGGTTGTGTTAAGAACTGTACAAAATTCCATGACTCTAAACCCAGCGGTTGAAATTTCAAGATTGTATCCGTATCCCCTGGGTATATCGGCATAAAAAGTAGCCTATGTGTTATTCCAGACGTCCAGGTACGTACAGACCAAATTTCATGACTCTAAGCCCAGCGGTTGTTATTTCGAGATTTTATCCCTGCCCCGTGGGAATATCGGGATAAAAAGTAGCCTATGCGTTATTCCAGGCGTCCAGCTATCTACATACCAAATTTCATCCAAAAACGTTCAGCGAGGTACTAGCTGTTGCCCGCGACTCCGTTTACGTAGAATTGGTTTATTGCAATTATCCGTGATAAAAACTATCCTATGTCCTTCCCCGGGACTCAAACTATCTGTATACCGAATTTCATCTAAATCGATTCGGCGGTTTAGACATGATTGAGTAACAAACATCCAAACATAACATCTAAATAAACATCCAAACATCTTCACCAACGTTCACATGCATAATATTAGTAGGGTAGTGGATAATGTTCGTAATAAAAAGGTAGATATAAATACTTAGAGTAATGTTTTATTATCATTGTAAAATGTTGGTTAAATTACTAGCCCAGAAACGAGCATGAGGTTAATTAGGCACTTGATAACACGATACGAAGATTCGAATATGACAATAACTTGTATGTTTATCATAGGTAAAGTTATACGTAAGTTGCTTGCTACTTTGACCAGCACAGTAATAGAAGAATTTATGAAACTATTATAACAACGTACAAGACAATTTAAGTAATTGGTGATCTAATTGGTGTTTTGGGTGTCTTGTCTGTATTAGAAAAGATAGGCAATTAAGGCCAATTAAATACTTAGACAAAAAAATAAACACCCCGCTATTTGCTGCTATTACTAATATAATGTCATGATTAATATTGCTCTTTATTTATATTTTTTAGTGTCAGCCACAAACATCAATAAAAGAAGAAAGGTTCCTCCAAAAAATTCAGAGTTCTGTCGTCTGATTTGCGCAATGGGTCGCGTCGGTTCAGTGATTCTACACTTAAATCACCTTTTCCACACCAAGGAATTAAAAATAACTCTAGAACTTATAACTGTACACGGGGATTTAATTGGAAACTATGTATATGATTCGAGAGAGTTAAGGAAGGGGTGTCAGGTTGGGAAGACACGGCTTTGTGTGGGCACGCAATAGGGCGGACCTCGGCGCTAGGGCGGGCGATCCGGACGACGCGACGCCTGACACGGGACTGCCGCCCGCCCTGCCGCCGCCAGCCGCCCTACGCGCCCCCGCAACCACCGCCCCTCCCGCACCAACAAAACACAGATTACCGAGACACATTTATTAGCCAAAACGCTACTTAAACTTCAACCATTCTACAACGCAAACACTGTTTAGCCATAAATTGCTATAGTTACAAGACATTGTAGCGACACAAATTGACGCGTTTTGCACACTTTGAACTAGAGTAAGTCCTTAGATATCTATCTTCTTATCGTCATCACACCTGAGTGATCTGCAGACGACGCGGATGGGACTGACGACGAGGGGGCCTGCGGGGGCGGCGTGAACACCAGTCAGCGATGGTTCGCAAGTGTCGCCGACAGCCTTCCCGAGACGGCAGTTTACACCAACTCTTCGACTTGCGCGCTCCAAAGGTAGTAGTCATCCTGTCGCCAGGTTTCGGCAGCTCATACGAAATCTTCGGACTATCTAATGTCTCAGAACCTGGCGCTATGCGGTATTTAGCTCCTGAAATGGCCTTTTTTGAGGCCGTTAAACGCTTTTCTGGCAGGGTTTTCCTCTCCTTGGAATCTATAGCGGTTTCTCGGACTGCAGTGAGGCGGCCCGTCGTTGGTTGCTGAGCTTCCACTATTTCGTCGTCTTGTTTGCGCTTCAGTAAAAATCTTAGCTTGTCGAGGAGGCTGGGTGGAGGTTCAGTGTTAGTAGCGACGCTGCAAACTCGCGGTCTGTATTCGTACTCGACGGGACCGTTGTGGGGACGTATGGTTGTGATGGGAGGGTGGCTGCTCGTCTCGTATAAGGTTCATCTTGGAGGTAGGCGACATGGAGAGTGCTGATGCTAAGCTGCTGCTGCGGCGGCCAGAGTTCCCTGGTGGGGGGGACGGGGGACGGACGCTCCCCTAACATCCGTCGCGCGAATTCCCCAGGCTGCCAGAGGTAACTCGCGGTTAAGTTGCCGTGTGGTTGCATCACGACACCAAGCTTTACTAACGGACCGGCCGCGAGGCTAATCCAATACTAACAATGGGCTTCTTGCACTTGACAGTTTTCTCGCAGATTGCACGCATAAAAGGCTTTTTAAATTGGATCAATGAGACAATATTAAATAAATAAGCCCCCTCGCTACTAATCCATTTGTTATGTAGGTATCTAAGTATTTACTCGCGTTTCGCGTGAGTGCCACCAGAGGTACCAACCTTCCTGCTAATACGTAATATAGACAGATTAAGATGTTTAATGGGTATTTTTCTTGTACTATTATAGAAAAAAAAAGGAATATTATTAATTGCACATCAGATAAATAATTGCCTATCATTTTGTTCTCATCATTTATACACTTTTGTACATCAAATAAATTATTTCAATATAAATAAACTAAATGTTTAGCAAAACTACTACTGCATTTTCGAAAATATACATCAGCACGACATTACTTTTTTCCTCTAATGCGAGACAAATCAATTCTTTTAGGCACAAAAATATTAAGCCGCGTATCCATTAGAGCAGCCTCAGGCCGAGCCCCGCGAGCCGAGCCATATTTTGTCGGTTTTTTGGCCGTGCTCAAAGGAGCCTCAGTCTGAGCCGTGTCTTTGGCAGCGTCTCCACTTGCGCGGCCTCGGAGCGAGGCAGCTGCTCGGCCCGAGGCTGCCTCTAGTGGATACGCGGCTGGATTTCTCATTCTCATAGCAAAATAACTCTCCGAGTAGCTTAAATCCGAATTTGGCACGACGGAAAGTTAGGTACGACGACGAGCAGAGCGTAGAGGAGCGTTAGGTACAATCGCGACCACAACGCGCGAGCCGAGCGAGCGAAGCGAGCGCGCCGCAGCAGCGGTCGGCGAAGCGCCAGAACCTAATTTCTTTAGGAAGTAATTTCGCCCCTGGTTAAGTAATTTATTTGATGTAAAAAGTATATAAATGCTTAAAAATAAATTGATAGGTAAATATATATTGCAACCCCCCAAATAAAACCCTCGACCTTAATGTGCTTGTCATGAAACCCGTGGTCGGTAAATGAGTCATTGCGCGTACAAATTTTCTTGTCATGAAGCCCAAGGTCGGTAAATGAGTCATCGCCCGTACTGATGGTGCTGCGCGCGCTGCTGCAGGACCAGCACACGCACGCTGCGGCGCATGCTGCGGGAAGGGGAGCGGCAGTGCGGCGCTGCCAAAAGCGCAGCCTAAGGTATCGCCAATATTTGGAACAATTATATTGTTTCTTTTACGAATATAAAATTCTACTCGCAAATGTGATGAAAAAGATTGTATATCGCACGGACGGTACTAGAATTACGAACATCGACTTATTAAAGCCCTTAGTCTTCGACTTCGGGCTTCTCGTTCGTAATTCCTTATTTACCGCCCTTAAGACACAATGTACTGTTGATTTTCAATTTAAAATATCCCCTCTATTATTAAGGTATTACAGTTCATGTTTCAATATTTTCACCTTGGCCGCTTCGAAATATCTGATGGCGACTGTACAAGGGGATTTTTATATTTTATTTTATTGCAGATCTCATTATGTTGTACTTAATAAGTAATAAGATGATATGTCAAATAAAATGCTGCTTCATATGGGTAAACTGCTGTATTTTATGTGAAAATAGAACCTATAATTAAAAAAAAAAAGAGTTACAAGGTATGATGTGCGTTAGCCATTATTAGCTGTGTAATAATAAAAATGCTTTACTATAAGATAAATAGCGTTACGGCACGAAGTTACAGTTTATTACGTAATATTTTGAGCGGAGTATTTTGCTGTGTAATCAGTATTTGATGTGAAATCGGATTTTTTGTATAAAAAATAGTAGATTTTACAAAAAGAGTATAAAACGAGCCATTTTACCTAAGACGTTCATATAGCCACCCGCCCGAGCTTGTACGGCGGTTTAATGCTCAAGTTTTACACTCTGCTGCTTTTCACTTTGATTGCGAGAAAATGAAATAGCAACAGTGGAAACAATTGTTTACTTACTATACTATATGTTCCTTTTATTTTTCACTAGCTTTTGCCCGCGACTTCGTCCGCGTGGAATAGTAATTTTGGGAAGTATATTTTTTTTATTTTTCATTACTTACTTGTATAATTATATTTTTTAAGTTTTATTGATTGATTTTAATTGATTTTTATTATTATATAAATTAAAAATTATTTAAAAAATATGTAGAAACTTTTTCGTTTGTGGCTGTTGACACCTGATTACCTTGGTCTTAGACAAAGATTTTACTTTATGCACTAGAGCATAAAAAGTAATTTTATGAGGCCTAGATCCAGCATAAACACGAACTTTACGAGCATGAGAAGTGAAAAGGACTTTTTGATGTGCGTTTAAGTACTACCCGTAGAAAAAAATAACAATCTTGGTTGAATAGCTATGCAAATGAGAAGTGATTGCTTCAATTTGGTTTTTCTTGCTGTATGTATGGATGAATATGTATTAATAAATTAAATGAATATAGGTGAGGCTTCAATACTACTTGCCCTGCCAGAGTATTAATTTTATAATGTAATTTTGTAATGTGTTATGCATTTATTTATTGCACCTATTTCTAAGTCTTTTCCACATCACCAGCCTTTCCCTTGTTGGGAACAGACAAAAAATAATACAGTGAAATGCAATTGAAAATTTGAGAAGTGATTGCTTCAATTTGGTTTTTCTTGCTGTATGTATGGATGAATATGTATTAATAAATTAAATGAATGTAGGTGAGGCTTCAATACTACTTGCCCTGCCAGAGTATTAATTTTATAATGTAATTTTGTAATGTGTTATGCATTTATTTATTGCACCTATTTCTAAGTCTTTTCCACATCACCAGCCTTTCCCTTATTGGGAACAGACAAAAAAATAATACATTGAAATGCAATTGAAAATTTTGACACTATACAAATTTTAATGATATTTTGTGCTAAACATGAGTATCTGCTCAGAAAATAGTAAGAAAAATGCCAACCTATTTGGACCTAAAGGCTGAAGTTTTCAGGTTATCATTATAATTATAAATAAATATCATGGGACACTTGACACCAATTGACCTAGTCCCAAACTAAGCAAAGCTTGTACTATGGATACTAGGCAACGGATAAACATATTTATATAGATAAATACATACTTAAATACATATTAAACATCCAAGACCCGAGATCAAACATTTGTATTATTCATACAAATATCTGCACCGGCTGGGATTCAAACCCGGGACCTCAAGCTTCGTAGTCAGGTTCTCTAACCACTTAGCCATCCGGTCGTCAATTCTGACAAGAATAGGAAAAAGCTGCCAAATTCACAAAGAAAGAAATTCATGCTTGTATTTTAACAGAAACAATGGATATAGGATAGGGATAATAATGCTAATGTGATGACACAAAGTGAATAACTTCACTATTACTGTGACGGCATTATGCAAACTTTTTTTTTTTTAAGAAAGAACATGTAATAAAAATAAAAGAAGAATAAAATAAAATATGTGCATGTCACATAATGGTCCCAGATCAGCAAATTGCCGTCTTGTGAACAGGGTTGATCTTTCTTTAAGACCATTTTAGTACTTGTCTCCCCACTAATAAAATAACAAAGTGTACAGGTACTTGCATACACTACACTACAACCTACTCCCACTTCTTTATGCATAAAGAATGCGAAGGCTTAGAAAGAAATATTAATTTCCTGTTTGCATTTTCAACTGGATTTATAAAGTTAAGATAATAAATCTTACCTTCAACGGTCTAGTGATAGTAACAGTCTCAATCATAGTAGTAGACGCCATTTTCGTGTCCTGCAAAATAACATTATTTTCATTCTTTTAAGAATTCTTAAGCTGTTAAGGTGAAATCCTGCATGACAACATTTAAAACATACCCAATAGATACATAAGTATAGGTAGTCATTCACAATGATGTGTGCTGTGATTCTTATTTTCACGCATCTCTGTGGAAGGCACTAGGTATACCTACATAAAGTAAAGGTACTTAAAAAAACCAAAAACTTGTATGATTATGATTAGGTAGGTAGGTAGGTAGGACCTTGTGCAAGTCCGCCCGGGTTGGGACCACCATCTTATCCGTGAACCTGCCGTGAAATAACAGCGTTCGCGCTGTTGTGTTTCGGTAAAGGGGATAAGACAGCCGGTTTAAATTTAACTAGCACACAGAGGCATTTTATCTGTCCTCAAGGTTAGGTAGCGTATCGAATTTTTCATCAAAATCGGTTGTATTTACGACCCCTCCGGTTTTGTTGGCCCTATTTATTAAACTCCGTTTTTTCCGTTCGTTTCCATTTTAATCTCCTGTACATAACCGTTACGGTGCGGTTTGGAGGCGGTTAAGTATTTTTTCGAACTGGTAACATTTATATTTCCCGTGGCGGTTGTTAGTATATTTCCGTCTACCCGTAGTTATTTTCATGTCGGCGCCATTTTAGTTCGTTGCTGTAGCTGTGTGTAGAAGATTAAAAAAATAAATTGAAGTAAAGTAATTCCGTGTGATATTTCGCGTGTTGTTTAGAGTGAGAAGTGCGGAAAATGTCGAAAACTCAAGATACAGAGTTGAGAGCTGAATTAGCCGACCCTGCGCGCGTAGCTCGAGACTACGCGTTAATGCGTCTCGAATATTTAGTAGCGGCGAACGATGGTGAGTTGCGATTATGTTCTGATAACGATTTTGAGACAATTTCGGGCGAATATCACAGTGCTATGCGTCAGGTTTTATGTTCTATGCCGTTAAACATGCATCGCGAAGAGTTTCGTACAACGCAGGTATTTGACGCGAATTTGCGAGCCGTTAGAGCGCGTTGGGCTGAGTTGCAATCGGACCGAGCTGTAAAGCCGGTTCAAGAAGCGCCTCCGTCTCACGCTGCTAGACTTCCAAAAATTAACATACGAGACTTTGACGGAAAATTAGAAAATTGGGTGTCGTTCAGACAGTTGTATGAATCATTGATTCATAGGCGCCCGGATTTGGCCGACGTAGAAAAACTGCATTATTTGCTAACAATCGTAAAAACGAGGCGTATGATTTAATAAAGAATTACCCGCTCACGAACGAGAGTTACGGTGTCGCGTATAGCGCTTTATGTAGGAAATATAATAAGACGCGACAAATCGCGACCGTTTATTTTGAGAAACTCGTGAACTGTGAACCGGTTCGTAGTTCTCGAGACTTAGATCGGGTTATACGGACGTTTACGGAGAATTTAATGATTTTAAATTCGTATAAGCTACCGGACAAAAATTTTATGTTAGTGCACTTGCTGTGGTCGAAACTAGACAAGGCTACTAAGGAACAGTTCGAATTAGAGCATAATTCCGACGGGGTTCCGGACTTTGACGTGTTAGGACAATTTATCGAAAAGAGGCGTCGGGCGCTCGAAAACGTAGGTACGATCTCACCGCCGGCGAACATACCAACGCCAGCCGGGAATAAAACGAATTCTAAACATAAAACGGCTTTCGTGGCCGCTGCTGTGTCATGCGCGGTATGCAAGGGGTCGCACCATATCCTAACCTGTCCAACGTTTTTAAAATATAGTCCGGGTGACCGGTTCACATTCGCTAAACAGAGTAGACTTTGTATCTTATGCTTGTCGAGAGCGCACTCCGTGAAGCGTTGTCGCTCGAAGCAGCGATGTGAACACTGTCGGTACTCGCATCATACTCTGTTGCATTTTCATAAACCGGAGCAACCTAGCATTATGAATAAATCGGCTGGGGCGGCTGACGAGGCCATCGCCATGGTGGCCGGCCCGGCGACCGGACCCACTTTATTTGCGACTGCCGTAGTTTTGGTCACAGATCGAACCGGTAAACGGTTTCCGGTGCGTGTGCTACTAGACTGCGCTAGCGCTTGCAACTTCATATCGGAACAGTGTGTAAACAGGCTAGGTTTGAAAGCGAGTAAAGCGAAGCACATTGTTAGCGGTATAGGCCAGGCGCTAGCGGAACCTAGTGGGACTTTGTCGTGTACTATTTCATCCAATACTGATGAACATAATAGTACATTTTCGTTCGAGGCATATGTTTTGCCGACTATATGTTCCGACATGCCAACCGGACATATTAAACCATCGTCGTGGTTAACGAATAGAGACCTGGCCTTCGCGGACCCGTGTTGGAATGAACCGGGTCCGATCGACATGCTGCTAGGTGTTGACGTGTTCGCATCATCGTTACGTCCAGGATTGATCCAGGGTGATCCGGGTCAGCCCACGGTTATCAAAACCATATTCGGTTGGATCGTGATGGGTGGTGGCGCATTGGATATTTCTCGTCCTCGTCGTGGCAGTTGTCATGTCACTACAAAAATCACAGAAACCTATCGTTAGATGACTCCATTCGGAGGTTTTGGGAGTTGGAGGACGTTCACACCTCGACCAATGTCCTTCTATCGAAAAATGACGCATTGTGTGAGCAACATTTTGCCACGAATTATCGTCGTACGGAAGAGGGTAGGTATATTGTTCCACAACCCTTCGCCGACCTTACAAGTAAACCAATTTTCAACGGCTCTCGTGCCATCGCGCTTAAGCGCTTCTCATTGTTGGAAAAGAAGCTTCAGCTAAACTCGGAACTTTCGAAGAGTTATGCGGCATTCATGGAGGATTACGAGGCGTGTGGTCATCTGGAAAGGTGTGACCCTCCGGAAAACGATAGCGGTCATTGTTTTTATATTCCTCATCACGGGATTCTGAGGCTCTCTTCAACTAGTACCCCTCTCCGCGTGGTATTCGACGCCAGCGCCAGGGACGCGCGAGTATCTCATTAAACGACACATTGCTAGCGGGACCCAAACTACAAAAAATTATCTTCCACTTGCTTCTTCGTTTCCGGTGGCACGCCGTGGTTTTCACTGCTGATGTAAAGCAGATGTATAGGCAGATATTAGTGTTCCCGGAGGACGCGGCGTCGCCCGCCGCATCCTTTGGCGTAGAAGGAAGCCACCGGAAGCTAGGATCCGGGTCAGTTCTGCCGAAGCTGACGCTTGGCCACGGTCAGCCTCCTCAGTCGATACGGATTCTTATCTCGGTGAGCAAAAACTGGTCCCTCTGGTCGCACGTTCTAGTGAAGAAACCCCATCCGTAATATTGTTGAATAAATTCTCGTCGTTAAAAACTTTAGAACGTGTGGTGGCATACTGCCTACGTTACATCCATAATTTAAAACACCGCTTATCTAAAAATAAGGTCATCACCGGCCCCATAACCCCGGCGGAGGTCACGCGAGCCCTTATGGCTTTAATAAAGTTTTCTCAAATGAATCACTTCTCGTCGGAAATCGAACTTTTGAAAGCTCATAAATTTAATTCTCTACCGAAAACTTCTAAAAAACTATCGCCTTTCGTAGATGAAGCGGGCCTCTTGAGGGTGGGCGGTCGCCTATCTCGCGCATCCGTCGACTTCGACATAAAGCACCCGTTGCTTCTACCTCGAGACGACCGTCTAACCGCGCTTTTAATTGAAGAGTACCACCAAAATTTATGCATCCGGGTGCACAAACGCTCCAAAACTTGCTCGCTAAGAATTTCTGGATACTCTCGCCAAAGCGCGCGATCCGGGCAGTCGTACCGAAATGTTTAAAATGCTTTCGCGTTCGCCCTACAAGCGTGTCTGCACCTTTCATGGGGGACCTCCCTTCTTACAGAATTAACGCATTAAAACCGTTCTTAAGCGCCGCCGTCGACTACGGCGGACCTTCCGACGTATCTCTCGGTCGTGGGCGGGGAAATAAAACGTACAAAGCGTACATTTGCGTCTTTGTATGCACAGCTACTAAGGCCGTTCATGCAGAACTCGCCACCGAACTTGCGACAGAAGCGTTCCTCGCCGCACTAAGACGTTTCGTAGCACGCCGCGGACACTGCCGCAAAACTAGTTCCGATCAAGGAAAAAAATGCATCAAGATTTCTGGGCAAGGTGGTCCCAAGAATACATGCATACGCTGCAGCAGCGAACGAAATGGCACGATAGGCAGGTTGCCCGAGAAAAGGGCGCACTAGTCCTTGTCCTTAACGAACAAACCAGCCCCATGAAGTGGCCTTTAGGTCGCATCGTAGATACCCATCCTGGAGCTGACGGCATAGTGCGCGTCGTGACCGTGCGCACCGCTTGCGGTCTTTATAAACGACCAGTCGTAAAGCACTGCCCCCTGCCTACCTAACTCCATCGCTACTATCGCTCGTAGTAATCCTACTTTCCATCTCTTTATTTACTTTTTTTTATCGTTTAACCTAGTTAAAATACAGCGTATTTTGGTGGGCGGAAATGTTCAGTATTGCCAGATGTCAGGAGCCTTTACATCCTAATATTTTTTATTCACGGTGGCCACACCTTAATTGTTATAACTACCGACATCCGAATAACCGCTCCCCTCCACTTTTTCGATAACAAAACCAGCTGACTCGTCAGCTGGAGCGCCATTCATTCTCTATTTTTTATATTATTTTAAGAATTTGAATTGTAACAGCCGTTACGCTGCCCAAACTTTACAAGCTTTCCTTCAAACCGTAGTTTTTAAATTTAACGTAAGCTCAGTGCTGCTGCTGAAGCCTCCCTGCACCCCTGCGCTGATCTGAAGGCTAAGTACGACACCAGAGGTAAGAGTTAACAGTGATTCCGGAGGAGCTGAAGACTTCGAGCCAACGGTGCCCGTTACCGACGCCCTAAGATCCTGCCCTGCAGCAGACGAGGAGTTCTCAGGTGAGAGCTTCCTACAGCAGCTATTTCGCGTGCTTTTTCATTTTATTTATTAATTTGTCGCGGGACGCCATATTTGCTTCCGGCACGTTCCTTCACCATCCCGACTTTCCCCTCGTTGCTCTTTCGAAATTTCTATACAGTCCACTTCCCCTTTCTCGCACAATACTGATCAAACAGATTAAAATTCCAATCTATTTCAAGAAGACATATGTAATGTTTATTTTAATATTAGATATATATCATGGACAGGATTGGGGAAATAATTCCGAGCCAAGATACCTTACTTCAATAGGGCATCTACTGTGCTGAAAAATTTTGTTGGTTCAAATCCATTCTTCCATTCCAGCCTTTATAGGTCCCACTGCTGGGCACTGGCCTCCTCTCAGAACGAGAGGGCTTGGG
>NC_133488.1:9381604-9390604 GCF_025370935.1 Choristoneura fumiferana | reverse complement strand
ACACGTGATATCTCACAAAACATTTTAAAATACAACGTTTGTTTAAAATCCGAAAAACACGGAGAAACATTTAAATTAACTGTTAATATTATAAATAACTCACAATAATAGCGGTAACTTCTATCTGAGTTTGACAACTCATTCTGATTTGATTGAACACTGACATTGACAGTTGGGCGCTGTCAGAAGCCCAGCGCATTGCGTTTACGGAGATTGTATTGTATAGTCGGGAAGCTCTTCAAAAGAGTTGCGAAGGTTGATACGTGTAAAATTAGTACGATGTCCGCCAAAAATAAAATACAAATACAAAGTAAAATAAATAAAAAGCTATGTAAAATATGCGGTATTTCAATAAATATTAAAGAATACCTGGAATGTTGCAAATGTGAACATACATTTCATTTGCGATGTATAAATCTTACTACAAGGAAATTTTCAAACATGACATCAGATAGTAAGCAAACATGGGATGCAACATATGTTTAAAAACCGCAAAGGACAAAAAAAACAAAAACATTCATATAAAGTCTTTGGAAGTAACAAAATACGTTCAGGGTGATATTTCCACAAGGCAGATGAGTTCTTAAGCAGCACGGGTTCAGATACTGCAACGTTGACTCCTGAGGATTTTAATCATAACAATGATGCAGGCCCTAGTACACAAATATTGGATTTTGGGATATCGACAATGACATACATGAAGGTGTGAATAGAGGAAAACAAAGAAAATCTAGTTACCATATTTCCGCTGAGGACCTGACAAGCCTTCTAACAAATGATTCACTGAACAACTCTACAATGGGTTATGAAAGTCCACAATCAACAAGAAGCATGCCAAATATGTCAGTGTCAGTTATGGAGAATTCAAACATCTTGATTCTTAAAGAAGAAATGAAGGAACTAACAATCCAACTGCAGAGCGCACACGAGGAGATCGCCCGATTAAATGGTGAAGTTTGTGCGCTAAGTAAATCATTAACAGGTTATCAAAGGAAGATCGAAACGTACAAAAAAATACTCAATGAAAAGCTCCTGATACACCAAGAACCCCAAACATAACTGGAAGAAAAATTAAGAATATCAGAACAAAATAAAGATATCCGAGCCTGTTACGCCGATGCATGCGAACAGGTCAAATGTTGGGTATCTCTCGAGAAACAGGGTCAAAAATGGGACATGCTGATTTCTCACCTTTGGATGGCGGTGCTGAAAGTAAAGTGACGAACGCTAATGACATTCAACAGGCTGAGGAAGAAACAGAATATCCGAATAAAGAAGAAACTCATGATGGAACATTCAAGAAACCCCAAAAGTTAGAAATAAAACAAAATTGCAAAAAAAACAGGATATGTATTGTTAGCAGCAATAAACAAAACAAAATAATGCAGATAGCGAATACTGTACTAGATAGCAATACCCAAATTTGTCATTTTTTAACGCCAATTCTGGGTTATAGAGCTTTTTAGTGATTTGTATCTAAAAACCAAAGAATACAACAAGAATGATTTCTGCATTATACTGATAGGGGAAAACGATTTCCTAACCACTAATAATCATGTTTGGCTGGTTAGTGTGATAAAGGAATCTTTAAAGGATCTAAATCATACTAATTTTATTATTTGTTTGCCAACTTACAAAATTGATTCCAAGAGCTCTATGTTCAATGGTAGGGTTGAACATTTTAATAAGTGTCTGTATTCTGATAATCTGAAGTATCAATACGCGTTCTTGGTTGATTCAAATCGTAATCTATCATATTCCTATAACATGTTTCACAAACAAACAGGAACTTTGAATAACCAAGGTGCTCACAGTATATTTAGGGGCATAAAAATTACTATGGAATTTATTGTCGAAATAAATCACACCGATAAAGGATCAATATGCGACGGTTTGGATGGTAATCATAAAAGTACTCAAACAGAGAGGGAAATTGTAGGTGGGCCAAAAGATTGTCATGTGTCAGGGTTAGAATCAAACCAACTTTTTCGTCCTTAAACATTTGCAAGTAATGCACCAAAATATAAATGGATTAATTAATAAAGCTGATATCCTTAGTGTACACCTTCAAGAGCGAATTAATTCTCCTGATCCTATAGATGTTTTATGTATTACTGAACATAATATGAAGGCAGGTGATGAGGATCAGTTAGCCATTACTAATTATAAGCTTGCAGTAAGTTTTTCTAGAAGTAATCGAAATGGAGGATCTTGTATAATGGTTCGACATGTACATAAATACAAGGTGCTACATGATATAACTAATATGTCTATTTGCAATGTCATTGAGTGCTCAGCAGTTGAACTGACTGCTCATAACATTATTGTAATATGTATATACAGAGTACCTAAAAATAATATTAATACGATAAGGCAGTTCCTAGCAAGACTTAGTATAATATTACATAAAGTCTGTTATTGTAATAAAAAGGTAATGCTTTGTGGGGATTTTAATATTGACTTAATTAAAAGAACAACGTCTTCAACTGAGTTCAAAAGTCTATTGTCAAGCTATAATCTCAGGATAGGAATAACCATACCAACGCGTCTTGTAGTAATACTTGTATTGATAATATCATACATAATATACGAGGCAGCAAGGCTGAGGTTATTGATTTCGCATTATCGGACCATACAGCTCAAATCATGAAGTTCCCAGTTAAAAAAACTTGTCTCTCTCTCATTGGTACATTAAAAGGAGGGACTATAGTAATGAAAATGTTAGTAAATTTATTCAATGCCTAGAAAATCTCAGTCTGAACGGGATATATGAAGCAAGTAATGCCAATGAAGCATTTGATTATTTCTTTGACCATTTTTTACTGTTTTATAAACTTTGTTTTCCTTATAAGCGCTTGAAAGTGAAAGCAAATAGAATAAATAAGTGGATAACCCCTGGTATAAGACGATGCTGCAAACGAAAGAGGCAATTACTTTGGAAATGTAGGTTCACTTCTGATCCATCTTGCAAACAACATTACAAGCAGTACTCAAACCGTCTCAAGAAAGTAATAAGCCTGACTCAGAGATCACAAAATGATTATTTTATTGCACAATCGGGGAATAAATCAAGGGCTACCTGGAGTATAATAAATAATGCTAAAGCTAAATATCCCAATGAAAATATTTCAGAAATAAGAAAAGACAGTAAAATGATAAATAATCCATTAGACATAGCACAAGCGTTTAACGACTATTATATTAACCTTGCAAAATCTATCCAAAATGACTGTTCAGTACCTAATAACAATTATAAATCCACTATGACATATAATGAACTTAATTCTTTCTTTATTAAACCTGTTAGTCCTGATGATATTTTAATAATAATTAAATCTCTTAAAAACACTAACAGCACTGGGTATGATGGAATTACGACAAAAATCATTAAAAAGGTATCACATATAATAGCTCCTATGATTTCATATATTGTCAATCTATGCGTCGAACAGGGAATATTTCCAGAAAAACTTAAAGTAGTTATTGTAAAACCGTTATTCAAAAAAGGCAACAAAGATGACATGGCAAATTACAGACCGGTGGCTTTATGCTCTATTTTCTCTAAGATATTTGAAAAGGCAATCTACAACAGTCTCAATCAGTATTTTGAATCGAAGAATCTCCTCACTGAAGAGCAGAAAGGATTCAGAAAGGGTAAATCCATAAATATGGCCATTTTTGATTTGCTAAATACAATAATTACCAACGTAAACCGAAAGATACCTGTAACAGCATTGTACATGGATTTGACAAAAGCATTCGATTACGTTGATCATAGAATTTTGCTAAATAAGTTATATACATATGGAGTTCGTGGCAACACATATGACTTGATAGAATCATACCTAAGCAATCGTAAGCAAGTCACTCAAATAGAAAGAATATGCTCAAAATCCAAAAAAGTTGAATTATATTCATCAGATCTCAAAGAAATTAAATTTGGAGTGCCACAAGGGAGTGTTTTGGGTCCACTTTTGTTCCTGATTTATGTGAATGACATGCCGAAGGCAATTAAACAACGTATGGTTCTTTTTGCTGATGATAGCACCATAATTTTTACTGGTGAAGACACAAGTGAAATGGAGATTTATAGATCACTGGGGAACATAATGAAATGGTTACAAAATAATAACCTGAAGATTAATTTAAGTAAAACCAATATTATGACATTTAAATCAAGAAATACTGGCCATAATAATTTTGCTCTTACATTTAATGGACAAGATATTTTAGAAAAAGAGGCAACACAATTTTTGGGTTTAATAGTAGATAACAGATTAACATGGAAAAATCAAATTGATAAAATATGTAAAAAGCTAAGCCAATACTCGTATGCACTTTATAAACTTAGGAAAATCGTAAGTCAAGCAGCTGTCTTCACATCATACCACGCGTACGTCACATCGACGCTGAGATATGGTGTCATATTTTGGGGCAACTCCTGTGACCGTGACATTGCATTTAGAGCACAAAAAAAATGTCTTAGAGCGGCAATTGGTATCAGTTCAATGACATCGTGTAAGAATTACTTTAAAGAACTGAAGATCTTGACTCTTCCTTGCCTTTATATTTTCGAAATTGTGTTATTCTGTAGAGGTAATATGAATCAATTTAAAAATTCACGAGTTTGCGACTCCGTAATAAAATGAGTGCATTTCCTTCTAAAACTGCATTCTTCAGGAAAAGTATACTAGGAATGGCACACAAAATATATAATAAGCTGCCAAAAGAACTGATGACTATTACTGATGACAAATTGTTCAAATGTTCATTATTTAATTTGCTCGTAAATAAAACTTATTATTCGATAAATGAATACTTGACTGACATAAACTAATAACAAATATAATTATAATGGATTTTAATTTTGATATAGAAATTGTAATTCTTTGTTTTGTAACTTTGACATTGTATTTATTGTGATAACCAAGCAGCACGCAAGCGTTGCCGACTCAAATATACAGCACTATTAGAACTTAGAGTTCTACTGGTGATCCATAAAGGTGTCAAGAAAAGATTATTTACTTATAAAAGTCATTAACCGTTATTATACAGCTAAAGCTGTACTAAGTTTTTGTAAAATACTCCGTGTAAACTTAAAGCTTTAAACAGAATATTTGAACTCCACTTTAAAACCCTATGCATTTTTTGACACTTCAATCTAATGTTATCCTTCAAAGCTGCATAGAGGCTGTATTTTGCATGTGATCACTTACTTACTACAGCTATAAGTTATAAAATGGTATCACTTTATACTTGTTTCTGTATAATGGTATATTAAAACTACTTTCTAAAGCTTATTATTAATGCGTAACTGTACACTCTTGTCAGTTGTAATAGTTTCATAACTTCTGTCAAATATGATTTTATAGAACTATAATAATAAATTAATTCTGTAATACAGCTTTAATCTGTATTACTGACAGGCTGTATAATTTATTTGCTGAAAACTGATGTACAGCCTATATAATAAAAATATTATATTATAACGGCTATTAAAGGGTAAAAGCTGTGTAATGGAATCCAGAAAGTGCGTAGTAAAACCACGGAATCTATAACACTCTCCAGATGTCTTTTACGCTGTATAAAATCTGTCGCCATTTTCGAACAAATAACAATAAAAGAAAATATGACTTCTTACATTATTTTGAGTATTGCTGAAGTTATAGTTATGATTTTCAGATAAATAAATCATAAGTGATACCTGTTGTACAGTATTATTTAACAATCTTATGATTCTAACCTCAAAACCATAAACTTACTTGTTTTGGTAATATTCCTCGTGAATTCTTCAGTATTTCGCGGGCGCGTGAATATTCCACAAAACTATGCACTATTCCCAGTAAAAATAAATCGGCACGTTGAATCTACAATTATCACTACCTAAAGTCCAACATTTATTCTTGACTTATAACTTCACAGTAAATTGGCGGCCCCACCATTCATAAACTAAAAAGAATAAGCGGTTGTTTTCATAAATTTACATTGTAATTCTCATAAAAAACCAATGAAGAACTATTATCTTTTTAAGAAACTTATAAGAGAATAACTATATGCTATAGTTTTCTTCAACATCATACTACAGCTCTTCTACAGCTATAGTACAGCCTATTTTTTAGCTATACAGCAACTATACAGCTATAATAACGCATAAGGCTGTATAACAAGGGGCCCAATTTTTACTTATAGAGGTTGTATAAGCGCTTATACAGCCTTGTACAGCCTCACTATATAGCCTGTGGAATACAATAAAACTAAAATACAGCTTCTATACAGCCTGTCGTGCTGCTTGGGAAGTGAGCATGCTGCATGCTATAACTATTGCACGCTATTTGTACGCCGCTAGGCAAAGCATAGTGAAACAATTAATGTAAACCTAAAACCTGTATAAACCTATGTTTTGACAAATAAATAAATTCTAATTCTAATTCTAATTCTAATTCTTATGATATGTGATATGTGACTTTGAGCATAATTTACAAAGGCTTTGACTTGAAAATAATATAAAGGATGTTTACGTTCGAAAGTGATGAGAATTTACTTGATGTAGAATGGAATTGCCTTGAAAAAAGGCTTTTAAGGTTCCGGAGCCAAAGTGGCCAAAAACGGAACCCTTTATAGTTTCGCCATGTCTGTCTGGCTGTCCGTCCGTCCGCGGATTTGCTCAGGGACTATCAGTGCAGCAGTGCTATGCCGACAAAATGGTTAAAAAAAATATTGTTCGTTTCCCATAGACGTAAAGTTTGGGTGTTTTTTTTGTCATCCAACCTTGCAGTGTGGGGTATCGTTAGATAGGTCTTTAAAATCATTAGGGGTTGCTAGGACGACTTTTTGATTCAGTGATTTTTTTCGCAAAATATTCAACTTTAAAGTGCAAATTTTCATTAAATCGAGCGTCCCCCCACCTCTAAAATCTAAACCGGTTGGCGGAAAGTTTTGAAAAAATTCAGAATGGTTAGTAAGTATATCAACGTTTCAAGAAAACTATAACGGCTAATTTTGCTTGAGAATTATTAGTAGTTTAAGAGTAAATAGCAGGTAAGGTATAAAATATACCTAAACTTGGAAGATTCAGTATAAAATACGAAATCCTTAGAAAATATTACTATTTTTTTTGTACTGGCTACGGACCCTATTTAGCGCGTGTCCGACACGCTCTTGTTGATGATTAGGTAGGTATGTAAGAACTAATGCAACAGCAACATAGCACAAAAGCTTTTCTAAGTGGTGAAGTATCTTCTTCATATTTATTCTTGAACTGAAAATGACTATGGAAACGTCGTTACATTCTGGATATTACGTTACAATATCATTGCGCTACATATGGCAACGTGTCAAAAGAACGCTGCACATTGCTTCGGGACTTAGAACCTGTTAAAGATGTCTCTCAGCAATTTTTAATCGTGTTTGATAATTTTTTACAAATTATGATTAGTTTATGAGTCTTTTTGTAATTTTTATTTCAACTCTAAATTTATTACTTTTAGTAACAAATTTAGTTAGTTCCGAAAGAATGTGGCGTCTGTCGACGCAACATAGATGTCGCTAGTGCTGCTACCTAAGTAGCATGGTAGAAATAAGCAACCTGAGATATGTATGCATAGGAAAAAATCGTGTCTTGATTCCTGTCCAGTAGTGGTGTAGGGGTTATAGCACGCAGCACGGATTGCTGAGGACCTGGATTGGATTCCCAGTGCTGGTCTCTTTTTCTGGTTTTTCTGTGCATCCATGTCTCAGTTTGTATTTACGATATGAAACAAAAATCCCAGTCAAAACCTTGAAATATTCCGAAATGATTTGATTACATTTTGTATAAGCAATAAGTGGTTCTAGAAAGGTACGCTTTCTCCAGTAAACACATCTTTGAACCACATGGGGTTTCGAATCGCTAAATTCACTTCCCCATTGACCATATACACAGAGGAGGAACGTCTGCACCTCCCTTTAGGGCCATAAATCTGCCCTGCCGTGATACGGGTGGCCAATCGGCCTCCTCTATAACTCACTTTCGGAAAACATCTCAGTTCTGGGGTTCATTCGGCCACAAAGTTTGGATGTAAACAATACACTGGCAGCTCCAATCTTTCTTACCTTTGTGATTCTTTTAGCACATTTAACTTTATTACATCACACTATTATACATAATTCATTTCAATACATACCCACACATTTTCTTGTTTCATCATGCAGCATCATGCAGGTGGTAGGACCTTGTGCAAGGTCCGCCCGGATTGCTACCACCATCTTGCTCGCTAATCCTGCCGTGAAGCAGCAGTGCTTGCACTGTTGTGTTTCGGCGTGGAGAGTAAGACAGCCGGTGAAATTACTGGCACTTGAGGTATCCCATCTTAGGCCTCTAGGTTGGCGACGCATCTGCAATACCCCTGGTGTTGCAGATGTTTATGGGCGGTGGTGATCTCTTACCATCAGGAGACCCTCTTGCTCGTTTGCCATCCAGTCGAATAAAAAAAAATCATCATCATCAGCCGGAAGACGTCCACTGCTGGACAAAGGGGAGCCCTTAGAACGCCATAATGAACGACAACTCGCCACTTGCATCCACCGGTTTCCCGCGACTCTCACGATGTCGTCAGTCCACCTTTTCTAATATCATTAGTCAGCTGCAGGGCGTCCACCGCTGGGCATTAGGCTTCTTCCATAGACTTCCAGTTGCTTCGGTTGGCAGCGGCCTGCATCCACCGTGAACCTACGGCTTTACCCAGCTCATCCATCCATCTCGTTGGTGGAAGTCCTAAGTACGCTGCTCTTGCCGAGCCGCAGTTTCCATTCGACAACTTTCGGTCTCTTCTCCGTACTATAATGGAAACAGTTAATATTTATTTAATTTCTTGAGTCGGGCGTTTTTACGGAGGTCATATATGTCAATGAACAACTATAAACAATCACTTTGCTCTCCCGCGACCTTGCGATAGCTACGTCTATACAACAAATGTGTGTTCATGCTCTTCCACCTCCACGCTGTATAAACACACAAAATCA
>NC_133488.1:9320710-9381504 GCF_025370935.1 Choristoneura fumiferana | reverse complement strand
CCACACCAAGGAATTAAAAATAACTCTAGAACTTATAACTGTACACGGGGATTTAATTGGAAACTATGTATATGATTCGAGAGAGTTAAGGAAGGGGTGTCAGGTTGGGAAGACACGGCTTTGTGTGGGCACGCAATAGGGCGGACCTCGGCGCTAGGGCGGGCGATCCGGACGACGCGACGCCTGACACGGGACTGCCGCCCGCCCTGCCGCCGCCAGCCGCCCTACGCGCCCCGCAACCACCGCCCCTCCCGCACCAACAAAACACAGATTACCGAGACACATTTATTAGCCAAAACGCTACTTAAACTTCAACCATTCTACAACGCAAACACTGTTTAGCCATAAATTGCTATAGTTACAAGACATTGTAGCGACACAAATTGACGCGTTTTGCACACTTTGAACTAGAGTAAGTCCTTAGATATCTATCTTCTTATCGTCATCACACCTGAGTGATCTGCAGACGACGCGGATGGGACTGACGACGAGGGGGCCTGCGGGGGCGGCGTGAACACCAGTCAGCGATGGTTCGCAAGTGTCGCCGACAGCCTTCCCGAGACGGCAGTTTACACCAACTCTTCGACTTGCGCGCTCCAAAGGTAGTAGTCATCCTGTCGCCAGGTTTCGGCAGCTCATACGAAATCTTCGGACTATCTAATGTCTCAGAACCTGGCGCTATGCGGTATTTAGCTCCTGAAATGGCCTTTTTGAGGCCGTTAAACGCTTTTCTGGCAGGGTTTTCCTCTTCCTTGGAATCTATAGCGGTTTCTCGGACTGCAGTGAGGCGGCCCGTCGTCGGTTGCTGAGCTTCCACTATTTCGTCGTCTTGTTTGCGCTTCAGTAAAAATCTTAGCTTGTCGAGGAGGCTGGGTGGAGGTTCAGTGTTAGTAGCGACGCTGCAAACTCGCGGTCTGTATTCGTACTCGACGGGGACCGTTGTGGGGACGTATGGTTGTGATGGGAGGGTGGCTGCTCGTCTCGTATAAGGTTCATCTTGGAGGTAGGCGACATGGAGAGTGCTGATGCTAAGCTGCTGCTGCGGCGGCCAGAGTTCCCTGGTGGGGGGGACGGGGGACGGACGCTCCCCTAACATCCGTCGCGCGAATTCCCCAGGCTGCCAGAGGTAACTCGCGGTTAAGTTGCCGTGTGGTTGCATCACGACACCAAGCTTTACTAACGGACCGGCCGCGAGGCTAATCCAATACTAACAATGGGCTTCTTGCACTTGACAGTTTTCGCGCAGATTGCACGCGTAAAAGGCTTTTTAAATTGGATCAATGAGACAATATTAAATAAATAAGCCCCCTCGCTACTAATCCATTTGTTATGTAGGTATCTAAGTATTTACTCGCGTTTCGCGTGAGTGCCACCAGAGGTACCAACCTTCCTGCTAATACGTAATATAGACAGATTAAGATGTTTAATGGGTATTTTTCTTGTACTATTATAGTAAAATAAGGAATATTATTAATTGCACATCAGATAAATAATTGCCTATCATTTTATTCTCATCATTTATATACCTTTGTACATCAATTAAATTATTTCAATATAAATAAACTAAATGTTTAGCAAAACTACTACTGCATTTTCGAAAATATACATCAGCACGACATTACTTTTTTTCCTCTAATGCGAGACAAATCAATTCTTTTAGGCACAAAAATATTAAGCCGCGTATCCATTAGAGCAGCCTCAGGCCGAGCACCGCGAGCCGAGCCATATTTTGTCGGTTTTTTGGCCGTGCTCAAAGGAGCCTCAGTCTGAGCCGTGTCTTTGGCAGCGTCTCCACTTGCGCGGCCTCGGAGCGAGGCAGCTGCTCGGCCCGAGGCTGCCTCTAGTGGATACGCGGCTGGATTTCTCATTCTCATAGCAAAATAACTCTCCGAGTAGCTTAAATCCGAATTTGGCACCGGAAAGTTAGGTACGACGACGAGCAGAGCGTAGAGGAGCGTTAGGTACAATCGCGACCACAACGCGCGAGCCGAGCGAGCGAAGCGAGCGCGCCGCAGCAGCGGTCGGCGAAGCGCCAGAACCTAATTTCTTTAGGAAGTAATTTCGCCCCTGGTTAAGTAATTTATTTGATGTAAAAAGTATATAAATGCTTAAAAATAAATTGATAGGTAAATATATATTGCAACCCCCCAAATAAAACCCTCGACCTTAATGTGCTTGTCATGAAACCCGTGGTCGGTAAATGAGTCATTGCGCGTACAAATTTTCTTGTCATGAAGCCCAAGGTCGGTAAATGAGTCATCGCCCGTACTGATGGTGCTGCGCGCGCTGCTGCAGGACCAGCACACGCACGCTGCGGCGCATGCTGCGGGAAGGGGAGCGGCAGTGCGGCGCTGCCAAAAGCGCAGCCTAAGGTATCGCCAATATTTGGAACAATTTATTTGTTTCTTTTACGAATATAAAATTCTACTCGCAAATGTGATGAAAAAGATTGTATATCGCACGGACGGTACTAGAATTACGAACATCGACTTATTAAAGCCCTTAGTCTTCGACTTCGGGCTTCTCGTTCGTAATTCCTTATTTACCGCCCTTAAGACACAATGTACTGTTGATTTGCAATTTAAAATATCCCCTCTATTATTAAGGTATTACAGTTCATGTTTCAATATTTTCACCTTGGCCGCTTCGAAATATCTGATGGCGACTGAACAAGGGGATTTTTATATTTTATTTTATTGCAGATCTCATTATGTTGTACTTAATAAGTAATAAGATGATATGTCAAATAAAATGCTGCTTCATATGGGTAAACTGCTGTATGTTATGTGAAAATAGAACCTATAATTAAAAAAAAAGAGTTACAAGGTATGATGTGCGTTAGCCATTATTAGCTGTGTAATAATAAAAATGCTTTACTATATGATAAATAGCGGTACGGCACGAAGTTACAGTTTATTACGTAATATTTTGAGCGGAGTATTTTGCTGTGTAATCAGTATTTGATGTGAAATCGGATTTTTTGTATAAAAAATAGTAGATTTTACAAAAAGAGCATAAAACGAGCCATTTTACCTAAGACGTTCATATAGCCACCCGCCCGAGCTTGTACGGCGGTTTAATGCTCAAGTTTTACACTCTGCTGCTTTTCACTTTGATTGCGAGAAAATGAAATAGCAACAGTGGAAACAATTGTTTACTTACTATACTATATGTTCCTTTTATTTTTCACTAGCTTTTGCCCGCGACTTCGTCCGCGTGGAATAGTAATTTTGGGAAGTATATTTTTTTTATTTTTCATTACTTGTATAATTATATTTTTTAAGTTTTATTGATTGATTTTAATTGATTTTTATTATTATATAAATTAAAAATTATTTAAAAAATATGTAGAAACTTTTTCGTTTGTGGCTGTTGACACCTGATTACCTTGGTCTTAGACAAAGATTTTACTTTATGCACTAGAGCATAAAAAGTAATTTTATGTGGCCTAGATCCAGCATAAACACGAACTTTACGAGCATGAGAAGTGAAAAGGACTTTTTGATGTGCGTTTAAGTACTACCCGTAAAAAAAATAATCTTGGTTGAATAGCTATGCAAATGAGAAGTAATTGCTTCAATTTGGTTTTTCTTGCTGTATGTATGGATGAATATGTATTAATAAATTAAATGAATGTAGGTGAGGCTTCAATACTACTTGCCCTGCCAGAGTATTAATTTTATAATGTAATTTTGTAATGTGTTATGCATTTATTTATTGCACCTATTTCTAAGTCTTTTCCACATCACCAGCCTTTCCCTTGTTGGGAACAGACAAAAAAATAATACAGTGAAATGCAATTGAAAATTTTGAGAAGTGATTGCTTCAATTTGGTTTTTCTTGCTGTATGTATGGATGAATATGTATTAATAAATTAAATGAATGTAGGTGAGGCTTCAATACTACTTGCCCTGCCAGAGTATTAATTTTATAATGTAATTTTGTAATGTGTTATGCATTTATTTATTGCACCTATTTCTAAGTCTTTTCCACATCACCAGCCTTTCCCTTATTGGGAACAGACAAAAAAATAATACAGTGAAATGCAATTAAAAATTTTGACACTATACAAATTTTAAAGATATTTTGTGCTAAACATGAGTATCTGCTCAGAAAATAGTAAGAAAAATGCCAACCTATTTGGACCTAAAGGCTGAAGTTTTCAGGTTACCATTATAATTATAAATAAATATCATGGGACACTTGACACCAATTGACCTAGTCCCAAACTAAGCAAAGCTTGTACTATGGATACTAGGCAACGGATAAACATATTTATATAGATAAATACATACTTAAATACATATTAAACATCCAAGACCCGAGATCAAACATTTGTATTATTCATACAAATATCTGCACCGGCTGGGATTCAAACCCGGGACCTCAAGCTTCGTAGTCAGGTTCTCTAACCACTTAGCCATCCGGTCGTCAATTCTGACAAGAATAGGAAAAAGCTGCCAAATTCACAAAGAAAGAAATTCATGCTTGTATTTTAACAGAAACAATGGATATAGGATAGGGGATAATAATGCTAATGTGATGACACAAAGTGAATAACTTCACTATTACTGTGACGGCATTATGCAAACTTTTTTTTTAAGAAATAACATGTAATAAAAAATAAAAGAAGAATAAAATAAAATATGTGCATGTCACATAATGGTCCTAGATCAGCAAATTGCCGTCTTGTGAACAGGGTTGATCTTTCTTTAAGACCATTTTAGTACTTGTCTCCCCACTAATAAAATAACAAAGTGTACAGGTACTTGCATACACTACACTACAACCTACTCCCACTTCTTTATGCATAAAGAATGCGAAGGCTTAGAAAGAAATATTAATTTCCTGTTTGCATTTTCAACTGGATTTATAAAGTTAAGATTATAATAAATCTTACCTTCAACGGTCTAGTGATAGTAACAGTCTCAATCATAGTAGTAGACGCCATTTTCGTATCCTGCAAAATAACATTATTTTCATTCTTTTAAGAATTCTTAAGCTGTTAAGGTGAAATCCTGCATGACAACATTTAAAACATACCCAATAGGTACATAAGTATAGGTAGTCATTCACAATGATGTGTGCTGTGATTCTTATTTTCACGCATCTCTGTGGAAGGCACTAGGTATACCTACATAAAGTAAAGGTACTTAAAAAAACCAAAAACTTGTATGATTATGATTTTATAACAAAATATACTAATTAATAATACTGATCAAACAGATCTAAAATTCAAATCTATTGTCAAGAAGACATATGTAATGTTTATTTTAATTATTAGATATATATCATGGACAGGGATGTTCGGAAATAATTCCGAGCCAAGATACCTTACTTCAATAGCGCATCTACTGTGTTAAAAAATTTTGTTGGTTCAAATCCATTCTTCCATTCCAGCCTTTATAGGTCCCACTGCTGGGCACTGGCCTCCTCTCAGAACGAGAGGGCTTGGGCCGTAGTTCCCACGCAAGCCCAGTGCGGATTGGAAACTTCACACACACCATTGAATTACTTCTCAGTTTTGTGCAGGTTTCCTCACAATGTTTTCCTTCACCGTAAAGCTCATGGTAAATTTCAAATGTAATTCCGCACATGAATTTTGAAAAACTCAGAGGAGCGAGCCAGGGTTTGAACCCACGATCCTCTGCTCGAGAGGTGATAGGTCAAACCACTAGGCCATCAGGGCTTCAAATAAATAAATTCTTGTGTTAAATAATTATGATAAGTCATCCATTAAATAACATTGCAGATTTTGTTTAGAAAAAATTTCGTTTTAATTTTGTTTTAATAATTTGTGGTTCAAATTTTATCATTGACAAACATTAAATGGGGAAAAAAATTACCCTCATTTCAAGAAGTTTACCCCACTGATAGAAATCAATAAATACTGAACCCATGTCTATTTGCTTGTGGCTTGTATATGGAACACATACAACAACAGTTACATTTACATGTTATTTTTATAAAACACTGCTGCGAGTTGCGACCATGACCCTGACCATGATAACCATCAAACAAATTAACATAATGTTAATGTTGTGATGAATGACTGTTAGATATGTAAACAAAGAAATATTATTTTATGGAATGTGGTTGAATAGCCACATAACAACATACTATCAAACGCCTCGCTTCATAGCCTAGTATATTTAGCGCTACTACATATTTTTATTTTGCAGACAATCTATCTAAATTGCGCTGCGGCAACAAACAGTTGGACTTAGTTTAGCAACCAAGTACGTAAATGAATCATTTTGCCTCCATAATGACGCAGACAACAAGAATGCACGATATTAGTATACTGTTTTAATTATACTATGATCATTCTTAGATCTATAATAAGCAATGTACTGGTTGATAAAAATATAGGTCGATTACAATGAAATATAATACAAGCATGCACTACAAAATATAATTAATAATATGCCCGAGGCCAATGTAGATAATACTCACATATATTTAATATTTGAACACTTCTTATGTTGATGTCGAAAATATTTAGCACAACTGTCTTGAATTTAACTTATGATTTTCATAAAACAATTTACAAAAAATAAATACGAGACGCAGCATCCATCCCAAATCACATCACTGTCAAATCCAAAGACTACAGTATATGTCAAATCAATCAAATTTACTTAACCACAGACAATTATAGACCACTATAAACAAACGGACAATGGACATAATTATTATGCGTACGAACGTGGTACGAACTACGATAATTTAAGACAAGACGAATGGATAAAAATTACAGCAGATACCTTATTTTTTAGTTATTATTTCAATTCAGTCAAAGTAACCTCACCAAGTCAGAAGGCCTACTCCGAAATTGGAAAAGCGGCAGAGAGATGCAACGACACGAACTTCGATTTTCGTAGTAGCCCCGCAGGGCTACTACGAAACTCGAAACACGAAGTTCGTTGTCAATCTTGTTTGACATCGAGCGAGCTTTTCTTTCTTTTCACCAAGACAGTCGTTTTGCTAAATGCTGCTTAGTGCTTTTGTTGGCGCGAAACAAATTTACATTACGCGTTATAGATGGCAGGAATTAAATCCTTAGCTGTTCGAGGTATCCGCAGTTTTGGACCAGATGAAAATGACGAACAGCGGGTATCCTTCGAAAAACCATTGACTCTTATACTCGGACAAAATGGATGTGGAAAAACAACGATCATTGAATCAATTCGATATGCGATTACGGGGCAGATGCCACCGGGCAGTCGCAACGAGTGCTTTGTTCATGACACGAAAGTCAATAGAACAACCGAAGTTCTGGGACAGGTGAAACTTAAGGTGAGGTTAGCATAACTTTACTTGCCGGCCTTACCGTGCCCCTATAAGTAAAAACTACACTAGTCTTTGCTATGATCACAAAATGCTTTAACTTAACTCCTTATAAAATATGTGACACATATTATAAATGCTAAAATTTGTAAGTCTGTTTGTTTGTTACCACATCACGTCTAAACTGGTTTAGATAAAGTTTAGTATCGGATAGTTTTGAGTTCCTGGGAAGGACATAGGATAGTTTTATCCCAGAAAATTATGTAGTTCCTGCTGCGGGAGTGTTAAATGAATTCTATGCACATAAAGTCCCGGGCAAATGACTAGTTTACTAAATATTTCACTGTATAAGTAAAAAACTTTATAAAAGACCCATATTATAAGTGTAAGCATATGGAACTAAGGTTGAACTAAAAATTATTAAGCAACTCGAGGAAAAGGAGGAGGAGGTTATCAATTTTGTTTTTTTTTTTGTTACCTTGAAACTCTGTCATATATGTATGAACCAATTTGAAAAGTTTTTACTCTTTTTACTGTTGAAATGGGAATACTTACAATTGTCCTACTCACAAAAGTCAGGATTTGATAAGTGGACCCTGGGGAATTCAAGGAAACTCTTTAAATATTGAAGGAACATCTAAGTTGATTTACTACTTTACATCATCATCTCAGCCGTAGGACATCTACTGTTGGACATAGAGACCTCCAGTTGCTTCGGTTGGCAGCGGGCTGCCCGCAACCCGCAGCTTTTACCAGGTCATACGTCCATCTTGTTGGTGGATGTCCTATGCTGCCCTTGCCGATCCCCGGTCTCCACTTGAGAACTTTTCGGCCCCAATGGCCATACACTCTCCGTGCTATATAGCCTGCCCATTGCCACTTCAACAAGCTAATTCGCTGGCTATGTTGGTGACCCTTGTTCTTCTACGTATTTCCTAATTTCTGATTCGATCCCATAGAGAAACCTCAAGCATAGCTCTCTCCATAGCTCGCTGAGCAACTGAGCCTATTTATAAGGCCTAAAGTAAAGCACCATGTCTCGGATCCATGTCATCACTGGCAACACACATACTACACTACTTTACACAAAATACATGAAATTAACAGGTTAACAGGTGCGGTATTAAATTTGAAATTTACCACGAGCTTTACGGTGAAGGAAAACATTGTGAGGAAACCTGCACAAACCTGCGAAGCAATTCAGTAGTGTGTGTGAAGTTCCCAATCCGCACTGGGACCGCGTGGGAACTACGGCCGAAGCCCTCTCATTCTGAGAGGAGGCCTGTGCCCAGCAGTGGGACGTATATAGGCTGGGAGAATGGATGATGTACAGGTTAAACAGAAGACAAAAAGAACTAACCTGAGATACCTTAACTAAATATAATGTACCTATAATAATAAAAAAAACATAAAAAGAAAACCCCGCCTAAAAGGTCTGCCTGTGACAGGGTTCCCATGTTGCTGATTGCATTACCCCATAGTAACTTGTGCATTTGCTCTTGCACCATTTGTTGAAATGGAACTGTGTATTGGAACAGATGATGGAGCAAGAGGGTTCCCCAACAGTATTGAGGCATGAAATTCAAACTGGTACAAAGTTATTGTCCTGTATTTGTTTTGAGCCAGTTAGATTTTGTTATAATTTTTTTACAACATAAAACATCAACTTATTTATGTTGAATCTACTTAACATGTAAGAGAGACAGTGCATAAGTTTTTTACCTCAAAAATTGTTATAACACCCCTCTTTTTTATCAATATTAAAAATGGTTTATAGTCTTATTTCGCAATACATATTTTTTACTTTAAATTTCAGATAGTGAATGCCAATGACAAACAGTTAGAGGTATCAAGATCAATGAGAGTGACATGTATGGCAAAGAAGAAACCAGTATTTAAAACATTAGACTCATTCTTATCAGTGATTGACGAAAATGGAAGGGTAAAGGATATCTCATCGAGGTGTGCGGACTTAGATTCAGTTATGCATCAGGAGCTTGGTAAGTAAATTCAACCCTCATTTGTTTTTATCTATAAAAGCCTTAATCATTAAATGAATGGAGCTAGAGATACTTCTTCTTGAAAATTATTGAGGTGCACTAGAAAAGTTTTTTTTAAATTGAGATAGAAATCTACGCCATAACGTCTATGGGAACAAAGTTGCAGAATAAAACTAGTCGGGCACAGTTAAAGCTCAACAATGTGATTTATATAAATATAAATTATATTTGTTCAGCCTAAATTCATTGTTACTAATGTAGTAGGTAAAAGTTTCTCAAACTTTATAAATTTTTTGCAGGAGTTTCAAAAGCTATCCTTAACTCTGTAATATTCTGCCACCAAGAAGACGCAAGCTGGCCTCTTGATGAAGGGAAAAAAGTCAAAGAAAGGTTTGATGAAATATTTGATGCTGATAAATACAGTGCTTGCTTTGATCGCCTAAAGAAAAACCGAAAAGAGCTTGGGACAACTATGAAGCTGCTTGGTAGGTGTCAAAATAAACTTTTAGATTACACAGAGCAATTTTTGCAATAGAAATTACCTTTATTGGTGATATGATAATAATATAATTATTAGAGACTAGCTGTTGCCCGTGGCTTCGCCCCCATTGTTTTTTTTTTCTATATTTTTTTCCATTAAAACCTTCTCCTGACAATAACAAACACAACAAAAAAAGAATTAGCATAAATCGGTCCAGCCGTTCCCAAGCTTTGGCCTTAGCAACACATTTTACAGTTCATTTTTATTTATGTAGATAATCAATGGTTACATTTTTTTTTCTAGAGCAAGAGGTACAATACCTTACTGAACAAAAAGCAGAACTAGACAAAAAAAAGCTGAATGTCATTAATGATGAGACCCGCATATCTGAAGCTGAAATAAAAATATCTGAAATTACACAACAGCTGAACCCCATTACTGAAAAGCTGAAAGCAATCGAAACTTTACAGAAGAATTTAGTTGCGTTTGAATCAAAGCGAGAGAAAATAAAAACAAGGTCTATCTCAATTTGATAGATAACTGTTCATCTCAATTTGTCATGTTTGAAGCTATGGTTTCATGTTTCTAAATGATGTTAAGAAATGTTTAGAGAAAACCAACTAAAGTCTTTTTGTATTTTACAGATTAGAACATAACCAAACTCAAGAGCAAGTGCTGAAGAAAGCAATCAAAAATATATTTGAAGGAACCACTGCAGAACTGCAGGAAAATATAAGTATGAACAACCTACAAAACAAATGTTAAATAAAAGTTTCATCATAAATTCTGTTGAGGAATTAAATCATACTTGTACAAGTCTGACCCATATTTTTTTTATTTTAGATAACTATGGAACAACTGTTAAAGCAAAACAAAAGGAACTCGCAGAGTCATACAAAAGAAACTCTTCATTCAATACAGATGAGGAAAGAATTGCCAATCAAAAGCAAGCAAATGAAGCAAAGTTTAACAAATTAATAGTGCTAGAAGGCCAGAACCAAGATCGTATAGAAGAGAAGAATAACATGGTTCTAGAAACTGCAAAATTAGCTGGTACGAAAATGTACCTACAACCTAAAGCTCTATATGTGTAAATAGACAATTTAATTGAAAATTTGTGCAAATTACATTATATTGCAGGGCTGCTGGGATCAAGCACAATTTACAATTACTACTAGCTCTGCTTTACCTTAAAAATAATAGTTTTACTAATTTTCATTTTAATGTTGCAGAAATTGAAGTTGCACAGATAGAAACTAATGAAGAGGCTGATACACTGATAAACTCTGTAAAGGAAAGGATAAAAGTACTGCAGAAGGACTTGGAATCTCTTAAATCTATGGCTGATGCAGAGGAGAACAAACTTCAATCACTAGTCAATGCCAGTATTGAGGCTTTAGTATGTATTATTATTAAATCTGTTTTTTTACTACAGGAAGTTGGTTCAAAGTTGCGCTAGTGGTGTCATTTAATTGCGGGCCCTGATCTATTTTTTTTTTTTAGTCCCGCCATGAACAAAAAATATCCAATAAAGAAGCAGATATCATGACTGTGAAGAATGATATTGTTAAAACAGAAAAAGAAATCAAAAATGCTAATCAATCTAAGTTGAGACTGCAAGAATTGGAACAAAAAGTCAAAAATGCTGAGGAGTAAGTAAGTTCTGTATTTTTAAAAGAAAGGAGACAAATCTGTGTAGATATTGCAATTGAAATTAACACTGAAAGTTTAAATTACTTCAAATAAGGATGTAAATTTTGAATAAATATTTAAATGGTTTCGCCGGAAGACCAGGGGCCTACCACACTCTCTTAATAGGATTCAGTTTAGGCTCTAAACTGAACTGCATCGCTATTTCGTACCACGACGTTACTTTTGCGATTCAGTTCAAGCACGGTTCAGCAACAGCGATACAGACATTTTCATTCACTCACTTCAAGCGGTTTTCGTACCATGACGCTTAACTTGAGTGAGAATTGAATCGCTTCAGTGTCAAATATAGCGATTCAGTATAAGTTACTAATTCTGTCAATTCTTTTGGAATTTTAAGTGTTTAACTTGGAATATTTTTAAATTTCAAGAACTTTTAAACTTTTATTCAAGTTTTATAACTTTTCATAGGTTTCACGACATTGTGCTTCTTAACTCCTCATTGATAAAACTAATTTTTCAGTGAGAAAAGAGACTCGTGGATTAGTGACAGCATAAACATTTTATTTGTAATCAACACAACGGTTGCTAAGAACACGGAATGACATAGAGTTATGGTTTTCCAAAATAAAGAGGTTTTAGTATACAATATTTGGTTTGCATATAGCGGCATCCCTTTCGCGACTTAGCGTTTCAGTTTCGGACCAGAGACAATATCGGTCTTTCATTCACTTGTAAACCATTGAGACTCAGCTCTGAGAAATAAACGTCGTGGTATCTTTTTCGACGATTCAGTTTGGGTGCCTAAATTGAACTGCTCTGCGTTTGGATCGTTTATGAAAAGATTATGGTAGGCCCCCAGCACTGTAGCGCTGACTCCATCCGAGGAGTCTGCATTTATACCGAGGCGGCACTATTTCGGGCACATAGTTTTACTTTTTCGTTTTGTCAAGTGATATTTTGTGTCTCGAATAAATTTTTCTATTTTCATTTTACTTAAAGGATGAGAAATTCGTGCAATGTTTCAAAATTATTAATCATTAATATTTACAGTGAATATGAAGAAACGCATAAAGAATTAAATACAGAAGAATGTCAAAAGGAAATTAATGATGATGAAAAAGTTATTGAGCAATATGAAAATGAACTTGAACAACTAAATTTAAAGGTAAATCGGTACAAAGTTATTAGCAAGATAATTGGTTGTATTTCATAAATATAATATTATTCAATATTCCATTTTTAGGTAACTAAATTGCAAAAGCAAAGCGCAAAGTTAAAAGAGCGGGACATAGTCGAAGAATCATTGAAACAGAAGGATAAACAGCTGATTTTATTAAAGAATAAGCACAGGTCTGCTATCACAGAGCTACTTGGTCGTATGCCTGAGAAGGATTTCGCCAAGTCTGTCAATAGATACGATTCTGAAGTGTCAACCGAGGTAGAATCAATGAAGCAGAAATTGAAAGAAACTCATTTGGAGGTAAAAATCCGATTGTCTTTTGTTTTAGTTCAGTCACTGATGTTTTATTCATCAATGACTCCTTCTGATAAGCAAAGATTGGCATGTTTGTCTAGTAAACGTCCAATCATTCATGATTTTAAAGACAGTCCGTTTGTAGCGTTCTCGGATATACCTGTTCTGTAGAACAGTTAACAACTAATTTTATACTTGAAAGTTTAATATATGATGCAGTTTATTAGTCCTGGTATCTTTTTATCATGTGCTTTTAATCAGATTACAAGCCAAGAAGCAGAAAGGAAACATGTTCGTGAAATGCTCAACGAGCGACGCAGCGAACTGACTAAAGCAGAAGATCAGATGTACAAGGCGTGTGGCACTCAGTCGTACGAGGCTACGCTAGCTAAGGTCAATGCTACTGTCGAAAAATTACAGGTTTGTTTGTTCTTCTACTTTTTTTTTTTTTTTTTTTTTTTTTTTATACGCCGCTAGTAAAAGAAAGGCGGCGTCATATTCGCCCCCGTTGTAATTTTCGTTGTTGTTTTTTTCTTTCATAAAAACCTCCTAACAATAACAAACACAACAAAAAAAGAATTAGCGAAATCGGTCCAGCCATTCCCGAGTTTTGCACTTAGCAACATATTTTACGATTAATTTTTATTTATATGATGATGATGATGATGATGAATTATAACTTTAAAGATAGTAATAGTAACTTAAAAAATTTAGTTTCTTAAGAATGTTATTTACAGGAAGAACAAAATATAGCGAATTCCACTATATTTATCAACGCTAAATACAAAAGACAACTCAAGGAAAACAACTGCTGCCCTCTCTGCAATCGTGGATTTGATTTAGAGTCTGATGTAAGTAAAATTAATTTTTTACCTTTTATTTAACATAGTGAACTTCTTATAAAATATTTTTCTCTATGTTTTAGATAACAGACTTAGATGATCAACTAACTACTCAGGTCATGAATATCCCCGCAAGATTGGAGAAGGTAACGGAAGAATTACAAAGAGCATCTGCAAAGAAGGATGAACTGCTTAGCATGAAAACATTAAATGAAAAAATTCAATCACTAAAGGAGAAAGAAATACCGCAGTTGGAGAAAAGATTGAGTGATGTTGATAAGGTATGTTTTATTTAAAAACTATGCAAACTTATGTATAGTCGCTAAATTTAACTCATTTTCATGACTTTGTAGTCAGCAGTTCAGGGATAGCGAAACTTTTTATTGGTAAAAACTTTTTTTTAGGAGTACATGATTAAACAATCGAAATTCTGCCTTTTTTTATGTTAGTATATACATATTATTATTTCGATTTCTTTCTATCTACAATGCGTCCCAAAACCGTAAATTGGTTTTATTTAAGTGTTTCGATTTTCATTCCCAGATCTTGTGAAGCAATAGATCTCTCCACCAGTACGTGTCTTTAAAGCTAACTCAATGTTAAAGTTAAATAAGAAATTAAACAACAGAAACGTTTTCGCTTTTCAGCAAATATCAACATTAACAGAGGCAGGGGATGAGCTGTCTATGTCGCTGATGGAACCAGAACAGAAGCTGCAAACTGCCAAACAGATCGCTGGCCACATGCCTCTGATGGATCAAATGATCCAGGAAATCAACAATATCACCAAAAACGTAATATACTTTCTTGTATCTCAATACATACAGCACATAATAAGTAACAGTACAGTACAGTAAGTAATAGTACAAATACAGAAGCCTCACTGCTGTACAAAAGTGACGTTTAGGCATAAGAATCATGCCTACTGTATGCTTCTCTGTCCATCGCATAACTCGTATTCGACTCATCTCGGACTCGCACGCGGCACGTGTAGTGGAATAGCACACTCTAGGGGGCCCGAGACATTTACTTGTAGCGGAAAATAAAATCGCGGAGTGAGCCGCGCCTGGTTACAGTACAATACTTCTCTAAATATTTCTCGAGCGATCTCTATATCAATATGTTATGCGTCGATTGCATTTTTCACAAAAGAAAAAAATGATTTGCTTATATGAACACAACTACTTATTTTAATCAATTGACTATCTTCAAATTACAGTTAGAAGCGATTAAATCTCAATGCTCTGGGTTCGAATCAGACCTTACATTAGATGAGGCTACAGCGAAGCAGACCGACTTTCGCCAGAAGATCAGCACTTTACGGACTCGAGTTAAGGCTGCACAAAACAAATTCAATGCGCATACCAAGAAGCTGCAAGCAAAGGCCGAAAGTAAAAATAAATTAAAGGAGGAATATCTCAACGTTCAGAAGAAGGTAAAAAGACACCAAGCATTGAGTTACAATAACTTTGTTTTATGTATAAGCTCAAAAGCTTACTGGCACGCTACACGCCTTGACCATAACATGATCCTTGCCTCGAGTTGCTGCCTTAGTACCTAATATTATACTATATTCTATGACAAATCTTTGCAAAGTAGTAGTAGATTATTTCCTTCATTTGCTTATACGACTAATTCTGAAATCAAACATCTTTTAGGTACAAGAGTTGCATAATTTGCAAGAGTCAATGAAGCAGTTGGAATTAAACAGAGACAAGTTTATGTTAGAACTGAAGGAACTCCAGGAATCCACGGGAGCTCTTAAAACCGAATTAAGAGAAAAAGAAAACGCTAAGACTGATATTGTTAAGAAAAATAGGTAAATTATATTCTACATTTTTGTTACATGCATTTGTATTTTTACGGATTCTTTTTTACAGATTATTCAATTAAGTAGTGTGTGCTAGAGTATAGTAGTCTCTTTCTAACCTATTTCTAAATGAGACGGCAGTATTTGTGATGGCTACCCATACAAACTATTTGAGCAAACAAATTATAATTCAATAAAATACTTACAAAAGCGATAATCTTCTTTTAAACTTTCAGGGATGCTATTGACGCTAAGAGAAGCTTTATAACGAAAATAATTAATGCTTTTGATAAGGTCAAAGCAATACTTGTCGAGATTAAAAATCATGAAAATAAAAATGTTCCTGGTGAAATGGAGAAAATTAAATTAGCTAACGACCGATTGATGGAGCAACAAAAACAGATTATGATTGATAGAAATGCACTAACGAAGAGAATCGACTCTTTGAAAGATGAAATTGCAAAGCAAGAGGTGAGTTCCTAAAATCTGTGCAGCCTTTTGTTTTTGTTGGTTGAGATCACACAAAGTAAGGTTAAAATTGATAATTAAACTAAATATATTTGTTACGGGATGTAGACTGATTACCGTTAACAAGCTCCCGATATATCATTATAGTTAGTCACGGTATACACCACATAATATTAATGTAAATAACCATAAATCAATAAAAACTGTTATTGTTACAAGCTTTTATTTATTTTTTAAACTAAGTTTTGATTTCAGATTTTGTCTTTCTCAAAACGTTAGATTGGTAACTTAACCTATTTTACTTTATAGATATACGAAAGAGATTTGGATGACAATCTTAAATTAAGAAGTGCCCAAAGTGAAATTGCTGCATGTGAGAAGGAATTGACCGAGATCAATGAGAAAATGAGTGGTGTTAATATGAACATGATCTCAGAAAAGGGCCCTTTGATCAATAAACATACGCAATTGTTGAGAGAAAAAGCTACTACGGAAGGAGAACTTAATGAAATAAAGGTGAGCAAGTTGTCCCTGTTGGATATTGGATTCAGATGATATTTAGCTGGATAAATATTACTTTACACCAATCTTATATATTTTTGTTAATGTATTAAATATTAATATAAAATACGATTTATTAATAACCTAACCAACAAAAAGTTGGAAACCCCCGACTTTGTCACTTCAAAGTTCAATATCTCAAAAACGGCTGAACCAATTTTAACCGCAAAACCGCATTAAAATTGGTCCACCCGTTTAGGAGCTACGGTGCCACCGACACACAGACACATATCAGTCAAACTTATAACACCCCTCTTTTTGCGTCAGGGGTATAAAAAAAAAACAAGTTTTATACACTTTTTTATTCGTGGCTGTTGAAGGCTGGGCGGCTTTGGCCCTCTCACTCGTATTAAATAAAAATAATTAGCCTCAGCTGGACGGTAAGATACGATGTTCAAATTTTGCGCTTCGTAGTATAGAGCCTGATTGCTTTAAGCCTTTGGCGAAGATTTTACTTTACTAGAGAGGTCTGTTTTGTGCTTGAGCATAAAAAAACATGCCGCCTGGACTTAGCATAAATAGGAGGATTGCGGACATGAGAAGTGAAAATATACATGTGTTTTATTTGTGTTCGGGTGGCAAATACATGCAAATATCAAAGTGACAGACTCACTCAATATTTGTGTGTAAGTATTAGGCATAATTTTTTAAAATGTCAGCCTAACTGAACATTTTTCCTTCATTCATATATTGTTTTCATGCCACGTTTAAAACTGACACCTTTTTTAACACAGAAAAGACTCCAATATAACCGACAAGAACTAAAGAAAGCGCAGAATAAGGATGTTGAGAAGAAATACAGAGAAAAGTTTTACGAACTCAAAGTAACGCAATTGCTAGACAAGGACATAAAGGAGTATTCTGTAGCACTAGAAAAATGTCTTATGGAATTCCATAGAGAAAAAATGGAGAATATTAATCTTATTATAAGGTAAAACAAATGCAAGAGTTAGGGAAAAAACGATAAGAGGGTTATTGCCAAATGACTCTTTTTAAGTTTTGTCAAGAACTTCCCCAACCAAATTCTTTATTCAAAACTAGCTTTTACCCGCGGCTTCGCTCGCGCATAATTAGTATGTAGTTTTTTTCGGGATAAAGTAACCTACATATATTTTAATCCATTACCTGTATGCCAAATTTCATGCAAATCCGTTAAGTAGTTTTTGCATGAAAGAGTAACAAACATCCATCCATACAAACTTTCGCGTTTATAATATTAGTAAGATATTAGTACGTACGAAGTAAAATTTTGGTAGGTATTCGAGCGACGTTGACCAAGGAAGTCCTTTACCAGAATGTCATTTGTACGGCTTTAAATGTCAAAAAATATGATCACATCATATAACATATGACACTAGTGACAGTCGCCATTGTTTTTTTTTTCTTCTGATGAATGTGAACATAACTAATTTCACAATATGCACGATTTTAAGCTTTAATTTCAGCGAGTGTTCTTTTCTACTGAAATTGAGATTTAATTCGAATTGTTATTTGTCGTAGGGAAATGTGGCGGAAAATTTACAGAGGGAACGACATTGAATACATAGAGATCAAGACTGAAGGAAGCATGACTGCCGATATGGAGAGGCGTAAATATGATTATAGGTAAACTAAACTCCTGTAAATACTAATTATAAATACTGCAAAAGCGAAAATATAATCTAAACTAAATGGAATGCATCTTAATAATAATCCAGCGAAAACGGACTAACAAGAAAGAAACATCATTTAACTGTCTACTTTCCATTTTTAGGGTTCCGTAGCCTAAATTGCATAAGCGGAACCCTTATTTATAGTTTCGCCACGTCCTATGTGATTTTTGTTTTTCAGAGTTGTGCAAAATAAAAATGGTGCTGAGATAGATATGAGGGGTCGGTGCAGCGCCGGTCAAAAAGTATTGGCTTGTCTTATAATAAGATTGGCTCTTGCTGAAACATTTAGCTCTCGGTAAGTTTGTGTATTTAAACCTGCCTGCTTTAGCCTTTTTTTTTCACTTGTCATGGTCACAATTTCGAAGCTAGGCTGCGTTTCCACCAAAGATGCGAGGATGTGTTCCGAGGAATGTGTTTTTCATGAACCAATAGAAACGCTTCATTTACATATCCTCGCACAGCACATCTCTAGTGGAAACAGCTGAGCGGAGCGAAGCGATGTAAATGAAGCGTTTTTATTGGTTCATGAAAAACACATTCCACGCAAGACATCCTCGCACATCTTTGGTGCAAACGGAGCCTTATTCTGGATCTTTATGACATAAAATGACTATATGCTCTAGTGCACAAAGTAAAATATTTTTCTAAGAAGAAGAAGAAGACAACCAGGCTCGCAACAACCACGAATAAAAAAGTTTATGATATAGTTTTTTTTTTAATGATTCGTGTTTTATAAAGCATAACTAAATGATGGATGACATAAAACTAAACGTAACGGTTGATACCTTACTACGACTTCATGGATATAAACGGCGGTTGAAATGGCGCGCTATATGCACTTGCACAATGTAACGTTTGGGGCACTATTTATGTTCATCATTGAATAAATCTAATGGAAGCAACGGATGTATCAGATTGATTTTTTATTCGGTATTTTATTGGAACGAAATAAATAAGGCACTAAAGCATTAAAATTCGGATTTCAAGTTGTTTTGCGTAGTTATTTAAAATTAATCTAAATAATCCTGTTTTTCAGATTCGGTATATTGGCATTGGACGAGCCTACGACTAATTTGGACCAAGAAAATGTCAGGAGCCTATGCACAGCTCTTGGTGAAATAGTGCAGGAGCGAATGTCGCAAAATAACTTTATGTTCATTATTATTACACACGACAAAGAATTTATAGAGTCTCTAGCTAATGTTGACAAAGTCTCGCATTACTATGAGGTATCTAGAAACGAAGAGGGAAAGTCAAGGGTGAAGAAAATAAGGTTCACTCCCCTCAAATCGTAAAGCTTTAAGTTTAGATTTCAAACATTCCTATATCCTATATTGTTTGTAAAAGTGAAATAGTTGTTTAAGTAATTGTTAAAGGCAGTGCCTTACAAGCATTTATTATTATTTTTATTACATAAGCATGTATGGAATAATTATTTTTTTCAAATTAAAAGCTTTTTCTATTAATCCAGATAATTTTATTTTCTTGTCCTTATTAAAATTATTAATTTATTATAGACCTCCTCAAAGTAGGTAACGCCTGATTCAATTAATTATTTTAAATTATTAATGTTTAATACATATTTTATTATAATTTAATTAACCAGTCCAATAATGCTGTTTAGGGGCTCGCATATTGCGATTTGGTCGATGTGTAGAATCTTGCTCTCTTGTAAAACAGTTAGAGTAACGCCAAGCAGTTCTGATATTTGAGTTGATGGGAAAGACAAGGACAGACATTTCGAAATGTACGGCACAAAATCCTCCATGAAACAAACGCAAAACGAAACGAAATTTTGTCTCTCAACGTCGGTAAAGGCTTGTTGCTCTCTCTGATAGTATGTCATCAATACTTGAACAGCTTTATTGAAGGAGTTTCTGTATGCATTATAGACTTCTTTGACTATATTCAAGGGGGCTGTCACCCTCAGCATATTAAGGACGATCAACATCCCATTACAATATTCTGCCAAAGGATAATAGTCCAATAGACTCTCTGGAGGTCCAGATGAAGTGTTTTCATTAATGGGTCGCGGCACATTCTTTATAGTTGGCACTTTGTACAACCTTATCTGGTTTTCAAAGTGAGTATCGGCCTTTTCGAGCCCTTTGTGGAATTGAGAAAGGAGATTGTTACGAAACAATGGAGTCAGAGTGCATCTCATGTCTGCACCAACACGTCCAAAAGACAGACAGAGATACATGCACTGGTTGAATAAAGATTCAAAGTTAGACTCGTCCTCGCTTTGAAGGTCTTGATTTAAAATGTAGGCCAATATTTCAACCTGAAAGAAAACTTTAATTAGTCTTATTATAGGTTAGAGTCGTATTATAGTTACACTTTAATTCATGAGCCACCATGAAACCATTTCACAGTAAACGTCATAATGACATCGCATTAATTAACAAGGAAAATCGTAATGACTTTTCCTTTGAAAAGGTTCCATGGTGGCTCATGAATTAAAGCCAACGAGACAAGATATACTTCATCTTTGTCTGATACGTCATCATTACCATTTCACTCCTTTTTTCTGTTTCATGACATTACAATATCTCGTCTTGTTGGCTAGAGTTTACATAGCAGCTAACATTTGTTCTTCCAATAGCCATAGACATTTTCGTAACACTTGCATCTTATCGAGCTGTATACTTGACAATTAAGGATCTATAACGTACTTTACCTTTTGTTTTAACCAACAAGAGAGGGCACTTGTTCCATTCAACTCGTCTTCCCTAACCCTGGATTCGTGGGCGTCCGGCAGAAATATTGACTTGTGTTGTGTGAGGACATTGAACAGATGGATTCTGTGTAGCTCCACTATTCTTCTTAATAGTCTTTCGCTGGCTGTAAGCAAAAAAAAATACACCGAAAATTAAGACCCACATACTACATACATAACTTATGTAAAGTTTTGTTATGATGTTACATGGCAGTCAAAGTAGGTACTTACAGCACACGGCACGTAAGCAGCACTGACCGTTAATTTTTGTGACAGTCGCGCACGTCAGTCACAGTCAGCGCTTACGCTTGCCACGTGTATCACTCAGTCGCAACGATAGGTTCCTTATTTTGTATTTCTATGCAATAACGGTCATCGCTGTTACGTACTACGGGCAATACTGCTGTTACTACGCTAGTTTTTGCCGCCGATATAAAGCATTTCTCTTTCCTAACCAGTCAGTGACCCCGACAGACCATCACTTACATTCTGTATTTTTGGCATCCTCCAATGCCTTTTCAAACCACGCATTCCTCGCCTTTAGGAAATGTAAATGCAGACCATCAGAATTACTGGATTTGCTTCCTGTATATCTACTCTGTTCATCATCGGTTGATCTGTAGACAGTGTTTGCTCTCCGGAGGTAGCCAAGAATCTACAAAACAATTCATTATAAATATGAATAAACTTCGTATTTATGCTGGATGTAGGTGACAGACATAAATGACTTTTTATGGCAAAAGCCTATTGAGAATTATGAGTTAATATCACTTTAAAATACCTGCAAGCACTGTGGTAATGGTAAGTCGTATCGAAGTTGATTGAACAGATGGTAAAGGGTTTCAAACCAAAGTGTCATTATCTCAGAAGTTGTATTCTGTAAAGGAAAAAAAAACAATAAGTATTTTTTGTTCAAGTTAAATATTTCATTCAATCTTAGCTTAGGGTATGTTCACAATAGTATTGATATTTATTCAACGATGGTGTGGGTAGCTATTTGTATGAGTGAGTTTACACACATTGCAGGCCTTAAGCACAGAATAACTAATAGTACTACCGCACAGAAGGGACTCTCTCGAACAAAAGTCAAGTATAGGTATAAATCGTTGCCCACTCTTACGGCTTGCACGCGAAATTGAAACTTATCATGTTACACGAGCGTTCATATTCCGTTGGGCACCGTTGACTCGAAACCGGTTTGGCGCCAAGAGCACAGGTTCCCACTCGCCGATGAATAAAAATAACAGTCGGTGTTTAATATGGATTCAATAAACTACCTTTTAATAAATAAATAAGTAAATAAATATACTTAAACCTACATGACAACAAAGCATGACAATGATAACTTACTTATCTACCTTACCCTACCTACCTACTACCTTACCTACCTTACCTTTGCCTTTGCCTACTATAGATTTCCGTATTGGCGAAACCATGTTTTAATATTATTTCTGACCAACCAATTAATTATTATCACTAGATAACTACAAACATACGAAACTTTTACTAGGCAGGGACTTGGGAAATTAGAGAAGTAAAGTAAACGACCTTTCAATATCTTTCGGAATGTTAAAAAATGATAATTCCGATTCCTTTGTCTTATTTTTATTTATACATCCGTAAACACAACAAAATAACTTATACGAATTATATCGTTTCGAAGTCGTTCATACACAAAGCGCGCGCGACGCGTCCAGCGTGCGAGCCGAGCGGCAACCGCTGCCGTGCGCCTAATGATTAGGCTCTCCGGCCGAACGTACCTAAACTGCGGAGTTTCCAACCCCTGCCTTAAGTGTAGGTATACTACAATAGTTTGAAATTCAAACTTCGTATCGTGCCGTCCCGCTCACGCTAATAGTATTTAATAAGAGAGTAAGAGAGATGGTAGTTATGGTAAAAATATCGAATCGCCAGTACCTACTGATATACTGTAAAATGTCTGTGTGATGGAAGTCGTAGAAAAAAATGTAATGGTACGCTACCGCCGGAAAAAACCCGATACGATAAAAGGGACCGCTATGTGAAAATACCTTTATTATATGCGAAAATTAGGATTTCATGAATATACTTGGTTTGGATAGGTATTTAACTAAATGTAAACAAACTTCAGCTGCCAGATTTGGTACATTCAAGGATTTTAAACATTTTACTTACCTATCATTGTAATACAATCTTACAGCCTTATTCATAAAAAATCCTTAATTGAGGTTTGATCGGTCTGTTACTTAGCAGACTGATTAAGCTTGTTAGACGGTTGTCAAGAAGTATGATTCATAAACGCTTGCTAGCAGTCTGCTAGTTGTTGAGCTGCTGATAGACGGATTAGACGCGTTATGTTGGCCACCTTGACAAATCAAAGACAAAAAATGGCCTAATCGATAATTAAAAAAAAAAAATTGACAGCAGTGACAGCAAATTACCATCCAGCAATGAGGGCTATCGCGAATGAATTCGCCGCTAGAGGCGCTAGTGTAGCGTGAGGTCTCCGAAATGTCAAATCTCATAGTTTTTGGGTGAGCTACGCGGGTTTATTTATAATTAGATTTTTTTTGTGAATATTTTGCATTACCTGAAATTAATTATGGCAATTATGCGTTACGGGGCAATGAATGTCTGTTAGTAAATAGTGTATTTCAAAATAATCCCTCGCTCGCTCGCTCAAAATAATCCCTCAAACTAATTACAAACTCCCGACTCTAGGAGTTAAAAACAGTCTTTTTAGACCGTTTCGGCATTTTTCCAAAAAATAACAACAAACCTAACGAGAAACAGTAACAAAAGTCAACAACAATAATAACAGAAATGAATAATAACAAAATACAATGCAAAGAAATTGCAATGGAGACTCAACTCGTATACAAGGCAGACTCTCAGCGGCAGAAATCTTGCAAGTTTTATTTAAAAATTTAATATATCTAAATGTTCATTGTTATTGAATAATGCACCGCGGCAGTTGCCGAATTTGCCGATAATGTTGTGTCACGTCACTACTCTGTTCCGTTTCACACATTGCGTCATTTAGAAAAATAAATATTTTTCTATCGTATTCGATGGAGACTATTTAATGGACACTGATATTGCTATATATATTTACAGCCTTATTCATAAAAAAACCTTAATTGAGGTTTGATCGGTCTGTTACTTAGCAGACTGATTAAGCTTAATAGACGGTTGTCAAGAAGTATGATTCATAAACACTTGCTAGCAGTCTGCTAGTTGTTGAGCTGCTGATAGACGGATTAGACGCGTTATGTTGGCCACCTTGACAAATCAAAGACAAAAAATGGCCTAATCGATAATTAAAAAAAAAATTGACAGCAGTGACAGCAAATTAGCAGGAAAAAAAATAAAAAGCGAGATGTTTGTTTTCCCGCCATTTCCGATCCGCATGTTTATGTTGTGCAAAAAGCCATAATTATGTTAATCATCCTATTTTTTTTTCATATTTATTGTTAATATTATTGTTGCTAATTTAGAGGATTTTTAAATACAAATTCCTGAAAATAAATTGCTCTTGTCAAAGTCAGCTGTTCAAACTTTTTAAGTGTCACAGAACTCATCATAGGTGAAAAATACAATAGTTAAATACCTATCCAAACCAAGTATAGATGTTTGTTACTCAATATCCATAAAAAAAAATGCCTTCTATATCATACACATACCTGTACTAAGGGAATCTCTGAGTACCTCTTAGACAAGTTACGAATAAATGTAAAAATATCCAAAGCACTCTCATAGTCCTCTGATGAAAGAGCCTCACGCATAAGAGCAGGCAGCTCTAGGAGTTCTAGCAATTTCTCACTTTGGTTGCGAATGGAACTGTACCGACTGAAATAATAACATTAAAAATCATGATACAACTTCATAAAACATTGTAAAACTACAGCTTGCGGCACATTTCATGCTAATTTTAGAAGCTTTTATTTAAAGTCAATTTCACCCACTTCTAGTGATTAGATTGCCTTGAAATTTGATAATTAGTTTTGACAACAAAATGCAAGTACAGCCAGCAAGAAAGATTGCATTAAAAACATATATATATATAAAACTGATCTTGTTGCGAGAGTATAAAAACAACTCAATGAAATGACTTTTGTAGATGTTAGCCAAGGGTTGGAAATTGTCTATGTTACTTTTCACACTAATTTACCTACTATTTATTTTGTACAGTGTATATGTATACATAACTTCTTAATTTGCATATAAATAAATAATACTTTATCTTAACACACAAAAAATCTGGACCTTGATCAAATTTTAAACAGTATTCTCAAACCCTACTAATTGCCTACTAACAGGTGTTAGATCAACTATTTCAGGCAATTTTAGAACAAATTAAGATTCCCTTATAATAGGTACCTACTTTATACACTAAAAAATATTGTAAAAACAAGCTAATATTCAACTCATGTCTAGAAATTAGATGAACTTGAAATTTGGTATGAACATAAATGTAGTTTGGATTACAAACCAAGTGTAGTCAACAAAAAGTACAGTCATCAAAAAATTATGTATGACAAATAAAATATGTTTGCCCAGCAGTGGGACATAGAAAATGGCTAATAAAAAAATATATTTATATATTTCTGGTAATTAAATAAAACATTACTTTTAAAAACAGTATAAACAAACCTCTTCTCCTTCACAATATTTCCAGCCATTTGTGAGAAATTCTCACACTCCAGTATAAACTCAGGCGTGGCATCCAAAAACTTAGACAAAGAATCCTTAGAATTACCCAAATCCTTCATTATGGTTCTCGATATCTCTGCAGTCTCCACAAATGTTTTGTAGTTTGTAAATGCCAAATCCTGAGTTTGCTCTGTTAACTGGTTCATTTCATCTGTCAACCGTTCTGGCTCTTTTTGTATGTGGTCCCAACTCTGTGACCCCAATTTCTTAATATAATCAGTGATATCACCGAAATACTCAGCATTTTCTGAAAAAAAGTAGACAATATGACAGCACCATATAATGACTAGAGAGCAGATGTAGTAGCAATTACAAGTTTAATATGGATACGACTGGTACAATTAAGTATTTATTTTTATCAAAAAGTGAGTAATAAATAGGATCTATTACGTTTGAGCTGTATAAAATTCCTTTAATTAGATTAAAATATTTTTCTTTACATATAGTTTGTTGCAAGAATAACATTTATTGAATTTAATTATCTATAAGATTGCATTGTGGTAAGTAATAAGATAACTGTAAGACCAAGGTGTTGCAGGTGTTTATGGGCAGTGGTGATTCCTTACCATCAGGAGACCCACTTGCTCGTTTTCCATTCAGTCAAACAAAAAAAAAAAACAATCGCACAGGTTGGTCATATCCATATTAAACTTGTAATTGCTACTTCAAATCTGCTCTAATAATAAGGACCATATAGCCAAGTGGTAGAGAACCTGACTATGAAGGTCCCGGGTTCGATATCTGATTGGGGCATGTCATGTATTTGTATGAATAATACAAATGTTTGTTCTCGAGTCTTGGATGTTTAGTAAGTTTGAACATATTTTATTTTATTTCTGTGCCTAGTAAGTAACCATAGTACAAGCTTTGCTTGAATTAGGACTATGCCAATTGGTGTTAATATTCCTATAGTAATTATTTATAATGCAACTCGCAATGTTTCAGGAAGCATTGAGAGGATATTAAGGAAGTCATGTCATAGATCACTGCAAGGAAAGCCAATCTTTATAGGAATGAAATAGAGATGTGTAAGGTAATGATGGTTTATCCAATAAATTTCTTACCAGTCGTTGATTTTGGAAACAGCAATTGACAGAGTTCATTTAGTTCTTGGGCCATTATTGTAAGTTTTCCTTTCTCTTTCAAGTAAGTTTCTGGGGCCCAGTTTTTTCGAACTCGAGCCTTGCACAAAGTAAATAATTCAATATTTTCACTAATCAGCGGCTACGAGACACGAATAATTTTACACGAATTCTACTGCACAGACTAATAACTACTAATAAGATAAGAGATACTATTCTACTCAATTCTACTACAGCACTACAGATTGTTTTGACGTTACATACAGTGCTGCCAACTCCCAGAACCTCGAGTCGCTAAAATAATTCCACCAGGAGCGAGCGGACTCAAGGATTTTGTCTGGGAGAGGCACAAGTAGCCAGAGGCCACTGATGGTCTGAAAAGTTGGGATGCGCAATAAAAAAAAAACCAAATTAGAAGATTTTCGAATTCGCTGAAATTGATTAGATTTTTTTTAAATAGCTAAAACTATAGCGTATAAACGAATGAAGCTTTAATCAAATAAAGTTAGATAGAATTTGGTGCGCAAGCGCGTTTATCGCTTTCCATGTAGATCTCATGGCACTGTATAATAGGGATAACGACTGGGTTAAAAATATATCATTCTATTTAGTCCGACAGTTAGATTATGGAAAATATGGGACACGTATTTTTTGGTGTATAAAATTATTAAAAATCAACAAACCTTTGCCCCCACTCCGGAACTTTGATGACCTATAGGTATAGGTTGTGAATTCACTATTAGGTAAAAATCATACCATATAGTGACTTCACTCTAAACTTCTAAGCACTGTACCCACGTCATTTTTTGCTAACTGACGGAGTAAACAGTTTTGTTTTTCCTAGCCTATTCTCGTTGTCGTCGAGTTGATAAAAAATGTGTCCATTATTGGTCCTGGAACTGTTTAAATTTGTATTTCAAAAGTCTTATCTAGATAAGTCGCTAAATCATTTTTGTCGTCAAAACCTTTTTTTTGGTGCTAAGACTTAAGTAAAAGTCGTTATTCTAGCGACAAAGTCGCTGAATTGGCAACACTATTTGTATATAGTTTGTGACATTGACATTTGATATATCCATCCATGCTGTACATAGCCGCGGTCGAGCCCACAGAGTACATTTTTATATAGGGTAGTCTTTGCTTGGCGTGAGTATGAGTACTGTGCTGCTCTATTGGGAAACTTTAGTTTCTTTGAAGCTAATTGATGAAGTTATCTATATTATGTTACAAATATTTCTATCGAGAAAATTAGTAATATTAACTGTCATTACTGATATTACTAATTTTCTCATAAAGGAAAAAAAAATTTTTCAACCCCCATCAGGGCTACTACGAAACTCGAAACTCGAAGTTCGTATCGTACCGTTCCTTTCACTTGCGTATTAAATGACATAAGCGTCAGCGGGACAGCAACATACGAAGTTCGAGTTTGGCACTTCGTAGCACAGATTACTAATATGTAGCTAGCTACTTCGTGGTATAGGGCCTTTCCAGCAAATTTAACCACATGGCTGAATGCTTGCTGAATGATTGTGCGGTGCGGTGCGGTACATCTTGTATATTCTCTTATTTATGTTGTTTTTTTCATAATATCATATTATTTGCTCCATCGTAAGGTCTTAAATTAACTAAGATCATAATAAACAATCTACAGTAATGCCATTTTATAAAAATAATAATAAAAAAACAAAACTGAAATACGCCTTAACTAATAAAAAAAAACGTTCCGTGATAAGCAGACGTTATTAAGATGTAATATAATAATAAAACATAAAAATAATACTGTATTAACCGCAATCGTTTACTCAGTAAAAATAATACTTTTGCCGTGTATTTTTATAAGCGATATCTATTATAGTAATGTTAAACTATTCAAAACAGTAAAATAAATCTGTTTATTTTATCGTAAACGGAATAACGAAACACAAGTCGAATAGATTGGGGAAATGGAAGATGTAGAAGATAGCCATTCTTTTAATAACCAAATACTTAACTATTAAACCGTTTACAGGACAAAATCGAGTTTAAAAATATTTCAATTTATCAAAAAATCTGGTTTGTACTTTCTTTGTTATTGTCGACACTTTATTATAACCAATTCTCAAATATCGATACGTTCTTTGATTGCGTCATGTAAACGTATAGTTATATGTTGCAGCTTTTATTATCACTAAATCCACTGCGATTCGTGATAAAGGAGCATTATTTATTGTAATATTGATAAAAATCGGTGAGAAAATCAATGTTTATTAACCTATTCGTTTGACAAGGATAACCTAAGCGTTTTACGTTTGTAGCCGTTGACACCATTTTTGTTCTGCTTTTCTGTTTGATTATGCCATGTTTCACTAACAGAGTGAATTTTAAATGATTAGATTTTTCTCTATTCCGTTTCGTGTTAATCAATGAATGGTTGGTTAGGTGAAAAATATGTTGTTAATTAAGGTTATGTTGATGTTTTGGTTTAGGAATTATATAGGGTGTATAGAATAATGTTGACAAGATTGTGGCGTAGAACAAGTGCTCCTGTGCTTATTTTGAGACGTGGAAATTTGGTATCAGTGTATGTATAAGTTTTTTTTTATAGTTATGGCTGGCACATAAACACATAATTCGCCGAAATGGATGGTGATGGAGATGACTTCAATCTCCACTGGGAGGAGGACGTGGAGAGCAAGGTAATTAAAAATAGCCTTTAAATATCACTTTCATACATTTTATATTAAGTACAATAATAATAATACATTTCATCACTTATTACTTAGTTTGTCAATTGTGTTTTGTTTCTTTTCTTTTGTACAATAAAGAGTTTACATACATAGATACATGCTTATGACTAAAAATTGTTTTAGCAGCATATCCCAGGGGTGGTGGCTTCAGAAGAAGTTATTTGTGGCTTAGACACAGTACAAGCTGGATCTTTTTCAAACATGGTAATTAATTATATTTTTATTAAGTTACCATATCTATGCCTTGTAATATAAGCTAGTTAACTATCTATCAATAATGAATAGGAGCTTAGTCATTATTGTGGATGTCTATCAATGCAAGTGTATTTTTTTAGACAAATGAAGTTGTAATCCCGGACACTGATCAAATAGCTGCTGAGAACTTGATGTACTTATCACAAGATGTTGTGAGTTACACGGATGCTGCTGAATTGGCTGTGGACCCTAGTGTGGAGTGTGTCACTGAAGAGGTGATCACTGATGACTGGGTCAACCCTGGAGGACAGGAAAGGTCAGTTTACTATGTTATAATTTTACCTTGAAAAGTTAGTGTGTGACATTCTGTTGAACCTTGTGGCAGGGAGCATCTACTGCCTTTATCAAGATTTTTGTTATATGTGCAGCGAATGCTGATAACAACAGGTTTCTACTGGGTGTCATGTATGACCTTATTAAGCTATTAGTAGTCTTACAAAATAATCAGTTTTTTACTCAGTTTGTATTCTTATTTTATGAAATTTTAATTAATTGTTGAATGTTAGTTCTTTTCATTATAGAGTTGAAGTTCCATTGGATCACTTTGCGACAGCTGCACTGGATAATATAAAAGAAGAAAATGACATTGATGTCCCACTCCCTACAGATCAGGTAAGTGTATTTTCTATTGTTGTATCATTCTCGTGTTACTGTTCTACCAAGCCTATACTATGCGAAGGTAAACTCCAATTCAATAGAATCTGACAATCCTGTAGACACTTCCAGCCTACTAATATAAACACCGGGCTGCCTAAGGCTTTGTGATGTGACTATTATTCTTTTTTGATTCCTTTTAGATGATAATTGCAACAACAGGGACATTTAAATATGTAGAAAATTGACAGATTCTATTGAATTGTACTTTAACAAAGGATACTGATTGTGCCTATATTGCCCATAATGCATTTTTGTTGAATTTATTATGCTACTTTCCTCTCTCACTTGCTTTTAATAAAATACGGTCAAAATCGTTTATTGAATATAATGACCAAGAAAAAAGTCTAATCACCAGTTTGTACCAAAATAACACCTGTTATAATGACCAACCATGTTTAAGAACCAAATATTTCTGTCCTTTTAATGTTGTTCTAAACAGTTTTGACTTTACAAATAATATTTCTAGAGTGCTAACTTAACACTTAGGCCCTTTTGAATCTTAGGGCATTGAAAGGGAGAAACCAGTGCTTAAAAAATATAATAACAAGCATATTTGACCACTTAATTATGTTTGAATTTGATTAATTGAATCATTAACATGTTCTTGTTCTTATTGTCGTCTTTACTGGCTATTTGGCATGTTTACTGATTCTCGACGATGAGCTAGCACATCACATAATAAACAAAAGCTCCTGGTATGTATTTTTTATTTTCTTTATACTAGTCAGTATCCATGCTGATAGTATAATATATCAATCTTCCCCAGGACCAATACACAGCGATGCGGCCATGGCCGTGCGACTTCTGTTCCCGTCGCTTTCGCAAGAAGGCGGCTCTGATGAACCATATGGTGGCGCATCAGAACGATCGCCCGCATGCGTGCAACTTGTGTGGAGTGCGCTACGTGCGCAAGTGCGATCTCATGAACCACCTCAAAGTGCATGCTATGGTGCCCGATAATGCTGACCCCGTGGATTATGGTAATGGGCTAATTTAGAAAAAAAAACTCGCAAAATATCGGACACTGATTTTCTTCTTTAGATATAACTAGCGGAACTACCGCGTAACATCAAACCGTACGACACTTTTTGCACGTCACGGCCAAACACTGATGCGCGTCATTTTGTGATTACCAGAGGAAAACATATGTGCACATTATTTTCTGATAATGTATTATAAATTTTTTTACCCAGTAAACTACCCAATTGTGATAAACCTGTTGGTAAAATTTTATCAAACATGCTATGTAATGTTTATGTTGTGTTCCATAAAACAGGCTTCAAAGTATACTGACAACAGTCTTTTGTTTCAATGCAAAACGTCAAATATCCACGATAAAGCATACACGACTTGAACTTAATAATCTGAATTTCTATGGTTCATTTATTAGTTACTGAATAAATTCACAGGACTTTGAATATTCTATATGTAAATATATAAATATTACCGACGCGTTTTACGTCAAATTACAATTTAATTAACATTATAAAATATCTGATTAAATGGGCCGCAGTTCGTGTATCATTGGCCCTAAAAGCCGAACAGCAAACACAATAAAAAAAAGTTTTGGCGGGAAAATTGACAACAGTCATTGTCTTTTTTTTCTTCTTGTCTTTCTCTTGTACTTACTCGGCCTGCAAGCCTTTCTTTCCCGGCCTCTGCAGTAATGTACTATTATTAAACGGAGAACAAATACTTTATTAATTTAACATCTGAATTTTAATTGCATGTGTTCCATTTGTATGTGTTATATTTAATATGAGTGAGTCTCACGGTAGTTTCATGTTCAAAATTGCATGTGTTCCCTTAGTCGCAAAACAACTGAGGTGCTGTCTCAGTGGATGTATAATAAAAATTAATTAAAAAGTAGCATTAGAGTAGAATCTGATGCATACTTAAATATGTATACTACAGTTTCTTGACAATCTATACTAATATTATAAAGAGGAAAGATTTGTATTTTTTGTATTTTTAGATGTTTGTTACGAATTAACTCAACAACTACTACACCGATTTAAAAAATTCTTTCATTATTAGAATACTAAATTATCCCAAAGTGCCACAGGCTATATTTATTACCAGAAAAAATTAGGGTTCCTTACTAAAACTTCAATAATGTAACTCAAAGTGTAAAAAAAGTTGCCATACAACATATTTTATCGCATGCACTGTGAAAACTATTGATGATAGAACAAAACCACGATCTGCAATATTAAAGAATATATCAATATCTACAAAAAACTTCGCGATGTTCAACTATTGTAGTTATGTCAATATAAGAACTACTTTTTTACATTTTAAAAGTTGACAGGAATGCCAACTAAAATCAGACCATGTTATCCATACCTTTTTATTAATCCTTATCCAAATAAATAATTTTATATTCAAGATGGTTTCAATACCTGAAGATTACTTTTTGAATTATTCGAATCGGACATTCCATTCAAAAGATATTACGAAATTAAGAATATCAATCTAACCAAAAAATGCATTTACTCTACGTTGACGGCTGACGCGACCGGCTTCGCGCGGATCGGGTGTGTGAAGTGCCCTTGATTAGAGACCTATTTAGAGTTCTGTGCTCAAAGGGTAATAAAAACGGGACCCTATTACTATAAAACCCCACTGTCCGTCTGTCTGTCTGTCACTAGGCTGTATCTCATGAACCGTGATAGCTAGACAGTTGAAATTTTCACAGATGATGTATTTTTGTTGCCTCTATAACAACAAATACTATAAACAGAATAAAATAAATTTTTAAGGGGGGCTCCCATACAACAAACGTGATTTTTTTGCTGTTTTTGCTCGATATTAATAACGGCAACAGGTAGTTGCTTGAAATATTCACAGAATATTTATTTGTATATTCATTAACTTTAAAAATAACTAATTAAATTAAAATAAAATTTATATTTAAGGGGATCCCATACAGCATACGTGATTTTTTGCCGTTTTTTGCTAATGTCTAATGTTGTATAGGTACGGAACCCTTCACGCCGGAGTCGGACTCGCACTTGGGCCTTTTTTTTATTTTGCCCGTGCGAAGCCGGGGTGGGTCGCTGGGGTAACTAATAAAATAATTTTGTTTCAGCTGATGTGTTGGATAACAGTCAAGCGATTAAACCAAAGAAAAAGAGAGGGCGGCGAAAAAAGAACCCTGAACCAGTCGAGGTAAGTCCCTTTATGGAAAATACTTCAATGTCATCCATCACAGAAACTCCATCAAACTACCTGATAAGGTAATTAACTGTTTGTGCAAATAAAAAATAATCTGACATAATATTAGTCATAGTCATTGTTAAAGGTGAATACATAGAAGACATAAAACCTAAGAACAAATAATAAGTCCATAAAACTCACTTTTTAGGGTTCCGTGCCCAAAGGGTGCCAACGGGACCCTATTACTGAGACTCCGCTGTCTGTCTGTCTGTCTGTCTGTCCGTCCGTCCGTCCGTCTGTCACAGGGCTCTATCTCTTAAGCCGTAAAAGTTAGACACTTGAAATTTTCACAGATTATGTATTACTGTGGCCGCTATAACAACAAATACTAAAAATAAAATAAAGTTACAAATTAAAGGGGGTCGTCATCGTCATACAAGAATTGTGTTTTTTTTCAGCGTTTTTTTGTTGCTAGGCGTTACTAGCCGTTACTAAGGCCATCGAGGCGCCTAGCAACGGGTGGCTAAGTCGTTTGAATATTAACCTTTAAGTTTGCGATTTTAATGATGTTTTATAAAAGCTTTGATAATAGGTATAATATGGGGACTGTCTGATTGTGTGGTTTATTCGTTTTTTTGCAAAATTATTAAAGCAATTTATGAACCACAAACCTCAATGAAGCCAACTTTGATAAAGCGCTCGCCAAATCCACACCATACATAATCACTATGTTTACCTATTGTTTTTTACACAAAAAAAAATCATACTAAGTATTTAACACTATTTTATTTACAAGGTTTATAATACCGTTTAAAATTTATTCACACTAGTCGAGCTTTTTATTATTTAATTTACACAACATACGAAGTCCGCCGAATTTCCCGCGAATCAACCGAGCTGACAGCCATTTTTTTTTTGAGCCGCGCGCGGCGCGGGCCGGGCAGTGGTTTCAGAAGCAAACAGCCAGAACCAAAGAGGATGTGAATTCAAATTGTTATTTATTTGAAATACTTGCACAAGTGCTTACTGTTTATTATAATTATTATTATTTAAGCAATAAAAGTTAGGTAACTATCCCAAGACACTGGAGATTAATTTAATTTGACTGGTTCAATCCTTTTTTTCTCTTTTCAAAAATTCTCTTTTTTTTCTTTGGAGTTTATACTTCGTGTATGGTGTCATTTAATTGAATTGAAATTTGCGATACTTATGTAAAGTGCATGGCAATACAATAATCTGGCAGTGACATCCTAGTAGTCTGACCAGGTTCGTCTCCGCAGGACGGAACTCCTAAATAGTTACTGACATCAACTTGGAATTCGGTACGGAATAGTACATTACTGTAGAGGCCGGCAACCGCAGGTTCCGGCCGAGGCTTGTATAGTGCTTTTCTCAAACATTACATGAAATAAAATAAATAAAAAAAAACAAGAAATGAAGCTGGCGGGACGCTAGTCTGGTCGCGGTGTTGTGTACGCGCGTGTCGCGCTGGCTGCTGGCGGCGGGCGGCTGCGGGCGTTGTAGCCGGGCGTGGGCCGCGTGCGTGTGGCAGAGCGCGCGTTGAAACAAAAGACGGTCGCATTGCCGGCCAGCGGCCTGCAAGGTTGTAGGAAATCTCATTGCAGGCCGCTAGAGTGACCGCGCGCAGGCTGCCGAGTCACAGCGCCTGCAGCGCGATACTTCTCAACCTATTATTTGTAACACAACGTCAATATTTCATGTCATGTTTGAGAAAAGCACTATACAAGCCTCGGCCGGAACGTGGGGTTGCCGGCCTCTACAGTAATGTACTATTTCACTTCTCATGCTCGTAAGTAAATGACTTTTTATGCTCATATAAGCAAAGCATAAATTCGAGCATAAGAAGTCATTAGAGTCTAATCAAAATAGATAGTCTAGTGCAAAAAGTAAAATTTTCATGTAACACCAAGGCAAGGTGTCAACAGCCACGAACAAAAAAAGTTTCTACATATTTTTTTTTTCAATTTATAAAAACAAACTAAAAATAACTCAAATCAATCAATATCTCAATAAAACTAAAACTTTGTAAAATAAAAGGTAAATGAACAATTGTTTCCACTGTTGCTATTTCAGTTCCTCGCAATCGAAGGGAAAAGCAGAGTTAAAACTCGAGTATCAAACTCCTTTTCCCCTCGACGTGTCGTACCGGCTCGGGAGGCTTGTTGTAAAACGTACTATTATATATATTAACAGAATGGGCTTTGGGAGAACATGACATCGGCCCGAACGCAGCAATGGTCGCGACGCGCGCGCTCGCCGCCGAAGCCGCCGCCGACGCCGCCCTCGCCGGCCAGCGAGCCGGAGCCGCTGTCGCCGCCGCCGCCGCCCGCCGACCCCAGCCGGCCGTTCGTGTGTCGCCACTGCGGCGTCGGCTTCGCGAGGGAGAAGGCGTTACAGTCGCACGCCAGGGTGAGTACTGCTAACAGCCTTAGCCATCCTCGCGTCCTTTTAAATACGACAACCGACAAAATGACACATCGTATTTGTTGAAAAACGATGATATCGTTTATGTTGTAACTTTCGTGACTTTTAGTCATAACTATTACAACATCCGGGACGGGAGTAAAGTTCCAGGTGTTGTGATAGTTATGAGTAAGTAGGTATGAGTGAATAAAATCCATGACCACAACAATGTTGCCGTAACGTCGAGCTAATTATTACTCCTATTGTTAAGCGTGGTAAATCCGAGGTGTTTTTTGTTTTAAATCACAATCATTTTCGCCACTTCTTTCTGTCACACGGTATAAGACAGGGTAGAAGAGATGGTGTATGTGATGTGTCAGCTCAGCATGTTAAACAATACAGCCTCCGGTGTAAATGAAGCTTTACGATATTCTAGGTGCACGGCGGCGACTCGCCTATGGAATGCAGCGCGTGCGGCGAGCTGTGCTGGTCGCGGGAGGCGCTCTCGTCGCACGCGCGGCTGCGGCATCCGCACCAGCCGCCCCCGCCCGAGCGGGAGCCCTATGACTCCAACTCAGGTCCAAATGTTTTCATACTAATAATGCTCCTTTTTTGTACTGCCAAAAATCCTTTCTCGCCTGGATAAAGGCTAGTATTATCATATTTTAACACAATTGTGGCTAAATATCGACCGCTTACCTTTTCAACCTCGTATCTATCCAAATACAAAAAATCAACACTATCATACTTAACATTTAGGATTTTTCGAATCGAAAACTGCCTACGAACGTGTTAACATAGAGCTGGTATATTCTAGGCGACGACGACATGGAGTACCAGTTGTCGCCGCTGGCTGACAGCGGCAGCGAGCGCGCCGTATTCGACACGCAGCGCGGGCCCGAGCTGTTCTGCCAGGACTGCGGCGTGGCGTTCCAGCGGGCTGATCTACTGCGTCGGCATCAGGCCGCCGCGCACAGGTACAATCATCATCATCCAAGCCTATGTATACATGTCCCATTGCTGGCCACAGGTCTCCTCTCAGAATGAGAGAGGGCTTGGACCGTAGGTCCACGCGAACCCAGTGCGAACTGGGAACTTCACACACAGACTATTGAATTGCTTCGCTGGTTTTCTCACGACGACGTTTTTCTTCACCGGTAAAGCTCGTGATAAATTTCAAATGTAAATTCGAACATGAATTTGGAAAAACTCAGAGGTGCGAGCCGGGGTTTGAACCCATGGTCCTCTGCTTGAGAGGCCATAGGTCAAACCACTAGGTCGCCATGGCTTCATGACAGGTACTATACTAGTTAGCTAATCACGTTCGAACCTCGAAACAGAAGGTCGGTTTTCTTTTTCTTTCTCATATGAATCTTCAAAAAACGAAAAAAACCGACGAGTTCCAAGCAACATTAACATTATAGTTGTACTGTACAGATGGGTGTACTTCTGCTACCATTTCAATCGCTATTAGGCACTTGTTCCACTGCTGACGATGACCCAGAAGCAAGTAGAGCTAGAAACTAGAACCGAGTTGACAAGCAGTGAAAAGCGAGTACTTAGTTAGTTTTGTCGCTGGGTTATAAAGTTTTATGCAAGTGTATTCCCTCGCACTATTGAGTAAAATGATCACTGATTGTTCTTCCAACGTGAGTTCTGCCAAGCTATCATCGCTGAGCGAGTTTTATTTTTGATAGCTCTTTTTTTTATTCTCATTTATTTTATGAGGATACATCTTATGATTAAGTCGTTTTTGATAGCTCTTGTCGCTGCGACAAGTAGTGGAAGGAGAGTTCTCGCCGGAAGTGTATACAGCCAGCGTTATTGATACATATTTATAAATCGTTGAAGTATATAGTCCAATAGCTTGCTTTCGCTTCTATATCCTCGATGATATGTAGATTGAATGATAATGTGATGCAAGTACAAGACAGCGAGAAATGCTTGCATAAAGAATGTTTTAGCAACAAGTGAATCTGTTGCAGCCACAAGCGGCACGACAGCTCGTCGAGCACGTGGGCGGAGCACACGTGCGAGGTGTGCGGCGAGGCGTGCGCCGACGCGCTGCAGCTGCTCGCGCACGCCGAGCGGCACGCCGACCGCCAGGCGCCGCCCGCCAGGTACTGTACAGGACAGCTCGTGCAGCACGTGCCCGGAGCACACGTGCGAGGTGTGCGGCGAGGCGTGCGCCGACGCGCTGCAGCTGCTCGCGCACGCCGAGCGGCACGCCGACCGCCAGGCGCCGCCCGCCAGGTACTGTACAGGACAGCTCGTGCAGCACGTGCCCGGAGCACACGTGCGAGGTGTGCGGCGAGGCGTGCGCCGACGCGCTGCAGCTGCTCGCGCACGCCGAGCGGCACGCCGACCGCCAGGCGCCGCCCGCCAGGTACTGTACAGGACAGCTCGTGCAGCACGTGCCCGGAGCACACGTGCGAGGTGTGCGGCGAGGCGTGCGCCGACGCGCTGCAGCTGCTCGCGCACGCCGAGCGGCACGCCGACCGCCAGGCGCCGCCCGCCAGGTACTGTACAGGACAGCTCGTGCAGCACGTGCCCGGAGCACACGTGCGAGGTGTGCGGCGAGGCGTGCGCCGACGCGCTGCAGCTGCTCGCGCACGCCGAGCGGCACGCCGACCGCCAGGCGCCGCCCGCCAGGTACTGTACAGGACAGCTCGTGCAGCACGTGCCCGGAGCACACGTGCGAGGTGTGCGGCGAGGCGTGCGCCGACGCGCTGCAGCTGCTCGCGCACGCCGAGCGGCACGCCGACCGCCAGGCGCCGCCCGCCAGGTACTGTACAGGACAGCTCGTGCAGCACGTGCCCGGAGCACACGTGCGAGGTGTGCGGCGAGGCGTGCGCCGACGCGCTGCAGCTGCTCGCGCACGCCGAGCGGCACGCCGACCGCCAGGCGCCGCCCGCCAGGTACTGTACAGGACAGCTCGTGCAGCACGTGCCCGGAGCACACGTGCGAGGTGTGCGGCGAGGCGTGCGCCGACGCGCTGCAGCTGCTCGCGCACGCCGAGCGGCACGCCGACCGCCAGGCGCCGCCCGCCAGGTACTGTACAGGACAGCTCGTGCAGCACGTGCCCGGAGCACACGTGCGAGGTGTGCGGCGAGGCGTGCGCCGACGCGCTGCAGCTGCTCGCGCACGCCGAGCGGCACGCCGACCGCCAGGCGCCGCCCGCCAGGTACTGTACAGGACAGCTCGTGCAGCACGTGCCCGGAGCACACGTGCGAGGTGTGCGGCGAGGCGTGCGCCGACGCGCTGCAGCTGCTCGCGCACGCCGAGCGGCACGCCGACCGCCAGGCGCCGCCCGCCAGGTACTGTACAGGACAGCTCGTGCAGCACGTGCCCGGAGCACACGTGCGAGGTGTGCGGCGAGGCGTGCGCCGACGCGCTGCAGCTGCTCGCGCACGCCGAGCGGCACGCCGACCGCCAGGCGCCGCCCGCCAGGTACTGTACAGGACAGCTCGTGCAGCACGTGCCCGGAGCACACGTGCGAGGTGTGCGGCGAGGCGTGCGCCGACGCGCTGCAGCTGCTCGCGCACGCCGAGCGGCACGCCGACCGCCAGGCGCCGCCCGCCAGGTACTGTACAGGACAGCTCGTGCAGCACGTGCCCGGAGCACACGTGCGAGGTGTGCGGCGAGGCGTGCGCCGACGCGCTGCAGCTGCTCGCGCACGCCGAGCGGCACGCCGACCGCCAGGCGCCGCCCGCCAGGTACTGTACAGGACAGCTCGTGCAGCACGTGCCCGGAGCACACGTGCGAGGTGTGCGGCGAGGCGTGCGCCGACGCGCTGCAGCTGCTCGCGCACGCCGAGCGGCACGCCGACCGCCAGGCGCCGCCCGCCAGGTACTGTACAGGACAGCTCGTGCAGCACGTGCCCGGAGCACACGTGCGAGGTGTGCGGCGAGGCGTGCGCCGACGCGCTGCAGCTGCTCGCGCACGCCGAGCGGCACGCCGACCGCCAGGCGCCGCCCGCCAGGTACTGTACAGGACAGCTCGTGCAGCACGTGCCCGGAGCACACGTGCGAGGTGTGCGGCGAGGCGTGCGCCGACGCGCTGCAGCTGCTCGCGCACGCCGAGCGGCACGCCGACCGCCAGGCGCCGCCCGCCAGGTACTGTACAGGACAGCTCGTGCAGCACGTGCCCGGAGCACACGTGCGAGGTGTGCGGCGAGGCGTGCGCCGACGCGCTGCAGCTGCTCGCGCACGCCGAGCGGCACGCCGACCGCCAGGCGCCGCCCGCCAGGTACTGTACAGGACAGCTCGTGCAGCACGTGCCCGGAGCACACGTGCGAGGTGTGCGGCGAGGCGTGCGCCGACGCGCTGCAGCTGCTCGCGCACGCCGAGCGGCACGCCGACCGCCAGGCGCCGCCCGCCAGGTACTGTACAGGACAGCTCGTGCAGCACGTGCCCGGAGCACACGTGCGAGGTGTGCGGCGAGGCGTGCGCCGACGCGCTGCAGCTGCTCGCGCACGCCGAGCGGCACGCCGACCGCCAGGCGCCGCCCGCCAGGTACTGTACAGGACAGCTCGTGCAGCACGTGCCCGGAGCACACGTGCGAGGTGTGCGGCGAGGCGTGCGCCGACGCGCTGCAGCTGCTCGCGCACGCCGAGCGGCACGCCGACCGCTTGCCGTACAACTTGCCAGTATTTGAAGACAAAAAAAAAGTACGGCGTGCTACAAGTACATGCGCACGATAGCTGGCGCCGTAGCCGTTTGGGTACGTGCCCTCGTCGCGAAATAGCGGCATAAATAAAATACGCCGGCAACTGTACACAGCTTTGCTTACGTTTGGGACAAGAAGTCAATTGGTTGTCAACACTGCTTCCAAGTTTGATCAATTGGTGTCAACTGTCCCATGATATTTATTTATTATTTATTTATATCTATTCCACATGCATGAGAAAATTATCATTATACCTTCTCCATTCTTATTAACCGCTTTTGACATAACAATTTGTTATTTCAGATTAAAGAAAATGGCGCGGGGAAGGAATAACACTTCGTCTAACAGTTCGCGGCAGTTCCCTTGCAGAGAGTGCGGTAGGTCACATTATAATGAGACCTGAAAATATTACTTGTCAATAAATTCTAGGCTTTACCAGAGGCTTCGCTCGCGGGAGCCCATAATTCTGACTGACAGTTTTTTACTCGCACACGTCAAACTTTAGCATCTTATTTAAATAAAAATGAATTGCCGAAATGTATGTACAGTCAAATGTAAAAATATGTATTTATTCAAAGTTTCAAGAATATGTACCACAGACTTTTATTCCGACGCAATAAGGCCGTTGTAACATTTTTGAGTGGTTTGAACAGATATTTATTTTTGCACTTGACTGTATGCACACAACATCCAAACGACTGCACTGAATTGGATAATTATTTTTTGTGTTCGTTGTTGTCAGGATAAAGTTTGTGTTAAACAAATTTTTAAACACAACTGGAAATGGGGCGAAGCTGCGGGCAACAGCTAGTTTATGAAATTAGCAGGATTTCTAGTGAGTACTCATCGCACAATGTTTTGTTTCAGGCAAAGTGTTCGGGTCTCGCAGCTCGCAGCAGATCCATATCCGCATCCACACGGGCGAGCGGCCCTACGCCTGCCGCTTCTGCTGGAAAGCGTTCGCCGACGGCGGCACGCTTCGCAAGCACGAACGGATACATACCGGTACAGTTAAATCACAGCGTAATAATCTATCTATCTGTTTAACAATTGACAAGATTTCATATTTCTAAGACTATAATCTGATTAGTTCTCTGTATTTTGTTTGGAAAGAGAAAGACGCTGATAGTTTTAAATTTTCACTAGGATTATTAATTAATTTATTACCAGAGAGCGAAATTTTGATGCCGGTGACAGCCGTATGACGTCAAGCTTCATACAGTGTTTTTATCTAGATCATTGATAATCACTAACAACTTATTGGCCTCTTTAGTTTACGGATATTTTATTGACACTTATATCTATATCTATAAAAACATCCTATATACCAATTTGCGTCATTATGACGTTACCGGCATCAAAGTTTCGCTCCCTGTTTATTACAATTTTTAAGTGGTTGTTCTAAAAGGGCATAACTCCAAAACTACCACACAATAGATCCATGGTCTTTAGTCTAGTGTCTCATTATTAAAAAATGTTACTGCTTCAATATAGGCGGTTTAGTTCTTTCTTGTTCTGAAACTTAAAATATAAGACTTCTACGACGATTTTGGCTATTAATAACGGATACTGGACTGCAGATAAATACGACACCTAGCTTTCTTACGGATACGGCAGATGATCATAACATTGACGATTTGGAACGAAATGTTTATGTTGTGTGGTGCCTTTGATGAATAATTTTTGCAATTAGGCACGAAACAATATTTGGTATATTTCGAAGGGGTATATACTTTGTTTATCCATTCTGGTCTATCCATTTCGATAGCAACTACGGGCAGCTAAAATCTTCAATCCAATTCAAATTTAGGAAAGGTGAGTCCATAATTTTTTTGATGATTCTGCCAGTGTCGAGGTTGACAGAGAGACGGTGGGTAGGTGGACGACTTGTTGCTAAAATCACATTTGAATCAAAATAACACTAACACGTCAGTCATTCGTTATCCGTCAAGTGTCAAGATCAAAGTCAAATTAAAAATTATGACAGCTCTTTTTTCTGGTGAAAAAGGCAAATGAAACATATATGTTCTGTGGTAGTATTGGCAAATTCAGATCTATATTTTTAACTTCTTGTATTTATTTTAATATGGAGAAATAAATTAAAATAAATATTTTTCCGTGTTCAGGAGGCAAAGCTCTTTCGATTCCTGTAGTAATTTTTAGGTGTAAAAAAATAATGAAATCTCGTCAATGAGGGCTATCGCGTATGAATTCGCCACTAGAGGCGCTAGTGTAGCGTGAGGTCTCCAAAATGTCAAATCTCATAGTTTTTGGGTGAGCTACGCGGATTTATTTTATTAGAATTATTTTGTGAATTTTTGCAATATCTGAAATTAATTATGGCAAATATGCGTTCCGGGGCAATGAATGTCTGTGTTTTGAGACAGTTTTGTCTTTCGGAAACCTTTGGCCTCACTTTTTTCCGAACAAAACGGGGACTATGCAACACTGTGGCATGCTCGATATTTTATGGTACGGTTTTAAGGTGTATTAAATATGATTTTAATCTAAACTTTGTTTTCACGCCCGTAATAACAGACTTTGAAAGCCATACTTAAAAACCTCACGGAACAGTGTGCCATCTAGTGAGACAAAAAACGATAGCCCTCATTGCCGACCACTGTGCCGTCGAATGTCGTCCGCGAGTATCCGCTCTGGGTCTCATTTCTCTCATCCAAGGACTCGTCTTGTCCAGCGAATCTTGTCTACGTCCTCTTTTTCTTTGCTATGACAGTCATGACGCCTTTCACTTTGGTCTTACATTTAATAAAATTGCACTTGCATTACAGTTAATTGGCACATCTGAGTAAGACGTAAGACGTTCATGGTTGGTCCAGCAATCTAATGAGGAATTCTTGACACACGAAATTTCGCTAGACAGTGTTAGTATCGAGAATACCCATTGACGTTGCAGTCTTGCTTGCGATTGGTTCATTTAGTTATTTAACCAATCACAAAAGTGACACAAAATGTCAAGACTTGTCAAACTTAGGTCGCGATACTAGCGCCATCTAGTCTGTCAGAGAAACTGATAGAACTATTAACGTGTGCGCAGGTGAGAAGCCGTACGCCTGCGCGGTGTGCCCGCGCGCGTTCAACCAGCGCGTCGTGCTGCGCGAGCACGTGCGCTCGCACCACTCCGCGCCCGACCGCCGCGCCAACGGTAACCTTCCAACACAAATGTGAATAATGATTTTCCATCGTATTTTAACGGAAAAGTTCGTATTTATCATGCTATCTCAATTAGGTTCAGTACCCATCGTACAGTCAGCAGCAGAAGTAGATAAGCAGCTGTAGTCCTCAAAACGATCTAACTAAATACTCTTTACCTACTCTACTATTTATTACATTGATAGTAGAGTTGTGAGTAGTACATTTTGAACACTGGAACCGCTCATCAACTTCTGATGCTGACTCCGTACATTTTTCAATTGACACTAAATAATAAAGTTCCATATTAATTAACGGATATGAAAATGTCACTCATTTAATACGTCGTATTCCGATTGACATCCCGATGGAAATACATTACGCACTATATCTGAATTAATATCTGACACAACAAAGCGTTCTTAAATATCTGATACGACTCTATTGCAGGTGTTGCAGGTGTTCATGGGCGGTGGTGATCTCTTACCATCAGGAGACCCACTTGCTCGTTCACCATCCAGTAGAATAAAAAAATATATTTCTAGTGCCGGTAGGATGTGTCAGATAAAAAAAAATTGCACGCTTTACTGTGGCAGATATTAATGCAGATGACTCTTCTTCTTCTTCTTCCGTGCCTTTTCCCATCACTTGGTGGGGTCGGCCGTCCTCGTTTTTCGGCGCCAGGACGCTCTGTCCTGGGTTGTCAGTATGTCCAGCTGTGCCCGTTTCACGTCCTTGGTAACGGTTGTCCACCACGTGGCCAATGGCCGCCCTCTGCCCTTTTTCTTTTCTGCGATAGCTAAGGCTTTTCTCACAACGTACTCTTCGTCACGCCTCATCACATGTCCGAACCATCTCATACGGCTCTCGACCATCTTCTCGGCAATGGGGACAATTTTAAAGGAGCCTCTGATATACTCATTGCGCACTCTATCAAGTCTCGTCACTCCCGCTGCCCACCGTAGCATCTTTAATCTTCATCTCATTTGTATGCATCTTCTGTTCGTGCTTTTTCTTGACGGCCCAGCACTCGGAACCATACATCATTGCTGGTCTAACCGCTGTTTTGTATACTTTTCCCTTCAGTTGTATTGGCATTCGATGGTCACAGAGTATTCCTGTTAAGGCTCTCCATCTTAGCCAAGCTGCGTTTACTCTATGGGTCACGTCTGTGTCCGTATGATGACTGCACCATATTAAATCAGTTGAATTGAGATTTGGCAAAAATTCGGTATGGTCTTCATTAACGTTGCATAAAAATACCCCAAATGCCAATGCCAAATGTCATGTCTCTGAACCTGATGGTTGAGATTTCTAGATTTTATGTCAATCGTTCTCATTCATTCGTTCACTACATTTTTTGCAATGAGTACTTTATAAAACTGTTTGTGTAATCAATCAGCTCTCCTGCCGCACCATAGCTACAATTTTCTGGAGTATGTTTAAAGAAAAGTTAGGAACTGCTGTAGTGAATCTGCTCACATATCGTTCGATTTATAGGTGGCCCGGCATTCTGTTGCGTGGTGTGCGGACGAACCCTACACTCAAGTGCGGAGCTAGTGCAACATCTTATCCAACACTGCGATGCTAACACGGCGCTCAAACGACAACCGCAGGCGAGTATTTACTGGTCGATTAGCTGAGTGAACTTAACAATCCGTTTGGGCTGTGTTTCGCTCTAAGCCTTTAGTCATAAGAATGTTTTATTATTTTAAGTTTGCTTTATCGAGGGTTATGTTATGTTTTATTTATTACAATATCAAAATAATTTAAATTGTTGATGATTGACTAGTTTTCTAGGAAAAAATAGTAGATCGTACAACAAGAGAATAAAACGAGCCATTTTACCCAAGACGTTCATATACATAGACACGTCGAGGGGAAAATGGGTTTAATGCTCGAGTTTTACACTCTGCTTTTCACTTCGATTGCAAGTAGATGAAATAGCAACAGTGGAAACAATTGTTCACTTACTGGGTACCTTTTAGTTTTTAGTTTTATTTAAAAAATATATAGAAACCTTTTTCTTTGTGGCTGTTGACACCTGTCTATCTTGACCTTACACTGTGATCCTCACTCACCTTGGCCTTAAACGAAGATTTGGATGCACTAGAGAGAGAGAGAGACTTAAATAGGAAGTCTACGAGCATGAGAAGTAATGAGAAACTGAAAAAAAAAATATTCTGTTTAGTCCATCAGTTGGATTATTTTAAAATATTGAACATGTATTTTTTCTTTTGTAAATCAGACAAAAAAATTACAAAAATGAAGCGCGTCAAAGTTCGGGAATGCGCCGGTGAGGTCACGCCGTGCTTGTGACCCACTGGGTGACATCATGCGGAATTTGAACAGGCAAAATAAAAAATACGTGTCCTTTTTTCTAATAATCTAACGAACGGACTTTTTAGTATACATACTATCCTATTACAACAAACTCACGCTACTCTCGCTTTTCGGGTTGCCTAACATAAATGTTTATTTTACGCCACCAGTTCCTAATGCATATTTAGTCAATATTTCTTACTCGTGGGCGTGCACCTCTAATTGTCTCTGACGTCGCACAGACCGGCCCACGCAAATACAAGCGTCGGCGGAAAATCAAGTCGGAAGCGGATTCCCCCCGGCACGAGTGGGAGCGCGGCTCGGCGTCACCCCCGCGCGCCGCGCCCTCCCCGCCGCCCTCGCCGCCGCGCCGCCGCCGCCGCCGCGCGCCCGCGCCGCGCCCCAAGCTCATACACACCGAGGAGACCGTCAGACCAAGGACTAAGCAGGTAACTGGTAGCTCACTCAACAGATAACGTTCTCTGTTACAGCCCGAGGCATCTAACAATTTGAAATAATTTATTCACTATTACGGGAGACACACATATAAAAAAAAACGCAATTACACACATGAAAACAGTCAGTCAGAAAACAGACATATACACTACGAAAAAATAATAAGTCAGGAATTGTAACTAAACTTGAAACTGTGTCCTAAGTGTGTCCTGCGCTAAGGTGCGCATGCGCGTCATTTAATTTTGACTGACATTTATTCTGCAAGTTTAGTGAGCTCACTTCACTACAAATTTTCGTATTTTTGATTGTGAACAGCTCTAAATTATCATGCCAACGTGTGTTATGAAGTGGTGCAGGAACAATGCAAAATTAAAATGTCCAGGGATCACTTTCCACTAGTAAGTAGACGTAAAATACGGTATTTGACAACTCCTGATTTTGCCGTATCTTAATATTATTATGAAAATATAGATATACAGATAGTGTTCAGCGAAGGGAAAATTTAAATCTGTTGAAAATTGGATTTATAGTGATTTTTTGTAAAATCTATATACCTGTCTCTTTCTCAAACGCTTTTCTCTATGCAGCCAGTATGGCGGTACTGGCGTGTGATGTCACATGCCAGTATGTCTTTCTCTTTCTAATCTTGAATTTCAAACCTTTATAACTTTGTTATTTGTAAAGGTAGCTTAAAAATTGTTTTTCTATTCGATAACAGGCATTGTGTAGTTTTAATTTATAAAACATATACAAAATAGTCAAATACCATATTAGATTTATATTCAAAAAATTTCAAATACATTATCAGTTGGAGATGGTCAGTATCAAGTCTGTGGTCTATGGCTCACATAATGTAAGTGACAGGTTCCTCACCCCTCTTCATATTTTCTTCTTTCCTGTATCGCCCAAACAATAGGTACAAACAGTCTTTATATTTTTCACGATTTTTAGTGTGAATAATATAAGATACAATAGTTTAAATGACCACCATTATTTCTCTTTCTAATCTTGAATTTCAAACCTTTATAACTTTGTTATTTGTAAAGGTAGCTTAAAAATTGTTTTTCTATTCGATAACAGGCATTGTGTAGTTTTAATTTATAAAACATATACAAAATAGTCAAATACCATATTAGATTTATATTCAAAAAATTTCAAATACATTATCAGTTGGAGATGGTCAGTATCAAGTCTGTGGTCTATGGCTCACATAATGTAAATGACAGGTTCCTCACCCCTCTTCATATTTTCTTCTTTCCTGTATCGCCCAAACAATAGGTACAAACAGTCTTTATATTTTTCACGATTTTTAGTGTGAATAATATAAGATACAATAGTTTAAATGACCACCATTATTGAAAGTTTTTCGTTGATTTTTGTTATAATTTTTTTTTCATGATTTTTAGTGTGAATAATGTAAGATACAATAGTTAATGTCAACTGCTCGTCACCTTTTACGAGACGCATGCAGAGACGTTCATTATTCAAAACTCCTGGTGTTTCACCACCCGTTGCATTTCACCATATGCATTACGAGGAGCATAAATTGCTTAGTAACTGTGTGGAAATGATTGAAAATGCACGCTCTACAATATTTGAAGAGTTCCCTCGATTTCCTTAGGATCCAATCATCAGATCCTGATTTTGTGCCCATGGGACTTATCAAACTCATAATTAGAGGTATTCAATGACAAACAAAAAATATATTTTTTCAAATCGTTTCATGAATGACGGAGTTCTGAGGTAAAGCCAAAATAAATACATTTGTTAGTTCTTTACCTCAAAAGCATAAATTTCGAGTAGCGATTCACCGAATCGCATTTCACCTCTATCATGTATTTGATTGTAGTGTAGTTTAGCCACAATCGTTTATTTTTTTAGTTGCATTTCACCTCGATTGTGCATTAAATATCGTATTGTGTCTCACTCAATCATGTTTTTTTTTAGTTGCTTTTAGTTTTAGTCGCATTTCATCTGGATCGTGTATTAGTGTATTTTAGTACAAACGTCAATTAACGCGTTAAATTAATTAGAGGCCCGGGCAAACATCAATCGCGGGAAATGCGTCTAAGGTAAAATACTACACGAAAACTGAGATTCTACAAATTATATATTTATACTATTATAAAAAGCTATGCGAAAAATTGCATCAAGTACGAGGTTCTATTGAAATTTTGTTAGTTCGATCGAGGTGAAATGCGATTTGGTAAATCGCTACAAGGAATTTATGCTTTTGAGGTAAAGAACTAACAAATGAAAAAATACAACCGAATTGATAACCTCCTCCTCTTTTCTTTTATGTCGCTTAACCCTTTGACCATTATTTTTTTAAAGCAATGAATCGAGAACTTTAACGATACGCACAGCATGAATTTTTTTATGATTTTTGAGAAAGAGAAATGTATATATTATTGCAGGGTTTCCGAATTATGAGACGGCAATATGTTTGCCGCTATCAGCCAAGGGCATTAAGTGACAAGACCGTCATGTCAGTTTGCCGGGGGAACTACGGGTGGCACGACGTATCTAAAATAAATAAATTAAAAACCAATAGATGATAAGAAATAATTAAAACCTTTATTTAACTTAAAACTGAATTCTTTCAAATAAATAACCGGGCAAGAGCATATCGGGCCATGCTTAACACTTTTTTTGCGAGATTTTTTTACTTCCGTTGTCATTTCTAACTAACACGGCTAATTCAGCAATAAAGGTAAAAGGCAAATTTGAAGTATTGAATTAAGCTATTGCTCCATATATAAATCAATAACAATTGTAGCCTAACCCACCCTTTCCTTTAATAAACACCAGACACTTAACGGATAGTGGCAAATATATTGCCGTCTTCATTTTTTTAAATTATCAAATAACAGATTTTTTTTCTTTAAACTTTATATCGCCAATCTTGTCTCTGAAAGTAGAGAATTGTGACTATCGGATAAATCCAGAAAACAAAATTTTTATTTACAAACATTTTTGTTCAATTGTAAGGAATAGTTAAAAATCTAAGTTCAGGCCTAAGAATCATCATTTAACATGGGTTGGAATAACGTTTATCTGCTATTCTTTTTTTCGTAAATTGGTACGAGTATGTTCTCTTATGCGAACCAAAAGTTATATTAACTAACAACACGTTCATTGAGAAAAAAATAAAATATCTGAGTCGTATGACGGCAAATATCTTGCCGTTACCCACTAAAGGGTTAAAAAAACAAGCTGTCATTATCAATATATGACACGTCATTGAGACGTTAAGAGGCTGTTTTACCATCCATTGATTAGTGTTAACTGGCGGTTAGGTGTGATGCCGTCTCCGTCTATTAGAACGAAACAAATAGAGACGGCATCACATTTAACCGTCAGTTAACACTAATCAATGGATGGTGAAATAGCCCCTAAATGTAAGAAGTGATCCGTCTGAACGCCAATTGTCTATGTAGTTTTGTGAATCATTGCATCACGCGAGCTAACCAATCCCTGCTTTGTTTATGAATTTTAACCAATCCAATTGTACATTTGACACACATCATCCATAGGTGTTAGTATATAAAGGTCAATACTTAGACTAGTGTTAATAAAATAAAATCAACAAGCACGTCTATTTGTAACCTTGAAATTGATTCGTATTTGAATTATAAGTTGTTTTGGTTTTAAAATAGAATTAACATAATATTAATTTGATTTATATTTATAGATTTAATAACTGTATTTCGTGGACTCATCCACTCTTAATCCCTGTTTTAAAATATTCTACTTGTAGTTCCTGCTATGAAGTTCAAGGCCTTGCCTCTAGGTTATGGCAACGCGTCTGCAATACCCCTGGTGTACTTGCTCGTTTGCCATTCAGTCCAATAAAAAAAAAATTAAGTTCAAGCTTTTTCCATTCCAAATTTCATCAAATTTGGTGCATTGCTTTAGTTGTGAAAAGTTAATTATTGGTATATGATTAAAGGTCATCACATTTAGATCCAAACCGGCGATTAAAAAACTATATATATTGTAGGTACAGAATATTTATCGAGTTAACAATATTATAAACGTTCCGTTTCTTGCAAAATGTTGTTTACCTCCGCCTCGTGAGGTTATTTATAGGAAGACGTTTCTGTTTTTAGCAAAATAGGATATGTTTTTTTATAACGGACAAAAGTTAATTTATTATAAATGCGAAAGTTTGTCTTAACTGCTGAACCGATTTAGATAAAATTTGGTATACAGATAGTGCAAGTCCCGGAGAAGGACATAAAATAGTTTTTATACTGAAAAATTGCATAGTTACCGCGGAATAGCGAGAAACGAAATCGCGGGAAACAGCTAGTTAATGAATAAATGAAACTAATATTGATGTCTTCAATATTTTAATTAGAATTAAGTTTGGACCGTACATTAAAAAAAAGCAATTTATTAAATGACTTCTTAAAGCGTGCACTATAAAGAGCCTATTTTCCTTCTGTCCATTCCTATATTGAACAGATTAGCTTGTTAACTATTATGAAATAATGTTACCAGATAACGATATATATAGGCAGGAACCAATTTACACGCATATAATTTGACAATGACCAGGATACCTATACCAATGAGTGTTTATTATTCACAGGTCCGCGGCCGCCGTCCCCCGCGGCACCCCGCCGACGACCTGCGGGCGATCCGACTGCGCTCGCCGACCCCCTCCCCCTCCCCTTCACCCGAGCCTTCCCCCGCGCCCTCTCCACAATCACCCCCCGCGCCTTCACCCCCTTCCTCACCTTTAACCGCGTCCACCACCCACGAAGGCGGCCCATTCAAATGCGAAATGTGCGCTCTAGAGTTCCCTCGGCGCGATGCGCTGTTATTACACGTTCCTGTACATATATGACGTAACAGAACCAAGCGGCGACGGCCGCGGTTGTCGCCAGAAACTCGCGCTTAGAGCCATCCGTATTTTATCCCTAGTGTCGTCAGTATAGCTAAAAATACTGCGATACTCCAAAGGGGAATAGCTCAGCTCGTAATCCCGCGATTTTGTAGAATTTTAGCTAAGTGAGAACAAGACTTGAGAGCGAGATTCGGAAACTGACTAAATGGAGCTAATATATTCAGACTGATATCGCTTCGCTTTTGTTCGAGCGCAGTTGTTGTGATATCGTGCGTAGCGGTATAAATATTGTACATATTTCGTCTTAATTATCTGTTTTAGCCGCGTTGGATTAGTTAACATTTAAGGAATTTAGGGCATGGATTATATTTAATTATTTAATACGAATAAAATTTCTGTTTAAAGTATTCTTAGCTGGGCCGTAGAGAATAACCATTTTTCTACTTAACTTACTTAACTGCATAGGTATTTCGTTTGGTCACGAACGAAAATATTACATATTAGAAGGCTTGTATTAGACAGGGTTAGACAGTAGGTCAAATTAATTGTGTCTTTAGTTTGTGAGCCCGCGATGTGCGAGTTCGACTCATGACCTTTTTTTTTCAATCAATTAAAAATTTGAAGTAGTAATGGATGAATCTCCCTTTTTTTTGAACATATGTAAGTGATACAAAAAAAATATTTCAGGGCAGGAACTGTCTAAACTAAACAAATTTGTAGACTGTCATATGTTTAAATGACAGTTCAATGACTAATTAAATGACTGGCAAATGACCAGTAAATAGCCGTAGAGAAAGAAAAACCAACCATTCATCCAATAAATAACGTAATCAGTCAAAAAGCCATGTTATGTGCCAGCTATTATGACGGTGATTTAAAATGGTGTTATGTGAATCTATTTTCTGTTTTTTTACTTGATTGAAGCTGTTTCTTCTACGATATGATAAGTATTGTAATAAAAATATACATACTTAGAAAGTTAGATCATAGAATTCTGTTTAGAAGCTAATCCAAGACTAGTACACAGAGGAAGGAGTGTGTCTGGTCTAATGCCTATAATTCTTTGATTTCAGCCAGGATACTTATTGACACTAGTAATGTAATATTTATAAAACCGATGTCAATTGTTGTAAATATATTCTTAAAATACTTTAAAACATAAAATAGGGACGGAAATGCTTGAGGCAAGACACCGTTGAACTAATTGTTACTTCTGAAACATTACTTATTGTGACATTGAATCATTATGTTTGTCTGTTTGTATTACTGTTGCCTATATTAGTAAGACTATGTTGTCGTATTGTATTGTTGTATTTTATTAATGGACTGATTTGTGGATTAGTACTGTACATAATGTGTATTAAAGTTTGCGAATAGTCTTTTCTTTGTTTAGTACAAATACTGTATGTTTTGGGGTCTTTTAAGTACTTTTAACAGTTTATATTTGCTTTTATGTGATATAGATGTAAACAGTTAAACGTTAGTTGTGCCATAGACGCCAGTGGCAGTTCAACGTTGAGGATGATGAGGACTATAGTATAATTAATTATTATATTTGAAGATGTCTACAATGTCTATCACGCATGCCATTTTCTTGCATAATGCGCCTCTTTCCAACTGTTAGTTATAAGGGACGCACAGAGACAAAACTAGTTTTACCCAGCTTTAGTGCGAACATGCGAGAAGACAACCGAGTCATCATTCGAGTTCCCCATAAAGTACAATTCACATTGACCGGACCGGACGGAATCGGCTGCCGCCGCGTTCCACCGGCTCCTCGAGCACGCTGAGGCAGCCGACTGGCGTCCTCCAACCGGACGGAGTTGATCGAACGCGACGGCAGTCGAACGCAGCTGACCGGCCTCCACGGCAGCCGAATGCAGCTGTCTGAATGCGCAAGGAGCCGACCGGCCGCAAGCTGTGTAAATTCTATTAAATATATATATGTGATGTTAGTACTGCACAGACCTTTTAAATTCCTTTGGCATGTTATAAAGAGCGCTAGGACGCCGTCCGGCCGCTCAATGTGAATCGTACTTAAGAGCACTCACGGGAAAATTCCCGATAGTCCCCTTTACCCTTAGCAATTTACCAAGTTAGCTGTTTTTCCAACAAGCGCATGGTAGCAAATCAATGGTGCAATACATTCCCCAGAATGCTTTGAAAGATATTATCCTAGTAGGGTTTTATGTTAATTATGTTCAAAATCGAAAATGTATGAAAGGTTTTTGTAACTTTGTAAGGCAAATTAATTGTAAAGTATTCACATAATTTCCTTGATTATGGGGGTTATGGCACATTCATTACAGTGGTGGTATAAGCAGCTAGCTCTTCTGTAAATAGTCTTTTTGACCATTTGCATGATGTATTATGGTAGAGTGCTGGTACAGTTGCATGCACTACAAGGAACCAAAATCAGATCTATTCAAAGACTAACATGTTATTAGTTTTATTTTTTATCTGCTTTTATAGTATCAACTCATCATATAAGAACTGATGAGAGTACATACACTCCATTTTTAATCTACCATACAAACAAAGAACGCCATTATGGCTAGTCAAGACGAGGCTCTAAGGAGTCTATTGTATCATAATTTAAGTCTTGAAAGATGCTTGGAAGACATCCAATTAATATCTTATGCACATCACCAAATTGTCATCAATCAAACATGTAACCAAATGTAAGTTATATTGACATTTAATGTTGTATACCTAAGCAATGAAATAAAACAGTCCAATTGAATGTAATTTGTGTATATTTTTTATCCTACAATTTAGAATAAAAGTATAATTACAGACTAAGAAGTTTACAACATTTACAAAAATGTATCAAAGTGGGTACATCAGTTTCATCTGCTTTCAAAATTATCTTGGTAACAATGAGCCTAGAAATAGTAAGTAAAAAAAAATACTCCATTATAAGTTGTCAATCAGCATTGCCTGACTTTTTTTGGAAAGAGGGATTCTTTCATCAAAACGGGACATAGTAAAAAAACATATATTTTGACTGAATTTGCATTGTCTTGTCATACCAAATTTCATGTCAATGTCATTTACCAATGAGGAGTTCCATCCTGCAGAGACAATCCTGGCTGGACCACCAGGATGTCACTGTCAGATTATTGTATTGTTCAAGTCAATCCGACTACTGGAAGTGGGTCAAATTTAACTTGCAAGATTTTACATATAAAACATACATTGCAAGTTAAATAAAAGCTTTTAAATAAAATAGGCATGGAACATTTATTTTAATGAAAATATGTTACTGTAACAATAACCATCTGATTTCTGTCGCCTATGCAAAGCGGGACTGAACCTGTCCCGGGCGGAACATTTTAATTGATTTCAAAATCGGGACGTCTTGTGATGCCATTATCAGTGCTATTTTGAATTGGTATCCAATGAGATTACTTATAAAGCCTAGATCAGTACAAAGCTTGTAACATGTAACCTAACTGATAGTAGAAAAAAGGGATTTAACAAATACTAGCTTTTGCCTGCGGCTTCGCTTGTGTTGAATTCGGTTATCACGCTGTTCCCACGGGAACTGCACATTTTTCGGGGATAAAAAGTAGCCTATGTGACTCTGGTCCATAAACTATCTCTATGCCAAAATCACATTGATCCATTGCTCAGTTTCAACATGAAAGACGGACAAACAAACACACACTCGCATTTATAATATTAGTAAGTATGGATGTACTTTAAAATTCCACTGCTAAGCAAATTATTGCTTAAATACAGAGGCAACACAAATAAAAAAAGCATAAGTTTTTGATTTGTGTTGCGTTTGTATTTATGCAGTGAATAATGTTTTGGTAATCTCTCAATATTGTACAAGACCTAGATGTGAACCATTTATGACATTTGGATGTTATTTCAATATATTTAAAATGCTTTACTAAGTAAGGCTTTACTCAATGAACACTACATTCGGCCGTTATTCTTAAGGTTAATCTTTTCTTTAAAAAGTATGCAAGGTATTCATTCATGTATTGCCTTTGAGTATTTATCTAATTGCGCATTTCCTTATGACTTGGTGTTGAAAAAAAGATCACATAGTTTTAAAGTTTATATGGAAATATAACTTATTGATAATATAACTCTAGGTTCATTCCATCGTGAATTTCATAGTCTGATAATTTGATGTGATCTTTGAACACAGTATACCATTTCTTGAGGACGATTTTGTCGTACCGCGTACCGGTCTGCGCTGCTATGAGTTTCTTGAGGTCCCCTACTGTGTCATCTGGGTTACATTTCACTCTCACTTTCTTTCCGAGACGATCGTTGCATGTTACCTCTAGCATTTTGTTTTACAAACAAGTCCTATGATGATTGATGTTAAATTTACTCAGCCTTCTCTTCAGTGCTTTCTCGCAGTTTCTAGATTCGGTGTCGTTATAAATATATTCGATTTCATTAAATGACTAAATTCTGGTCACGCTGAGCAAAAGCAGTCAGGCCGCTAGCAGGTAAATAAAACAATTCAATTCAAAATTATGATTGTTGTGTTGACGATTGACGACAACGCAAGGTTGACAAGACAAGACGTCATCACACAAGGTGATCCATAAGTAAGTAGTAGTATCGATTTTTAACATCGATTCAGAGTACTAAACCGATCTATCTATAATAATGGAGATTCAGTTTTAACAATTTTTTTGTCGAAATGCGTAATTAGATCTTATCGTGCCGCCCCACTTACGCTAATAGTATTTGATAGGAAAGTAAGAGATACGATACGAATTGTGGATTTCGATTACTAAGGTCATTTCTTCCATAACTGGATTTACATATTGAAAATACGAGCCAGAAAAGCAACTCAAGAAAAGATCAATTTTTAAAGAATCGATCATCTTGACTTCGATTTTACAGGCCTCGATTCAGATCGATTCGAGAATCGATCTTTTCTGGAAAGAATCGCCATCTCATCACAAGACAAAAATTTAAGGTCAGATAAATTATTACCTAATCGTAAATCAACAGCGCTACGAGCGAGATGCTACGTTTTTAAACGAACGTCAGATGTCATTTACTGTTTAGTTCATCAACAAAACAAAATCAATCGCATGAAAAGACGGCAACAAAAGTTTTAGTTTTGCTTTAAAATAAAAACAATATTTACTCACAGCTAAGGAATTTATATTTTTCAACAATAGAGTGAAAATATTTATGATTTATTTTCGCAGAACATTATAAAAATATTTTAACTATGATACAAAAAGTACATAACAAAACGCAGCTGCTGATTTGTCAAGAAACTGTCATGTTATTCAAGCCCATGTATTTTCATAAAATAAATTGTTGTTAAATCATACAATACAGCTAGACTTCCATTCCAATCTGTTTTTTAAACAGTATCAAAAGAAGAACCAACCTATTTAAATTTGTGAAGTGTGCAAAATCTGTGAAGCAGGGTGTACTGCGCTTTACGGAATTTCATAGTCGATTGGTACTTTGAGCCCGTAATCTAATTCGATTTCACTTCGTAGTAAGAATAACTCAGCAAAACGGCGGGAAGAAGCAGTATGAGACGAGCTCGAGATGGGTACCAGTACCAACCAATTCCTAGAGTTGCGACAGACGATGCAATCGCACATGAAAATGACCAAATGGCTGAGGAACTTGGCAGTAAAATCAGCACCCTTAAACATATGTCCATCGAAATAGGTAACGAGGTTCGATATCAAGACAAGATTTTACGTGGACTCGATGATGACGTCGACAGAAGTTCAGGCTTTCTCGGAAAGACAATGGGAAGAGTAATGAGACTAGGAAAAGGCAACCACAACTACTATATTTTCTATCTATTCCTTTTTTCTATTTTTGTTTTCTTCGTACTTTATATTGTTCTGAAATTCAGGTGATCTGTTATAAAATATGACTACTTATTATAGTCTACCTTGTTGAATCCACATATTTATATACTAAGGCAAAAACAAAAATATTGTGTAAGTAAATAAAAATAATTTCCAATGTAATGATAGTACTTAAATTAACTTCCTTTTAGTAACTTAATTTACCTCTAAATCTCAACCTTTGATGTGACCGCTGAAGTGGCTTTATTGCTTAGTGCCAAGGCATTGAATGTCTCAAAAAATTCATACAATGAATGGGAATGTATGTATTAATTAGATTGATGGATCAAAGGGAATGTGTTGAGCAATAAATGATCAATATAATTGTTCTACAAAATTATGTGAAAATAAAATAAAACATGAGACTTCATTATGGATGCACAATAATGCACATTCCACTATACCCACAAAAAGTTAATTAGGAGGTACAGTCAAGGGCATAAATGTATATGTTACTAAGATGTAAAAAATATCTTTACACCTTTATGCCACTAAACTAGGATTGCCAGATAGCCGGGACATCCGGGATTGTCCCGAAATTATGTGTCTTGTTCAGTGTTCAGGAATTACACTTTAATGTCCCGGATTTCGACTACTAACTATAATACTAGTTTTTTTATTAAGTTAAGAGAGTAGTATTTCCTTCTATATTAATAATTGAAGCTGCGGTTAACATTGACGGCCTGTATTCAGATCTCACATGCCTGAGAACTGTTTTTGAGGTCCTGCCCTTCCAAAAGACTTGTCAAATGAGAAAATCTGGGCTCACTTTATTAAAACAACCAATTCTAATGATTTTACCAATTTGAAGAAAATAGTGGTTTTGTGCTTGTATTCCTAATTACCTACCTACCCAATTTGTAACCCTTGAATTGTCCCGGAAATGAAATGCCTGTATCTGGCAACCCTACACTAAACACAAGGTCGATGTATACATATATTTGAGGCTATGGCTGTATAGATAATTATACCCCTGACTGTACATGCTATTGAAGCTCTATCTCCAATAATAGGATAATCTCCAGTACTTCTAAAGAAATAAAGATATAGCAAGTTTTATAGGCAAAAAACAATATTCATTTCATTTTTTTTTATTTATAAAACAGAACATGAGCAACACATTAAAGCTTTAAACAATACAATTCTTTTAAAGCATTACAGTAGGCATCTCCAACTGAAGCCTTTGTAACTGATATAAATAATCTGCAAGGTACTTTCAAAGACATTTCACAAACTCTCACAGTGTCCATCAAAAATGCAACTACACCACAAGCATTTTGTATTTTATCACTTTCACAATAAAGACTCAAATCCTCTAAGATTATAGTTGAAGGTACATTTTGCCAATTAGGCAAAGTTGCAATACTTTCAATTAAAGATTCCAAACTTCTAACATATAAGAAACTTATCATTTTCATATAATGTCGGTCCACAGAACTCAAATCTTGGGATAATTCAGGCAGTTCATTCAGTTCCTCCTTCATAATATAAAGGACTTTTCCAAGTCTGGAACAGGCAATAGCTTCTTCAAAAAGTTTCTTACGATTCATCTTACAATTTTCAAAATAAAAAACACACTCATCAAAACTCTTCATTTTCAAAAGCAAAGCGGCACTTTCTGTAATTAAATTATATCAATTGTGTAATTAAATGAGAGACTTGATATTCAGCTTACAAATACTCAAACAAAACAGTTACCTACTTAATTTATTTCTGTACTCCTAATCAACACTAAGTAAGTACTTGAATTTTGAAGTTATCTGTAATGTAATGTGAAAAAGCAGAGCTCAACATTAAATGAATCGTGAGAGTGACATTTGTTTAATATAATTAGCCGCATTCCGCACAGTAAAGAGTACTTAAATAAATCTAAAAATACTACCAACTAAAATTCGAAAATTTCGAAACTCTATTTCGAACTTTGACGTATGTCAATTGTCAATGTCAGTGCTAGCTAAAGGTGCGGCCAGATGCGGTCGCTCGATTGCAGCGATAAATCTGGTCACGTGACCCCATTTTGAAGGCGATTTTGAGTGAAAAAGTAGCGTCAAGTCAAGTCGCCGCGTCGAACAGCACACGTTCCCATTACGGTCATGGCATAATAGTGTCGTGGATAGAGACCTTTAATTTGCCTTTAATTTACATACATACATGCATGCAATGTGTATGTATTTATTTTAGTTTCGACAGTCGATAAAAACTCCGAATTTTTCACATGCAGGTGTTGCATTTCATGAAAAGTTGAACCGATTTTGACGAAACTTAGCTAAAAAACCTTAGATGAATGATTGGTCTCGGCTCGCGCTCGTGATAGATACCATTGGCGTAGGTTGTCAAATGTAGAGCCAACAAATGTACGCCGAAATCGGCGTACCTGAGCCGAGGCGACTCAGTCGCGTTTGCAAACTGTGCTAATGTACATGTCCCGATTTTTGTTAAAATTTTGGTCATAAAACCGAAGTAAAATGCCAGTTTTCGCAGTGAAACTGTTTTAAATAATACTACAGAAATAAGAAGGACACTGGATCACACACCTCAGTAATATCGTATAATTTCGCGAAATTACAAAAATAAAACATGACCTAAACGCCATTCTGTGTTGCCGCGTACACAAGAATCAAATTCCCCGTGGTTGAGATTTTAATAAAAATTAATTTTTTGTTATCATCATTAAATGATGATAAATTTTAATAACTTATTTTTTTAAGTATCTAACGTAATTTATTATATATTACATAACCTAGTTCTATATTATTTAATGTTTTATTCTTTGTGATATTATACACTGTGTTTACTTTAAAATTAAAAATGTTTTTCGTCTTCCAGTCAAAAGCCCGGATCAGCTGATTTATTTTAGTATTACGGGAAAGAAAAAATTTTTTTTTTCGTATTTCTACCCATTCCTGAAATGTTAAATTTTTCCCGACTGCCCGAAAGAGGGTTAGTTTTTCAAAGGTATGTAGTAGTATGTATGCATCTACCTATGTATGTATATTTTGTAAACAATTATTTTATTTATTTTATTTAATTAACCTGTAAAATATATTTAGGTTTAATATAGGTGCAACGTGTTAGTACGCAAACTCTTAGTGGTGACTCAATCCATGAATTTTCAGTAATATTTGTAAATTATGAATTGTCCTTAAATATATATATTTTTTAATTAAAAGTGAGGCCTGATCATTGATATACCTACATCATACCTACCATTTTTTTTAAGAAGAAACCTACGCCTAACCTATACAAAACATTAATACATTCACTCTTAAAAACTTCTTAATTTCTAAGTATTTCCAAGATACATTTTGTAACCAGTAACTTAATAGACCACAGAATAATTTATTTTCCCAATTAATTTCGGGTAACAGTGGGAGCAAGCTGGCAATACAATTCGTCACGCACACTAGCATCTTGGAATGTCTTACACCGTTCTACGGCACACTACATTATTGAGTTGCCGCATTCACGAACGTTTTGTTTTATTCCGCGGTATCTAGTCGAGCGATCGCGCAAGACCAATTATTCATCTAAGTAAAC
>NC_133488.1:9273928-9320610 GCF_025370935.1 Choristoneura fumiferana | reverse complement strand
GGGATGATGATGATATATTTTATTTCAAAAAAACTTACACAGTATATACAGTTAAACACTAAGCACTGCGCAAGACAAACACTGAGAAAAGAGAAAGACATTGAATGACAATACAACAATTCATTATTTTCTTACACATAAATAAAAGGTAATTTATGTGGGTAATTTACTGAGATCAAAATAATAGTATGGCAGATCAATACACAGTAGATATACACTTCGAAAGCAACAGAAAACACAACTAGCACGTAGGCTCACCCCAGATCAAACTCATCCTCTTTCACTCATTCGCTCGCTCATTCATTCCACCTAAGAACGGTCTTCGGTCGCTAGTTTACATCAATCATTCTTACAAAAATCCACCCTCATTCCCACATAATTAATATTTTTGTGAAGTTGATTGTTGACATCATTTTGAATCAAACACAATCATTTCCCTTATGCTTGAAGGCTTCGAAATGAATTCGACTGAGAGTTGGCAGGATTTTTAAAACGATCATGGAAACGGTATATTAATTTTTATGGGTTGTAGAGTGGTTTATTGTCTTAAGTTTGTTAAACAGACTTACGTTACTAGCGTCAACTAGCCCGTCACAGTAACCCTCATTCGCGAGCGAGTTTTACGGGAATCTGAACAAAAACAATTTTAGCAGGATTTTCGTTAATTTGTTGGCAAAATAATTTAAGTATCTGACTGACATAATGGTTAACGGATCTTTGTAAAATATCTGATCTTAATGTACTAAATGGGATAATTTGTGGAAAGTATTTTTGGTTTTACTGTAACTATTTTAAATAAATATTATTCTGCAGTTGTTTTTTTTTGCTATAAGGACTCGTTGCTCAATTTTTCACCATTCTTTCTAAACTGAATTAACCTACTAATATTATAAATGTGAATGTTTGTGAGTGAGTGAGTAATGTTTTGTTTCTTCACGCTGAATTATTACTGGACGGATTGAAGTATTTGGCAAAAAGTTAGTTTATACCCTGGATTAAAACGTCTACTTTTAATCTGATATTCCTACGGGATAGGGTCAATGTCAAAAACAACATTTGGCTTAGACATTGATTTTTTATTAATATAATAGGTTGCTGGACGTCTGGAATAACACATAGGCTACTTTTTATCCCGATATTCCTACGGGATAGGGATAAAATCTCGAAATAACCGCTGAGCTTAGAGTCATGAAATATGGCATGGTTGTTATAATATAACATCAATGAAAACCACGATGTAATTTTAGGGAATTTCCACGAGAATATAATAAAATCCCGGAATTTCAATTCAACTGCTGTATCTAATGATTTACGCGTGCGAAGCCGCGGGTGAACGCTAGTTTATGATAAAGGTATGTTACGTTACGGCATACACTATGGTATCCTTGGTACCTATAATAAAAGACTGCAATATTTTTGTTTACCTACTTTTTTGTGCCCCCCGGCAATAAGAATCTCAAGTTTTAAAAATTAGGTAGGAGGTAGGTTTTTAGCTAAGTTTCGTCAAAATCGGTTCAACTTTTCATGAAATGCAACACCTGCATGTGAAAAATTCGGAGTTTTTATCGACTGTCGAAACTAAAATAAATACATACACATTGCATGCATGTATGTATGTAAATTAAAGGCAAATTAAAGGTCTCTATCCACGACACTATTATGCCATGACCGTAATGGGAACGTGTGCTGTTCGACGCGGCGACTTGACTTGACGCTACTTTTTCACTCAAAATCGCCTTCAAAATGGGGTCACGTGACCAGATTTATCGCTGCAATCGAGCGACCGAGCATGGCAACCGCATCTGGCCGCACCTTTAGCTAGCACTGACATTGACAATTGACATACGTCAAAGTTCGAAATAGAGTTTCGAAATTTTCGAATTTTAGTTGGTAGTATTTTTAGATTTATTTAAGTACTCTTTACTGTGCGGATGCGGCTAATTATATTAAACAAATGTCACTCTCACGATTCATTTAATGTTGAGCTCTGCTTTTTCACATTACATTACAGATAACTTCAAAATTCAAGTACTTAGTGTTGATTAGGAGTACAGAAATAAATTAAGTAGGTAACTGTTTTGTTTGAGTATTTGTAAGCTGAATATCAAGTCTCTCATTTAATTACACAATTGATATAATTTAATTACAGAAAGTGCCGCTTTGCTTTTGAAAATGAAGAGTTTTGATGAGTGTGTTTTTATTTTGAAAATTGTAAGATGAATCGTAAGAAACTTTTTGAAGAAGCTATTGCCTGTTCCAGACTTGGAAAAGTCCTTTATATTATGAAGGAGGAACTGAATGAACTGCCTGAATTATCCCAAGATTTGAGTTCTGTGGACCGACATTATATGAAAATGATAAGTTTCTTATATGCTAGAAGTTTGGAATCTTTAATTGAAAGTATTGCAACTTTGCCTAATTGGCAAAATGTACCTTCAACTATAATCTTAGAGGATTTGGGTCTTTATTGTGAAAGTGATAAAATACAAAATGCTTGTGGTGTAGTTGCATTTTTGATGGACACTGTGAGAGTTTGTGAAATGTCTTTGAAAGTACCTTGCAGATTATTTATATCAGTTACAAAGGCTTCAGTTGGAGATGCCTACTGTAATGCTTTAAAAGAATTGTATTGTTTAAAGCTTTAATGTGTTGCACATGTTCTGTTTTATAAATAAAAAAAAATGAAATGAATATTATTTTTTGCCTATAAAACTTGCTATATCTTTATTTCTTTAGAAGTACTGGAGATTATCCTATTATTGGAGATAGAGCTACAATAGCATGTACAGTCAGGGGCATAATTATCTATACAGCCATAGCCTCAAATATATGTATACATCGACCTTGTGTTTAGTGTAGGGTTGCCAGATACAGGCATTTCATTTCCGGGACAATTCAAGGGTTACGAATTGGGTAGGTAGGTAATTAGGAATACAAGCACAAAACCACTATTTTCTTCAAATTGGTAAAATCATTAGAATTGGTTGTTTTAATAAAGTGAGCCCAGATTTTCTCATTTGACAAGTCTTTTGGAAGGGCAGGACCTCAAAAACAGTTCTCAGGCATGTGAGATCTGAATACAGGCCGTCAATGTTAACCGCAGCTTAATATAGAAGGAAATACTACTCTCTTAACTTAATAAAAAAACTAGTATTATAGTTAGTAGTCGAAATCCGGGACATTAAAGTGTAATTCCTGAACACTGAACAAGACACATAATTTCGGGACAATCCCGGATGTCCCGGCTATCTGGCAATCCTAGTTTAGTGGCATAAAGGTGTAAAGATATTTTTTACATCTTAGTAACATATACATTTATGCCCTTGACTGTACCTCCTAATTAACTTTTTGTGGGTATAGTGGAATGTGCATTATTGTGCATCCATAATGAAGTCTCATGTTTTTTTTTATTTTCACATAATTTTGTAGAACAATTATATTGATCATTTATTGCTCAACACATTCCCTTTGATCCATCAATCTAATTAATACATACATTCCCATTCATTGTGAGTATGAATTTTTTGAGACATTCAATGCCTTGGCACTAAGCAATAAAGCCACTTCAGCGGTCACATCAAAGGTTGAGATTTAGAGGTAAATTAAGTTACTAAAAGGAAGTTAATTTAAGTACTATCATTACATTGGAAATTATTTTTATTTACACAATATTTTTGTTTTTGCCTTAGTATATAAATATGTGGATTCAACAAGGTAGACTATAATAAGTAGTCATATTTTATAACAGATCACCTGAATTTCAGAACAATATAAAGTACGAAGAAAACAAAAATAGAAAAAAGGAATAGATAGAAAATATAGTAGTTGTGGTTGCCTTTTCCTAGTCTCATTACTCTTCCCATTGTCTTTCCGAGAAAGCCTGAACTTCTGTCGACGTCATCATCGAGTCCACGTAAAATCTTGTCTTGATATCGAACCTCGTTACCTATTTCGATGGACATATGTTTAAGGGTGCTGATTTTACTGCCAAGTTCCTCAGCCATTTGGTCATTTTCATGTGCGATTGCATCGTCTGTCGCAACTCTAGGAATTGGTTGGTACTGGTACCCATCTCGAGCTCGTCTCATACTGCTTCTTCCCGCCGTTTTGCTGAGTTATTCTTACTACGAAGTGAAATCGAATTAGATTACGGGCTCAAAGTACCAATCGACTATGAAATTCCGTAAAGCGCAGTACACCCTGCTTCACAGATTTTGCACACTTCACAAATTTAAATAGGTTGGTTTTTCTTTTGATACTGTTTAAAAAACAGATTGGAATGGAAGTCTAGCTGTATTGTATGATTTAACAACAATTTATTTTATGAAAATACATGGGCTTGAATAACATGACAGTTTCTTGACAAATCAGCAGCTGCGTTTTGTTATGTACTTTTTGTATCATAGTTAAAATATTTTTATAATGTTCTGCGAAAATAAATCATAAATATTTTCACTCTATTGTTGAAAAATATAAATTCCTTAGCTGTGAGTAAATATTGTTTTTATTTTAAAGTAAAACTAAAACTTTTGTCGCCGTCTTTTTATGCGATTGATTTTGATTTGTTGATGAACTAAACAGTAAATGACATCTGACGTTCGTTTAAAAACGTAGCATCTCGCTCGTAGCGCTGTTGATTTACGTAATATTATCTGACCTTAAATTTTTGTCTTGTGATGAGATGGCGATTCTTTCCAGAAAAGATCGATTCTCGAATCGATCTGAATCGAGGCCTGAATCGAAGTCAAGATGATCGATTCTTTAAAAATTGATCTTTTCTTGAGTTGCTTTTCTGGCTCGTATTTTCAATATGTAAATCCAGTTATGGAAGAAATGACCTTAGTAATCGAAATCCACAATTCGTATCGTATCTCTTACTTTCCTATCAAATACTATTAGCGTAAGTGGGGCGGCACGATAAGATCTAATTACGCATTTCGACAAAAAAATTGTTAAAACTGAATCTCCATTATTATAGATAGATCGGTTTAGTACTCTGAATCGATGTTAAAAATCGATACTACTACTTACTTATGGATCACCTTATGTGATGACGTCTTGTCTGTCTTGTCAACCTTGCGTTGTCGTCAATCGTCAACACAACAATCTTAATTTTGAATTGAATTGTTTTATTTACCTGCTAGCGGCCTGACTGCTTTTGCTCAGCGTGACCAGAATTTAGTCATTTAATGAAATCGAATATATTTATAACGACACCGAATCTAGAAACTGCGAGAAAGCACTGAAGAGAAGGCTGAGTAAATTTAACATCAATCATCATAGGACTTGTTTGTAAAACAAAATGCTAGAGGTAACATGCAACGATCGTCTCGGAAAGAAAGTGAGAGTGAAATGTAACCCAGATGACACAGTAGGGGACCTCAAGAAACTCATAGCAGCGCAGACCGGTACGCGGTACGACAAAATCGTCCTCAAGAAATGGTATACTGTGTTCAAAGATCACATCAAATTATCAGACTATGAAATTCACGATGGAATGAACCTAGAGTTATATTATCAATAAGTTATATTTCCATATAAACTTTAAAACTATGTGATCTTTTTTTCAACACCAAGTCATAAGGAAATGCGCAATTAGATAAATACTCAAAGGCAATACATGAATGAATACCTTGCATACTTTTTAAAGAAAAGATTAACCTTAAGAATAACGGCCGAATGTAGTGTTCATTGAGTAAAGCCTTACTTAGTAAAGCATTTTAAATATATTGAAATAACATCCAAATGTCATAAATGGTTCACATCTAGGTCTTGTACAATATTGAGAGATTACCAAAACATTATTCACTGCATAAATACAAACGCAACACAAATCAAAAACTTATGCTTTTTTTATTTGTGTTGCCTCTGTATTTAAGCAATAATTTGCTTAGCAGTGGAATTTTAAAGTACATCCATACTTACTAATATTATAAATGCGAGTGTGTGTTTGTTTGTCCATCTTTCATGTTGAAACTGAGCAATGGATCAATGTGATTTTGGCATAGAGATAGTTTATGGACCAGAGTCACATAGGCTACTTTTTATCCCCGAAAAATGTGCAGTTCCCGAGGGAACAGAGCGTGATAACCAAATTCAACACAAGCGAAGCCGCAGGCAAAAGCTAGTATTTGTTAAATCCCTTTTTTCTACTATCAGTTAGGTTACATGTTACAAGCGTTTGTACTGATCTAGGCTTTATAAGTAATCTCATTGGATACCAATTCAAAATAGCACTGATAATGGCATCACAAGACGTCCCGATTTTGAAATCAATTAAAATGTTCCGCCCGGGACAGGTTCAGTCCCGCTTTGCATAGGCGACAGAAATCAGATAGTTATTGTTACAGTAACATATTTTCATTAAAATAAATGTTCCATGCCTTTTATTTAACTTGCAATGTATGTTTTATATGTAAAATCTTGCAAGTTGAATTTGACCCACTTCCAGTAGTCGGATTGACTTGAAATTTGGCATACTTATGTAAATCTGCTGACAATACAATAATCTGACAGTGACATCCTGGTGGTCCAGCCAGGATTGTCTCTGCAGGATGGAACTCCTCATTGGTAAATGACATTGACATGAAATTTGGTATGAAAAGGTAGTATGACAAGACAATGCAAATTCAGTCAAAATATATGTTTTTTACTATGTCCCGTTTTGATGAAAGAATCCCTCTTTCCAAAAAAAGTCAGGCAATGCTGATTGACAACTTATAATGGAGTATTTTTTTTACTTACTATTTCTAGGCTCATTGTTACCAAGATAATTTTGAAAGCAGATGAAACTGATGTACCCACTTTGATACATTTTTGTAAATGTTGTAAACTTCTTAGTCTGTAATTATACTTTTATTCTAAATTGTAGGATAAAAAATATACACAAATTACATTCAATTGGACTGTTTTATTTCATTGCTTAGGTATACAACATTAAATGTCAATATAACTTACATTTGGTTACATGTTTGATTGATGACAATTTGGTGATGTGCATAAGATATTAATTGGATGTCTTCCAAGCATCTTTCAAGACTTAAATTATGATACAATAGACTCCTTAGAGCCTCGTCTTGACTAGCCATAATGGCGTTCTTTGTTTGTATGGTAGATTAAAAATGGAGATTATGTACTCTCATCAGTTCTTATATGATGAGTTGATACTATAAAAGCAGATAAAAAATAAAACTAATAACATATTAGTCTTTGAATAGATCTGATTTTGGTTCCTTGTAGTGCATGCAACTGTACCAGCACTCTACCATAATACATCATGCAAATGGTCAAAAAGACTATTTACAGAAGAGCTAGCTGCTTATACCACCACTGTAATGAATGTGCCATAACCCCCATAATCAAGGAAATTATGTGAATACTTTACAATTAATTTGCCTTACAAAGTTACAAAAACCTTTCATACATTTTCGATTTTGAACATAATTAACATAAAACCCTACTAGGATAATATCTTTCAAAGCATTCTGGGGAATGTATTGCACCATTGATTTGCTACCATGCGCTTGTTGGAAAAACAGCTAACTTGGTAAATTGCTAAGGGTAAAGGGGACTATCGGGAATTTTCCCGTGAGTGCTCTTAAGTACGATTCACATTGAGCGGCCGGACGGCGTCCTAGCGCTCTTTATAACATGCCAAAGGAATTTAAAAGGTCTGTGCAGTACTAACATCACATATATATATTTAATAGAATTTACACAGCTTGCGGCCGGTCGGCTCCTCGCGCATTCAGACAGCTGCATTCGGCTGCCGTGGAGGCCGGTCAGCTGCGTTCGACTGCCGTCGCGTTCGATCAACTCCGTCCGGTTGGAGGACGCCAGTCGGCTGCCTCAGCGTGCTCGAGGAGCCGGTGGAACGCGGCGGCAGCCGATTCCGTCCGGTCCGGTCAATGTGAATTGTACTTTATGGGGAACTCGAATGATGACTCGGTTGTCTTCTCGCATGTTCGCACTAAAACTGGGTAAAACTAGTTTTGTCTCTGTGCGTCCCTTATAACTAACAGTTGGAAAGAGGCGCATTATGCAAGAAAATGGCATGCGTGATAGCCATTGTAGACATCTTCAAATATAATAATTAATTATATTATAGTCCTCATCATCCTCAACGTTGAACTGCCACTGGCGTCTATGGCACAACTAACGTTTAACTGTTTACATCTATATCACATAAAAGCAAATATAAACTGTTAAAAGTACTTAAAAGACCCCAAAACATACAGTATTTGTACTAAACAAAGAAAAGACTATTCGCAAACTTTAATACACATTATGTACAGTACTAATCCACAAATCAGTCCATTAATAAAATACAACAATACAATACGACAACATAGTCTTACTAATATAGGCAACAGTAATACAAACAGACAAACATAATGATTCAATGTCACAATAAGTAATGTTTCAGAAGTAACAATTAGTTCAACGGTGTCTTGCCTCAAGCATTTCCGTCCCTATTTTATGTTTTAAAGTATTTTAAGAATATATTTACAACAATTGACATCGGTTTTATAAATATTACATTACTAGTGTCAATAAGTATCCTGGCTGAAATCAAAGAATTATAGGTATTAGACCAGACTCCTTCCTCTGTGTACTAGTCTTGGATTAGCTTCTAAACAGAATTCTATGATCTAACTTTCTAAGTATGTATATTTTTATTACAATACTTATCATATCGTAGAAGAAACAGCTTCAATCAAGTAAAAAAACAGAAAATAGATTCACATAACACCATTTTAAATCACCGTAATAGTAATAGCTGGCACATAACAGAGCTTTTGACTGATTACGTTATTTATTGGATGAATGGTTGGTTTTTCTTTCTCTAGGGCTATTTACTGGTCATTTGCCAGTCATTTAATTAGTCATTGAACTGTCATTTAAACATATGACAGTCTACAAATTTGTTTAGTTCAGACAGTTCCTGCCCTGAAATATTTTTTTTGTATCACTTACATATGTTAAAAAAAAGGGAGATTCATCCATTACTACTTCAAATTTTTAATTGATTGAAAAAAAAAGGTCATGAGTCGAACTCGCACATCGCGGGTTCACAAACTAAAGACACAAGTAATTTGATCTACTGTCTAACCCTGTCTAATACAAGCCTTCTAATATGTAATATTTTCGTTCGTGACCAAACGAAATACCTATGCAGTTAAGTAAGTTAAGTAGAAAAATGGTTATTCTCTACGGCCCAGCTAAGAATACTTTAAACAGAAATTTTATTCGTATTAAATAATTAAATATAATCCATGCCCTAAATTCCTTAAATGTTAACTAATCCAACGCGGCTAAAACAGATAATTAAGACGAAATATGTACAATATTTATACCGCTACGCACGATATCACAACAACTGCGCTCGAACAAAAGCGAAGCGATATCAGTCTGAATATATTAGCTCCATTTAGTCAGTTTCCGAATCTCGCTCTCAAGTCTTGTTCTCACTTAGCTAAAATTCTACAAACTCGCGGGATTACGAGCTGAGCTATTCCCCTTTGGAGTATCGCAGTATTTTTAGCTATACTGACGACACTAGGGATAAAATACGGATGGCTCTAAGCGCGAGTTTCTGGCGACAACCGCGGCCGTCGCCGCTTGGTTCTGTTACGTCATATATGTACAGGAACGTGTAATAACAGCGCATCGCGCCGAGGGAACTCTAGAGCGCACATTTCGCATTTGAATGGGCCGCCTTCGTGGGTGGTGGACGCGGTTAAAGGTGAGGAAGGGGGTGAAGGCGCGGGGGGTGATTGTGGAGAGGGCGCGGGGGAAGGCTCGGGTGACGGGGAGGGGGAGGGGGTCGGCGAGCGCAGTCGGATCGCCCGCAGGTCGTCGGCGGGGTGCCGCGGGGGACGGCGGCCGCGGACCTGTGAATAATAAACACTCATTGGTATCGGTATCCTGGTCATTGTCAAATTATATGCGTGTAAATTGGTTCCTGCCTATATATATCATTATCTGGTAACATTATTTCATAATAGTTAACAAGCTAATCTGTTCAATATAGGAATGGACAGAAGGAAAATAGGCTCTTTATAGTGCACGCTTTAAGAAGTCATTTAATAAATTGCTTTTTTTTAATGTACGGTCCAAACTTAATTCTAATTAAAATATTGAAGACATCAATATTAGTTTCATTTATTCATTAACTAGCTGTTTCCCGCGATTTCGTTTATCGCTATTCCGCGGTAACTATGCAATTTTTCAGTATAAAAACTATTTTATGTCCTTCTCCGGGACTTGCACTATCTGTATACCAAATTTTATCTAAATCGGTTCAGCAGTTAAGGCGTGCAGAGTTAGGTAACAAACATACAGACTAACAAACTTTCGCATTTATAATAAATTAACTTTTGTCCGTTATAAAAAAAACATATCCTATTTTGCTAAAAACAGAAACGTCTTCCTATAAATAACCTCACGAGGCGGAGGTAAACAACATTTTGCAAGAAACGGAACGTTTATAATATTGTTAACTCGAGAAATATTCTGTACCTACAATATATATAGTTTTTTAATCGCCGGTTTGGATCTAAATGTGATGACCTTTAATCATATACCAATAATTAACTTTTCACAACTAAAGCAATGCACCAAATTTGATGAAATTTGGAATGGAAAAAGCTTGAACTTAATTTTTTTTTATTGGACTGAATGGCAAACGAGCAAGTACACCAGGGGTATTGCAGACGCGTTGCCAACCTAGAGGCAAGGCCTTGAACTTCATAGCAGGAACTACAAGTAGAATATTTTAAAACAGGGATTAAGAGTGGATGAGTCCACGAAATACAGTTATTAAATCTATAAATATAAATCAAATTAATATTATGTTAATTCTATTTTAAAACCAAAACAACTTATAATTCAAATACGAATCAATTTCAAGGTTACAAATAGACGTGCTTGTTGATTTTATTTTATTAACACTAGTCTAAGTATTGACCTTTATATACTAACACCTATGGATGATGTGTGCCAAATGTACAATAGTCCGAATTAAATATTTTTGAATTGAATTGAATTGATTGGTTAAAATTCATAAACAAAGCAGGGATTGGTTAGCTCGCGTGATGCAATGATTCACAAAACTACATAGACAATTGGCGTTCAGACGGATCACTTCTTACATTTAGGGGCTATTTCACCATCCATTGATTAGTGTTAACTGACGGTTAAATGTGATGCCGTCTCTATTTGTTTCGTTCTAATAGACGGAGACGGCATCACACCTAACCGCCAGTTAACACTAATCAATGGATGGTAAAACAGCCTCTTAACGTCTCAATGACGTGTCATATATTGATAATTACAGCTTGTTTTTTTAAGCGACATAAAAGAAAAGAGGAGGAGGTTATCAATTCGGTTGTATTTTTTCATTTGTTAGTTCTTTACCTCAAAAGCATAAATTCCTTGTAGCGATTTACCAAATCGCATTTCACCTCGATCGAACTAACAAAATTTCAATAGAACCTCGTACTTGATGCAATTTTTCGCATAGCTTTTTATAATAGTATAAATATATAATTTGTAGAATCTCAGTTTTCGTGTAGTATTTTACCTTAGACGCATTTCCCGCGATCGATGTTTGCCCGGGCCTCTAATTAATTTAACGCGTTAATTGATGTTTGTACTAAAATACACTAATACACGATCCAGATGAAATGCGACTAAAACTAATAGCAACTAAAAAAAAACATGATTGAGTGAGACACAATACGATATTTAATGCACAATCGAGGTGAAATGCAACTAAAAAAATAAACGATTGTGGCTAAACTACACTACAATCAAATACATGATAGAGGTGAAATGCGATTCGGTGAATCGCTGCTCGAAATTTATGCTTTTGAGGTAAAGAACTAACAAATGTATTTATTTTGGCTGTTACCTCAGAACTCCGTCATTCATGAAACGATTTGAAAAAATATATTTTTTGTTTGTCATTGAATACCTCTAATTATGAGTTTGATAAGTCCCATGGGCACAAAATCAGGATCTGATGATTGGATCCTAAGGAAATCGAGGGAACTCTTCAAATATTGTAGAGCGTGCATTTGCTTTTAAACATCATCATTTGATGAAGTGGAACTAATATAAAGACAATTGAAGAACAGTTGCACCGGAGTTGGTACTACTCAGTTAACAAGTATTTCACGGGTTTCTTCAATCATTTCTACACAGTTACTAAGCAATTTATGCTCCTCGTAATGCTATGGTAAAATGCAAAATCATGAAAAAAAAAATTTAATAATGAACGTCTCTGCTTCTCGTAATGGTGGTCATTTAAACTATTGTATCTTATATTATTCACACTAAAAATCGTGAAAAATATAAAGACTGTTTGTACCTATTGTTTGGGCGATACAGGAAAGAAGAAAATATGAAGAGGGGTGAGGAACCTGTCATTTACATTATGTGAGCCATAGACCACAGACTTGATACTGACCATCTCCAACTGATAATGTATTTGAAATTTTTTGAATATAAATCTAATATGGTATTTGACTATTTTGTATATGTTTTATAAATTAAAACTACACAATGCCTGTTATCGAATAGAAAAACAATTTTTAAGCTACCTTTACAAATAACAAAGTTATAAAGGTTTGAAATTCAAGATTAGAAAGAGAAAGACATACTGGCATGTGACATCACACGCCAGTACCGCCATACTGGCTGCATAGAGAAAAGCGTTTGAGAAAGAGACAGGTATATAGATTTTTCAAAAAAATCACTATAAATCCAATTTTCAACAGATTTAAATTTTCCCTTCGCTGAACACTATCTGTATATCTATATTTTCATAATAATATTAAGATACGGCAAAATCAGGAGTTGTCAAATACCGTATTTTACGTCTACTTACTAGTGGAAAGTGATCCCTGGACATTTTAATTTTGCATTGTTCCTGCACCACTTCATAACACACGTTGGCATGATAATTTAGAGCTGTTCACAATCAAAAATACGAAAATTTGTAGTGAAGTGAGCTCACTAAACTTGCAAAATAAATGTCAGTCAAAATTAAATGACGCGCATGCGCACCTTAGCGCAGGACACACTTAGGACACAGTTTCAAGTTTAGTTACAATTCCTGACTTATTATTTTTTCGTAGTGTATATGTCTGTTTTCTGACTGACTGTTTTCATGTGTGTAATTGCGTTTTTTTTTATATGTGTGTCTCCCGTAATAGTGAATAAATTCTTTCAAATTGTTAGATGCCTCGGGCTGTAACAGAGAACGTTATCTGTTGAGTGAGCTACCAGTTACCTGCTTAGTCCTTGGTCTGACGGTCTCCTCGGTGTGTATGAGCTTGGGGCGCGGCGCGGGCGCGCGCGGCGGCGGCGGCGCGGCGGCGAGGGCGGCGGGGAGGGCGCGGCGCGCGGGGGCGACGCCGAGCCGCGCTCCCACTCGTGCCGGGGGGAATCCGCTTCCGACTTGATTTTCCGCCGACGCTTGTATTTGCGTGGGCCGGTCTGTGCGACGTCAGAGACAATTAGAGGTGCACGCCCACGAGTAAGAAATATTGACTAAATATGCATTAGGAACTGGTGGCGTAAAATAAAGATTTATGTTAGGCAACCCGAAAAGCGAGAGTAGCGTGAGTTTGTTGTAATAGGATAGTATGTATACTAAAAAGTCCGTTCGTTAGATTATTAGAAAAAAGGACACGTATTTTTTATTTTGCCTGTTCAAATTCCGCATGATGTCACCCAGTGGGTCACAAGCACGGCGTGACCTCACCGGCGCATTCCCGAACTTTGACGCGCTTCATTTTTTAATTTTTTTGTCTGATTTACAAAAGAAAAAATACATGTTCAATATTTTAAAATAATCTAACTGATGGACTAAACAGAATTTTTTTTTTCAGTTTCTCATTACTTCTCATGCTCGTAGACTTCCTATTTAAGTCTCTCTCTCTCTCTAGTGCATCCAAATCTTCGTTTAAGGCCAAGGTGAGTGAGGATCACAGTGTAAGGTCAAGATAGACAGGTGTCAACAGCCACAAAGAAAAAGGTTTCTATATATTTTTTAAATAAAACTAAAAACTATATAGCAATACATGAAAAGTAAAAGGTACCCAGTAAGTGAACAATTGTTTCCACTGTTGCTATTTCATCTACTTGCAATCGAAGTGAAAAGCAGAGTGTAAAACTCGAGCATTAAACCCATTTTCCCCTCGACGTGTCTATGTATATGAACGTCTTGGGTAAAATGGCTCGTTTTATTCTCTTGTTGTACGATCTACTATTTTTTCCTAGAAAACTAGTCAATCATCAACAATTTAAATTATTTTGATATTGTAATAAATAAAACATAACATAACCCTCGATAAAGCAAACTTAAAATAATAAAACATTCTTATGACTAAAGGCTAAAGGTTAGAGCGAAACACAGCCCAAACGGATTGTTAAGTTCACTCAGCTAATCGACCAGTAAATACTCGCCTGCGGTTGTCGTTTGAGCGCCGTGTTAGCATCGCAGTGTTGGATAAGATGTTGCACTAGCTCCGCACTTGAGTGTAGGGTTCGTCCGCACACCACGCAACAGAATGCCGGGCCACCTATAAATCGAACGATATGTGAGCAGATTCACTACAGCAGTTCCTAACTTTTCTTTAAACATACTCCAGAACATTGTAGCTATGGTGCGGCAGGAGAGCTGATTGATTACACAAACAGTTTTATAAAGTACTCATTGCAAAAAATGTAGTGAACGAATGAATGAGAACGATTGACATAAAATCTAGAAATCTCAACCATCAGGTTCAGAGACATGACATTTGGCATTGGCATTTGGGGTATTTTTTATGCAACGTTAATGAAGACCATACCGAATTTTTGCCAAATCTCAATTCAACTGATTTAATATGGTGCAGTCATCATACGGACACAGATGTGACCCATAGAGTAAACGCAGCTTGGCTAAGATGGAGAGCCTTAACAGGAATACTCTGTGACCATCGAATGCCAATACAACTGAAGGGAAAAGTATACAAAACAGCGGTTAGACCAGCAATGATGTATGGTTCCGAGTGCTGGGCCGTCAAGAAAAATCACGAACAGAAGATGCATACAAATGAGATGAAGATTAAAGATGCTACCGTGGGCAGCGGGAGTGACGAGACTTGATAGAGTGCGCAATGAGTATATCAGAGGCTCCTTCAAAATTGTCCCCATTGCCGAGAAGATGGTCGAGAGCCGTATGAGAAATAAATACGTTGTGAGAAAAGCCTTAGCTATCGCAGAAAAGAAAAAGGGCAGAGGGCGGCCATTGGCCACGTGGTGGACAACCGTTACCAAGGACGTGAAACGGGCACAGCTGGACATACTGACAATCAAGGACCGAGCGTCCTGGCGCCGAAAAACGAGGACGGCCGACCCCACCAAGTGATGGGAAAAGGCACGGAAGAAGAAGAAGAAGAGTCATCTGCATTAATATCTGCCACAGTAAAGCGTGCAATTTTTTTGTTTTTATCTGACACGTCCTACCGGCACTAGAAATATATATATTTTTTTATTCTACTGGATGGTGAACGAGCAAGTGGGTCTCCTGATGGTAAGAGATCACCACCGCCCATGAACACCTGCAACACCTGCAATAGAGTCGTATCAGATATTTAAGAACGCTTTGTTGTGTCAGATATTAATTCAGATATAGTGCGTAATGTATTTCCATCGGGATGTCAATCGGAATACGACGTATTAAATGAGTGACATTTTCATATCCGTTAATTAATATGGAACTTTATTATTTAGTGTCAATTGAAAAATGTACGGAGTCAGCATCAGAAGTTGATGAGCGGTTCCAGTGTTCAAAATGTACTACTCACAACTCTACTATCAATGTAATAAATAGTAGAGTAGGTAAAGAGTATTTAGTTAGATCGTTTTGAGGACTACAGCTGCTTATCTACTTCTGCTGCTGACTGTACGATGGGTACTGAACCTAATTGAGATAGCATGATAAATACGAACTTTTCCGTTAAAATACGATGGAAAATCATTATTCACATTTGTGTTGGAAGGTTACCGTTGGCGCGGCGGTCGGGCGCGGAGTGGTGCGAGCGCACGTGCTCGCGCAGCACGACGCGCTGGTTGAACGCGCGCGGGCACACCGCGCAGGCGTACGGCTTCTCACCTGCGCACACGTTAATAGTTCTATCAGTTTCTCTGTCAGACTAGATGGCGCTAGTATCGCGACCTAAGTTTGACAAGTCTTGACATTTTGTGTCACTTTTGTGATTGGTTAAATAACTAAATGAACCAATGGCAAGCAAGACTGCAACGTCAATGGGTATTCTCGATACTAACACTGTCTAGCGAAATTTCGTGTCAAGAATTCCTCATTAGATTGCTGGACCAACCATGAACGTCTTACGTCTTACTCAGATGTGCCAATTAACTGTAATGCAAGTGCAATTTTATTAAATGTAAGACCAAAGTGAAAGGCGTCATGACTGTCATAGCAAAGAAAAAGAGAACGTAAACAAGATTCGCTGGACAAGACGAGTCCTTGGATGAGAGAAATGAGACCCAGAGCGGATACTCGCGGACGACATTCGACGGCACAGTGGTCGGCAATGAGGGCTATCGTCGAGGGGTTTGTTACCTCAGAACTCCGTCATTTATGAACCGATTTCAAAATTTTTTTTTGAGTTCGTCTAGGAATGCTTTCAATTAGGTCCCATAAGCAGCAAATTAGGATCTGATGATCGGATCTTAAGGAAATCGAGGGAACTCTTCAAATATTGTAGAGACATCTATGGTAATTTGGATATATTTAGCAGTAACTCGTGCATTTGTTCTTGCAAATCATAATTTGGTGAAGTGGAATTGATGATGAAGACCAGATTTGACCAACGGAACTACTACTATCAATAACAAGTATTTCACGGGTTAAATTTAAATTATCATGATTAATATACTTACCTAGATAATCGACTAAGAAGAAACTTTAAGTTAATGATTCTTTCGAACTGATCTGATGCTGAAGCCAGAAGGTAGGCAACGGTACTCTGTTATAAAACAACGCAACTAAGTAGTGTTTGGGCTTAACGGAATCGTTGTGAGATGTTCTTTGGCTACGAATCACTAAAAAGTGAGAAATAAAGAAAATTTTTAACAAAAAAGTAAAACCGACTACAAAAAAATAAAAAAATAACAAAATGGAATCGACTACAAAACCCTTGAAAATATTTTTCTAGGTAAGTAGGTACGTACTAGCTCGAAGTCGGTGACTCAGCACGACCCAGCAGGAGGGATTGAAACCCATAGTATGTAGGTGAGGTAGACGACTATTGTGAATTGTCCCACTCCTGCTGGCTCGTGCTGAGTCACCGACTTCGAGCTAGTACGTACCTACTTACCTAGAAAAATATTTTCAAGGGTTTTGTAGTCGGTTCCATTTTGTTATTTTTTTATTTTTTTGTAGTCGGTTTTACTTTTTTGTTAAAAAATTTTTTGTCTCACTAGATGGCACACTGTTGCGTGAGGTTTTTAAGTATGGCTTTCAAAGTCTGTTATCACGGGCGTGAAAACAAAGTTTAGATTAAAATCATATTGAATACACCTTAAAACCGTACCATAAAATATCGAGCATGCCACAGTGTTGCATAGTCCCCGTTTTGTTCGGAAAAAAGTGAGGCCAAAGGTTTCCGAAAGACAAAACTGTCTCAAAACACAGACATTCATTGCCCCGGAACGCATATTTGCCATAATTAATTTCAGATATTGCAAAATATTCACAAAATAATTCTAATTATAAATAAATCCGCGTAGCTCACCCAAAAACTATGAGATTTGACATTTTGGAGACCTCACGCTACACTAGCGCCTCTAGTGGCGAATTCATACGCGATAGCCCTCATTGACGAGATTTCATTATTTTTTTTACACCTAAAAATTACTACAGGAATCGAAAGAGCTTTGCCTCCTGAACACGGAAAAATATTTATTTTAATTTATTTCTCCATATTAAAATAAATACAAGAAGTTAAAAATATAGATCTGAATTTGCCAATACTACCACAGAACATATATGTTTCATTTGCCTTTTTCACCAGAAAAAAAAGCTGTCATAATTTTTAATTTGACTTTGATCTTGACACTTGACGGATAACGAATGACCGACGTGTTAGTGTTATTTTGATTCAAATGAGATTTTAGCAACAAGTCGTCCACCTACCCACCGTGTCTCTGTCAACCTCGACACTGGCAGAATCATCAAAAAAATTATGGACTCACCTTTCCTAAATTTGAATTGGATTGAAGATTTTAGCTGCCCGTAGTTGCTATCGAAATGGATAGACCAGAATGGATAAACAAAGTATATACCCCTTCGAAATATACCAAATATTGTTTCGTGCCTAATTGCAAAAATTATTCATCAAAGGCACCACACAACATAAACATTTCGTTCCAAATCGTCAATGTTATGATCATCTGCCGTATCCGTAAGAAAGCTAGGTGTCGTATTTATCTGCAGTCCAGTATCCGTTATTAATAGCCAAAATCGTCGTAGAAGTCTTATATTTTAAGTTTCAGAACAAGAAAGAACTAAACCGCCTATATTGAAGCAGTAACATTTTTTAATAATGAGACACTAGACTAAAGACCATGGATCTATTGTGTGGTAGTTTTGGAGTTATGCCCTTTTAGAACAACCACTTAAAAATTGTAATAAACAGGGAGCGAAACTTTGATGCCGGTAACGTCATAATGACGCAAATTGGTATATAGGATGTTTTTATAGATATAGATATAAGTGTCAATAAAATATCCGTAAACTAAAGAGGCCAATAAGTTGTTAGTGATTATCAATGATCTAGATAAAAACACTGTATGAAGCTTGAAGTCATACGGCTGTCACCGGCATCAAAATTTCGCTCTCTGGTAATAAATTAATTAATAATCCTAGTGAAAATTTAAAACTATCAGCGTCTTTCTCTTTCCAAACAAAATACAGAGAACTAATCAGATTATAGTCTTAGAAATATGAAATCTTGTCAATTGTTAAACAGATAGATAGATTATTACGCTGTGATTTAACTGTACCGGTATGTATCCGTTCGTGCTTGCGAAGCGTGCCGCCGTCGGCGAACGCTTTCCAGCAGAAGCGGCAGGCGTAGGGCCGCTCACCCGTGTGGATGCGGATATGGATCTGCTGCGAGCTGCGAGACCCGAACACTTTGCCTGAAACAAAACATTGTGCGATGAGTACTCATTAGAAATCCTGCTAATTTCATAAACTAGCTGTTGCCCGCAGCTTCGCCCCATTTTCAGTTGTGTTTAAAAATTTGTTTAACACAAACTTTATCCTGACAACAACAAACACAAAAAATAATTATCCAATTCAGTGCAGTCGTTTGGATGTTGTGTGCATACAGTCAAGTGCAAAAATAAATATCTGTTCAAACCACTCAAAAATGTTACAACGGCCTTATTGCGTCGGAATAAAAGTCTGTGGTATATATTCGTGAAACTTTGAATAAATACATATTTTTACATTTGACTGTACATACATTTCGGCGATTCATTTTTATTTAAATAAGATGCTAAAGTTTGACGTGTGCGAGTAAAAAACTGTCAGTCAGAATTATGGGCTCCCGCGAGCGAAGCCTCTGGTAAAGCCTAGAATTTATTGACAAGTAATATTTTCAGGTCTCATTATAATGTGACCTACCGCACTCTCTGCAAGGGAACTGCCGCGAACTGTTAGACGAAGTGTTACTCCTTCCCCGCGCCATTTTCTTTAATCTGAAATAACAAATTGTTATGTCAAAAGCGGTTAATAAGAATGGAGAAGGTATAAGATAATTTTCTCATGCATGTGGAATAGATATAAATAAATAAATAATAAATAAATATCATGGGACAGTTGACACCAATTGACCTTGTCCCAAACTAAGCAAAGCTTGTACTTAAAATGAAAGTTTTTTTTATGTCTTCAAATACATAACAAACCAAGTTGTAAACGAATTTGCACGTGTGCTCCGGGCACGTGCTGCACGAGCTGTCCTGTACAGTACCTGGCGGGCGGCGCCTGGCGGTCGGCGTGCCGCTCGGCGTGCGCGAGCAGCTGCAGCGCGTCGGCGCACGCCTCGCCGCACACCTCGCACGTGTGCTCCGGGCACGTGCTGCACGAGCTGTCCTGTACAGTACCTGGCGGGCGGCGCCTGCCGGTCGGCGTGCCGCTCGGCGTGCGCGAGCAGCTGCAGCGCGTCGGCGCCCGCCTCGCCGCACACCTCGCACGTGTGCTCCGGGCACGTGCTGCACGAGCTGTCCTGTACAGTACCTGGCGGGCGGCGCCTGGCGGTCGGCGTGCCGCTCGGCGTGCGCGAGCAGCTGCAGCGCGTCGGCGCACGCCTCGCCGCACACCTCGCACGTGTGCTCCGGGCACGTGCTGCACGAGCTGTCCTGTACAGTACCTGGCGGGCGGCGCCTGGCGGTCGGCGTGCCGCTCGGCGTGCGCGAGCAGCTGCAGCGCGTCGGCGCACGCCTCGCCGCACACCTCGCACGTGTGCTCCGGGCACGTGCTGCACGAGCTGTCCTGTACAGTACCTGGCGGGCGGCGCCTGGCGGTCGGCGTGCCGCTCGGCGTGCGCGAGCAGCTGCAGCGCGTCGGCGCACGCCTCGCCGCACACCTCGCACGTGTGCTCCGGGCACGTGCTGCACGAGCTGTCCTGTACAGTACCTGGCGGGCGGCGCCTGGCGGTCGGCGTGCCGCTCGGCGTGCGCGAGCAGCTGCAGCGCGTCGGCGCACGCCTCGCCGCACACCTCGCACGTGTGCTCCGGGCACGTGCTGCACGAGCTGTCCTGTACAGTACCTGGCGGGCGGCGCCTGGCGGTCGGCGTGCCGCTCGGCGTGCGCGAGCAGCTGCAGCGCGTCGGCGCACGCCTCGCCGCACACCTCGCACGTGTGCTCCGGGCACGTGCTGCACGAGCTGTCCTGTACAGTACCTGGCGGGCGGCGCCTGGCGGTCGGCGTGCCGCTCGGCGTGCGCGAGCAGCTGCAGCGCGTCGGCGCACGCCTCGCCGCACACCTCGCACGTGTGCTCCGGGCACGTGCTGCACGAGCTGTCCTGTACAGTACCTGGCGGGCGGCGCCTGGCGGTCGGCGTGCCGCTCGGCGTGCGCGAGCAGCTGCAGCGCGTCGGCGCACGCCTCGCCGCACACCTCGCACGTGTGCTCCGGGCACGTGCTGCACGAGCTGTCCTGTACAGTACCTGGCGGGCGGCGCCTGGCGGTCGGCGTGCCGCTCGGCGTGTGCGAGCAGCTGCAGCGCGTCGGCGCACGCCTCGCCGCACACCTCGCACGTGTGCTCCGGGCACGTGCTGCACGAGCTGTCCTGTACAGTACCTGGCGGGCGGCGCCTGGCGGTCGGCGTGCCGCTCGGCGTGTGCGAGCAGCTGCAGCGCGTCGGCGCACGCCTCGCCGCACACCTCGCACGTGTGCTCCGCCCACGTGCTCGACGAGCTGTCGTGCCGCTTGTGGCTGCAACACATTCACTTGTTGCTAAAACATTCTTTATGCAAGCATTTCTCGCTGTCTTGTACTTGCATCACATTATCATTCAATCTACATATCATCGAGGATATAGAAGCGAAAGCAAGCTATTGGACTATATACTTCAACGATTTATAAATATGTATCAATAACGCTGGCTGTATACACTTCCGGCGAGAACTCTCCTTCCACTACTTGTCGCAGCGACAAGAGCTATCAAAAACGACTTAATCATAAGATGTATCCTCATAAAATAAATGAGAATAAAAAAAAGAGCTATCAAAAATAAAACTCGCTCAGCGATGATAGCTTGGCAGAACTCACGTTGGAAGAACAATCAGTGATCATTTTACTCAATAGTGCGAGGGAATACACTTGCATAAAACTTTATAACCCAGCGACAAAACTAACTAAGTACTCGCTTTTCACTGCTTGTCAACTCGGTTCTAGTTTCTAGCTCTACTTGCTTCTGGGTCATCGTCAGCAGTGGAACAAGTGCCTAATAGCGATTGAAATGGTAGCAGAAGTACACCCATCTGTACAGTACAACTATAATGTTAATGTTGCTTGGAACTCGTCGGTTTTTTTCGTTTTTTGAAGATTCATATGAGAAAGAAAAAGAAAACCGACCTTCTGTTTCGAGGTTCGAACGTGATTAGCTAACTAGTATAGTACCTGTCATGAAGCCATGGCGACCTAGTGGTTTGACCTATGGCCTCTCAAGCAGAGGATCATGGGTTCAAACCCCGGCTCGCACCTCTGAGTTTTTCCAAATTCATGTTCGAAATTACATTTGAAATTTATCACGAGCTTTACGGTGAAGAAAAACGTCGTCGTGAGAAAACCTGCGAAGCAATTCAATAGTGTGTGTGTGAAGTTCCCAATTCGCACTGGGTTCGCGTGGACCTACGGTCCAAGCCCTCTCTCATTCTGAGAGGAGACCTGTGGCCAGCAATGGGACATGTATACGTAGGCTTGGATGATGATGATTGTACCTGTGCGCGGCGGCCTGATGCCGACGCAGTAGATCAGCCCGCTGGAACGCCACGCCGCAGTCCTGGCAGAACAGCTCGGGCCCGCGCTGCGTGTCGAATACGGCGCGCTCGCTGCCGCTGTCAGCCAGCGGCGACAACTGATACTCCATGTCGTCGTCGCCTAGAATATACCAGCTCTATGTTAACACGTTCAGTGCCAAGAACCCCGGCAATCGGGTTCTCTGTTCGTAGGCAGTTTTCGATTCGAAAAATCTTAAATGTTAAGTATGATAGTGTTGATTTTTTGTATTTGGATAGATACGAGGTTGAAAAGGTAAGCGGTCGATATTTAGCCACAATTGTGTTAAAATATGATAATACTAGCCTTTATCCAGGCGAGAAAGGATTTTTGGCAGTACAAAAAAGGAGCATTATTAGTATGAAAACAATTGGACCTGAGTTGGAGTCATAGGGCTCCCGCTCGGGCGGGGGCGGCTGGTGCGGATGCCGCAGCCGCGCGTGCGACGAGAGCGCCTCCCGCGACCAGCACAGCTCGCCGCACGCGCTGCATTCCATAGGCGAGTCGCCGCCATGCACCTAGAATATCGTAAAGCTTCATTTACACCGGAGGTTGTATTGTTTAACATGCTGAGCTGACACACATCACATACACCATCTCTTCTACCCTGTCTTATACCGTGTGACAGAAAGAAGTGGCGAAAATGATTGTGATTTAAAACAAAAAACACCTCGGATTTACCACGCTTAACAATAGGAGTAATAATTAGCTCGACGTTACGGCAACATTGTTGTGGTCGTGGATTTTATTCACTCATACCTACTTACTCATAACTATCACAACACCTGGAACTTTACTCCCGTCCCGGATGTTGTAATAGTTATGACTAAAAGTCACGAAAGTTACAACATAAACGATATCATCGTTTTTCAACAAATACGATGTGTCATTTTGTCGGTTGTCGTATTTAAAAGGACGCGAGGATGGCTAAGGCTGTTAGCAGTACTCACCCTGGCGTGCGACTGTAACGCCTTCTCCCTCGCGAAGCCGACGCCGCAGTGGCGACACACGAACGGCCGGCTGGGGTCGGCGGGCGGCGGCGGCGGCGACAGCGGCTCCGGCTCGCTGGCCGGCGAGGGCGGCGTCGGCGGCGGCTTCGGCGGCGAGCGCGCGCGTCGCGACCATTGCTGCGTTCGGGCCGATGTCATGTTCTCCCAAAGCCCATTCTGTTAATATATATAATAGTACGTTTTACAACAAGCCTCCCGAGCCGGTACGACACGTCGAGGGGAAAAGGAGTTTGATACTCGAGTTTTAACTCTGCTTTTCCCTTCGATTGCGAGGAACTGAAATAGCAACAGTGGAAACAATTGTTCATTTACCTTTTATTTTTTTACAAAGTTTTAGTTTTATTGAGATATTGATTGATTTGAGTTATTTTTAGTTTGTTTTTTATAAATTGAAAAAAAAAATATGTAGAAACTTTTTTTGTTCGTGGCTGTTGACACCTGATTGCCTTGGTGTTACATGAAAATTTTACTTTTTGCACTAGACTATCTATTTTGATTAGACTCTAATGACTTTTTATGCTCGAATTTATGCTTTGCTTATATGAGCATAAAAAGTCATTTGCCTACGAGCATGAGAAGTGAAATAGTACATTACTGTAGAGGCCGGCAACCCCACGTTCCGGCCGAGGCTTGTATAGTGCTTTTCTCAAACATGACATGAAATATTGACGTTGTGTTACAAATAATAGGTTGAGAAGTATCGCGCTGCAGGCGCTGTGACTCGGCAGCCTGCGCGCGGTCACTCTAGCGGCCTGCAATGAGATTTCCTACAACCTTGCAGGCCGCTGGCCGGCAATGCGACCGTCTTTTGTTTCAACGCGCGCTCTGCCACACGCACGCGGCCCACGCCCGGCTACAACGCCCGCAGCCGCCCGCCGCCAGCAGCCAGCGCGACACGCGCGTACACAACACCGCGACCAGACTAGCGTCCCGCCAGCTTCGTTTCTTGTTTTTTTTATTTATTTTATTTCATGTAATGTTTGAGAAAAGCACTATACAAGCCTCGGCCGGAACCTGGGGTTGCCGGCCTCTACAGTAATGTACTATTCCGTACCGAATTTCAAGTTGATGTCAGTAACTATTTAGGAGTTCCGTCCTGCGGAGACGAACCTGGTCAGACTACTAGGATGTCACTGCCAGATTATTGTATTGCCATGCACTTTACATAAGTATCGCAAATTTCAATTCAATTAAATGACACCATACACGAAGTATAAACTCCAAAGAAAAAAAAGAGTATTTTTGAAAAGAGAAAAAAAGGATTGAACCAGTCAAATTAAATTAATCTCCAGTGTCTTGGGATAGTTACCTAACTTTTATTGCTTAAATAATAATAATCAAGAATTATAATAAACAGTAAGCACTTGTGCAAGTATTTCAAATAAATAACAATTTGAATTCACATCCTCTTTGGTTCTGGCTGTTTGCTTCTGAAACCACTGCCCGGCCCGCGCCGCGCGCGGCTCAAAAAAAAAATGGCTGTCAGCTCGGTTGATTCGCGGGAAATTCGGCGGACTTCGTATGTTGTGTAAATTAAATAATAAAAAGCTCGACTAGTGTGAATAAATTTTAAACGGTATTATAAACCTTGTAAATAAAATAGTGTTAAATACTTAGTATGATTTTTTTTGTGTAAAAAACACTAGGTAAACATAGTGATTATGTATGGTGTGGATTTGGCGAGCGCTTTATCAAAGTTGGCTTCATTGAGGTTTGTGGTTCATAAATTGCTTTAATAATTTTGCAAAAAAACGAATAAACCACACAATCAGACAGTCGCCATATTATATTAGCAAAGCTTTTATAAAACATCATTAAAATCGCAAACTTAAAGGTTAATATTCAAACGACTTAGCCACCCGTTGCTAGGCGACTCGGTGGCCTTAGCAACGGCTAGTAACGCCTAGCAACAAAAAAACGCTGAAAAAAAACACGTTTCTTGTATGACGATGACGACCCCCTTTAATTTGTAACTTTATTTTATTTTTAGTATTTGTTGTTATAGCGGCCACAGTAATACATAATCTGTGAAAATTTCAAGTGTCTAACTTTTACGGCTTAAGAGATAGAGCCCTGTGACAGACGGACGGACGGACGGACAGACAGACAGACAGACAGACAGCGGAGTCTCAGTAATAGGGTCCCGTTGGCACCCTTTGGGCACGGAACCCTAAAAAGTGAGTTTTATGGACTTATTATTTGTTCGTAGGTTTTATGTCTTCTATGTATTCACCTTTAACAATGACTATGACTAATATTATGTCAGATTATTTTTTATTTGCACAAACAGTTAATTACCTTATCAGGTAGTTTGATGGAGTTTCTGTGATGGATGACATTGAAGTATTTTCCATAAAGGGACTTACCTCGACTGGTTCAGGGTTCTTTTTTCGCCGCCCTCTCTTTTTCTTTGGTTTAATCGCTTGACTGTTATCCAACACATCAGCTGAAACAAAATTATTTTATTAGTTACCCCAGCGACCCACCCTGGCTTCGCACGGGCAAAATAAAAAAAAGGGCCAAGTGCGAGTCCGACGAGGGAACCACACATGGACCATGTCTCAAAAAAATTAAATACGTTTGTGTTCGTTCTGCGCAAATTGGCAAATATCGCATCGGAAAAGACAGCGTTATTAGCCTATCATGGCAATGTAGAGTCTAACCTACGTTATGGTATCATACTCTGGGGAAATTCGTTAGCCATGCAAAAACTATTTAGGGCACAAAAAAAGTGCATTCGTGCAATATATGGGTTGGGACCAAGAGATTCATGCAGGCCGCTTTTTGTTAAATATAAACTCCTAACCCTGCCTTCATTGTATATCTTTGAAGTATGTATGTATGTAAAAAAAAAAAAAATCGGATTACAAAATTGCGAAGGTAAACCCGAGAACAACATCAAAAAGCCACGGCATGTATCTTGTTTTGCCTACTTCTAAGACAGCACATTACAGAAAAAGTATGCTGTATATGTCAGTCAAAATATTTAATCACTTGCCCGAAGAACTTAAGCAAACTGAGCTCCCAACATTCAAAGCTAAACTGTATAAATGGTGTGTGGAGAAGGCATATTATAGAATCGATGATCACTTTATAGTTGTAAGAAATTTTTGACATTGTTATGACATTATAAAATTAATTTTGGCCTATCTTAATAAATCTATTCCCACAATTTAATTATAACGTATTGTATTAAGTAGTTTGACACGGTTTGTTTTTTTCAAATGTTTTGTATTGGGATATTTACTCGTAATTTATTTATTTTTGAAGATTTTAATTTTATAATTTTTGCATTAAGTACATACATTTAAACTTGCAAATTATTTGTATGCCTGTGGGCGAAACATAGTGATACCAATAATTACGCTATAACACCTTGTGTATATGTAACCACCTATGTTTACAAATAAAGATACTTTGACTTTGACTTTGACTCCGGCGTGAAGGGTTCCGTACCTATACAACATTAGACATTAGCAAAAAACGGCAAAAAATCACGTATGCTGTATGGGATCCCCCTTAAATATAAATTTTATTTTAATTTAATTAGTTATTTTTAAAGTTAATGAATATACAAATAAATATTCTGTGAATATTTCAAGCAACTACCTGTTGCCGTTATTAATATCGAGCAAAAACAGCAAAAAAATCACGTTTGTTGTATGGGAGCCCCCCTTAAATATTTATTTTATTCTGTTTTCTCAAACATGCTCGGAAATGTATGCGTTAATATCACGAAATAGAGACATGAAGTTTCTCATTTATGGCTGCCTACCACCTCCCTACATAACTTCTTGGCCTAGGCCATGAAGTATGTATGAAAATCCATTATTGTCCGCTGCTCTAACTTTTTAAATTTGCTTACTAACATTGAACTGACAAAAGAAAAATTACAAACAGCCAACCACCACTACTCTGTAAGCATTTGCGATGCGATGCGATGCGACGGACGGACGGACGGATGGATGGATGGACGGATGGATGGACGGACGGACGGACGGACTGATGGACGGACGGACGGACGGACGGACGGATGGATGGATGGATGGACGGATGGATGGACGGATGGAAGGACGGATGGATGGACGGACGGAAGGATGGACGGACGGAAAGACGGACGGACTGATGGGCGGACGGACGAATGGATAGATGGATGGATGGATGGATGGATGGATGGACGGATGGATGGATGGACGGATGGAAGGACGGATGGATGGACAGATGGATGGACGGACGGACGGACGGACTGATGGACGGACGGACGGATGGACGGAAGGACGGACGGACGGACGGACGGATGGATGGATGGACGGATGGAAGGACGGATGGATGGATGGACGGACGGACGGACGGACTGATGGACGGACGGACGGAAGGACGGACAGACGGACGGACAGACGGACGGACGGATGGATGGATGGATGGATGGATGGATGAAATATTTCCTCACATTGTTTGAGAAAAGCACTATACAAGCCTCGGCCAGAACAGGGATTGCTGGACTCGTTTTATCCGGCCTCGTCTACGACTCGGCCGTCTACCCCGAACTCGTCCATCAATCCCTTACTTCATGGCCTCTGCAGTAATGTACTATTATAGTATTTGTTGTTATAGAGGCAACAAAAATACATCATCTGTGAAAATTTCAACTGTATAGCTATCACGGTTCATGAGATACAGCCTAGTGACAGACAGACAGACGGACAGTGGGGTTTTATAGTAATAGGGTCCCGTTTTTATTACCCTTTGAGCACAGAACTCTAAATAGGTCTCTAATCAAGGGCACTTCACACACATTTCTCAGCTTTATTTCCCAAAAACTCTACACCCGATCCGCGCGAAGCCGGTCGCGTCAGCCGTCAACGTAGAGTAAATGCATTTTTTGGTTAGATTGATATTCTTAATTTCGTAATATCTTTTGAATGGAATGTCCGATTCGAATAATTCAAAAAGTAATCTTCAGGTATTGAAACCATCTTGAATATAAAATTATTTATTTGGATAAGGATTAATAAAAAGGTATGGATAACATGGTCTGATTTTAGTTGGCATTCCTGTCAACTTTTAAAATGTAAAAAAGTAGTTCTTATAGTGACATAACTACAATAGTTGAACATATATGGTATCGCGAAGTTTTTTGTAGATATTGATATATTCTTTAATATTGCAGATCGTGGTTTTGTTCTATCATCAATAGTTTTCACAGTGCTTTGCGATGAAATATGTTGTATGGCAACTTTTTTTACACTTTGAGTTACATTATTGAAGTTTTAGTAAGGAACCCTAATTTTTTCTGGTAATAAATATAGCCTGTGGCACTTTGGGATAGTTTAGTATTCTAATAATGAAAGAATTTTTTAAATCGGTGTAGTAGTTGTTGAGTTAATTCGTAACAAACATCTAAAAATACGAAAAATACAAATCTTTCCTCTTTATAATATTAGTATAGATTGTCAAGAAACTGTAGTATACATATAAGTATGCATCAGATTCTACTCTAATGCTACTTTTTAATTCATTTTTATTATACATCCACTGAGACAGCACCTCAGTTGTTTTGCGACTAAGGGAACACATGCAATTTTGAACATGAAACTACCGTGAGACTCACTCATATTAAATATAACACATACAAATGGAACACATGCAATTAAAATTCAGATGTTCAATAATAAAGTATTTGTTCTCCGTTTAATAATAGTACATTACTGCAGAGGCCGGGAAAGAAAGGCTTGCAGGCCGAGTAAGTATAGACAAAAGAAGAACAAGAGAAAGACAAGAAAAAAAAGACAATGACACTTGTCAATTTTCCCGCCAAAACTTTTTTTATTGTGTTTGCTGTTCGGCTTTTAGGGCCATTATACACGAACTGCACTGCAGCCCATTTAATCAGATATTTTATAATGTTAATTAAATTGTAATTTGACGTAAAACGCGTCGGTAATATTTATATATTTACATATAGAATATTCAAAGTCCTGTAAATTTATTCAGTAAGTAATAAATGAACCATAGAAATTCAGATTATTAAGTTCAAGTCGTGTATGCCCTTTATCGTGGATATTTGATGTTTTGCATTGAAACAAAAGACTGTTGTCTTGCAGGCCTAGGCCTGCAACAGTATACTTTGAAGCCTGTTTTATGGAACACAACATAAACATTACATAGCATGTTTGATAAAAGAATTTTACCAACAGGTTTTATCACAATTGGGTAGTTTACTGGGTAAAAAAATTTATAATACATTATCAGAAAATAATGTGCACATATTTTTTCCTCTGGTAATCACAAAAAATGACAAAGATGACGCGCATCAGTGTTTGGCAGTGTAAAAAGTGTCGTACGGTTTGATGTTACGCGGTAGTTCCGCTAGTTATATCTAAAGAAGAAAATCAGTGTCCGATATTTTGCGAGTTTTTTTTTCTAAATTAGCCCATTACCATAATCCACGGGGTCAGCATTATCGGGCACCATAGCATGCACTTTGAGGTGGTTCATGAGATCGCACTTGCGCACGTAGCGCACTCCACACAAGTTGCACGCATGCGGGCGATCGTTCTGATGCGCCACCATATGGTTCATCAGAGCCGCCTTCTTGCGAAAGCGACGGGAACAGAAGTCGCACGGCCATGGCCGCATCGCTGTGTATTGGTCCTGGGGAAGATTGATATATTATACTATCAGCATGGATACTGACTAGTATAAAGAAAATAAAAAATACATACCAGGAGCTTTTGTTTATTATGTGATGTGCTAGCTCATCGTCGAGAATCAGTAAACATGCCAAATAGCCAGTAAAGACGACAATAAGAACAAGAACATGTTAATGATTCAATTAATCAAATTCAAACATAATTAAGTGGTCAAATATGCTTGTTATTATATTTTTTAAGCACTGGTTTCTCCCTTTCAATGCCCTAAGATTCAAAAGGGCCTAAGTGTTAAGTTAGCACTCTAGAAATATTATTTGTAAAGTCAAAACTGTTTAGAACAACATTAAAAGGACAGAAATATTTGGTTCTTAAACATGGTTGGTCATTATAACAGTTGTTATTTTGGTACAAACTGGTGATTAGACTTTTTTCTTGGTCATTATATTCAATAAACGATTTTGACCGTATTTTATAAAAAGCAAGTGAGAGAGGAAAGTAGCATAATAAATTCAACAAAAATGCATTATGGGCAATAAAGGCACAATCAGTATCCTTTGTTAAAGTACAATTCAATAGAATCTGTCAATTTTCTACATATTTAAGACACCCTATCATGGGCACACTTGATTATATATGTCCCTGTTGTTGCAATTATCATCTAAAAGGAATCAAAAAAGAATAATAGTCACATCACAAAGCCTTAGGCAGCCCGGTGTTTATATTAGTAGGCTGGAAGTGTCTACAGGATTGTCAGATTCTATTGAATTGGAGTTTACCTTCGCATAGTATAGGCTTGGTAGAACAGTAACACGAGAATGATACAACAATAGAAAATACACTTACCTGATCTGTAGGGAGTGGGACATCAATGTCATTTTCTTCTTTTATATTATCCAGTGCAGCTGTCGCAAAGTGATCCAATGGAACTTCAACTCTATAATGAAAAGAACTAACATTCAACAATTAATTAAAATTTCATAAAATAAGAATAAAAACTGAGTAAAAAACTGATTATTTTTTAAAACTACTAATAGCTTAATAAGGTCATATATGACACCCAGTAGAAACCTGTTGTTATCAGCATTTGCTGCACATATAACAAAAATCTTGATAAAGGCAGTAGATGCTCCCTGCCACAAGGTTCAACAGAATGTCACACACAAACTTTTCAAGGTAAAATTATAACATAGTAAACTGACCTTTCCTGTCCTCCAGGGTTGACCCAGTCATCAGTGATCACCTCTTCAGTGACACACTCCACACTAGGGTCCACAGCCAATTCAGCAGCATCCGTGTAACTCACAACATCTTGTGATAAGTACATCAAGTTCTCAGCAGCTATTTGATCAGTGTCCGGGATTACAACTTCATTTGTCTAAAAAAAATACACTTGCATTGATAGACATCCACAATAATGACTAAGCTCCTATTCATTATTGATAGATAGTTAACTAGCTTATATTACAAGGCATAGATATGGTAACTTAATAAAAATATAATTAATTACCATGTTTGAAAAAGATCCAGCTTGTACTGTGTCTAAGCCACAAATAACTTCTTCTGAAGCCACCACCCCTGGGATATGCTGCTAAAACAATTTTTAGTCATAAGCATGTATCTATGTATGTAAACTCTTTATTGTACAAAAGAAAAGAAACAAAACACAATTGACAAACTAAGTAATAAGTGATGAAATGTTTAATTGTACTTAATTATTATTATTTGTACTTAATATAAAATGTATGAAAGTGATATTTAAAGGCTATTTTTAATTACCTTGCTCTCCACGTCCTCCTCCCAGTGGAGATTGAAGTCATCTCCATCACCATCCATTTCGGCGAATTATGTGTTTATGTGCCAGCCATAACTATAAAAAAAAACTTATACATACACTGATACCAAATTTCCACGTCTCAAAATAAGCACAGGAGCACTTGTTCTACGCCACAATCTTGTCAACATTATTCTATACACCCTATATAATTCCTAAACCAAAACATCAACATAACCTTAATTAACAACATATTTTTCACCTAACCAACCATTCATTGATTAACACGAAACGGAATAGAGAAAAATCTAATCATTTAAAATTCACTCTGTTAGTGAAACATGGCATAATCAAACAGAAAAGCAGAACAAAAATGGTGTCAACGGCTACAAACGTAAAACGCTTAGGTTATCCTTGTCAAACGAATAGGTTAATAAACATTGATTTTCTCACCGATTTTTATCAATATTACAATAAATAATGCTCCTTTATCACGAATCGCAGTGGATTTAGTGATAATAAAAGCTGCAACATATAACTATACGTTTACATGACGCAATCAAAGAACGTATCGATATTTGAGAATTGGTTATAATAAAGTGTCGACAATAACAAAGAAAGTACAAACCAGATTTTTTGATAAATTGAAATATTTTTAAACTCGATTTTGTCCTGTAAACGGTTTAATAGTTAAGTATTTGGTTATTAAAAGAATGGCTATCTTCTACATCTTCCATTTCCCCAATCTATTCGACTTGTGTTTCGTTATTCCGTTTACGATAAAAAAAACAGATTTATTTTACTGTTTTGAATAGTTTAACATTACTATAATAGATATCGCTTATAAAAATACACGGCAAAAGTATTATTTTTACTGAGTAAACGATTGCGGTTAATACAGTATTACTTTTATGTTTTATTATTATATTACATCTTAATAACGTCTGCTTATCACGGAACGTTTTTTTTATTAGTTAAGGCGTATTTCAGTTTTTTTTTTATTTTTTTTTATAAAATGGCATTACTGTAGATTGTTTATTATGATCTTAGTTAATTTAAGACCTTACGATGGAGCAAATAATATGATATTATGAAAAAACAACATAAATAAGAGAATATACAAGATGTACCGCACCGCACGCACAATCATTCAGCAAGCATTCAGCCATGTGGTTAAATTTGCTGGAAAGGCCCTGTTTATAAATCACTACTAGACGGAATTGATACTGTAAAACGATTGTAGTACATTCAGTGTCTTTTTATCAATATCAAGAAACGAACTGCACAGACTAAACAGGGCCGAAAAAGTCACATTGACAAGTAGTGTTGTTAGGAACAGTCGATATTATCGATATTGTAACAGCAGTAGTGTTGTGCTTTTTTATCGATATATTGTCAAAAAACGGCACGTAGTGGTGCGCTTTTTATTAATTAAATGATCGAATTAAAGAAAAAAAAGTTGTTTTTTCTTAATAATAATTTATTTTCATGTCAGGATCTGTTTTTCTTTACATAGGTAAATACAGTTTCACGTTACACAATTGTATTGTAGTATTGTATTGTATTGTGCACTGCACAGCACTGGAAGGCTGTGCATGTAAAATATTCCACACTGGGCAACTCCAAAGCTGAACCTGAAACAAAGTTAAATTTAGCCAGTAGCTTACACTAACTTATGCAAGATAAAATAAAATTGGTATGCACAATCCAATTTTTGTCATATTGCAGGTCAATGACCTATGTTTACCTAGACAACTTTCTTACAATTTCTTGCCTTATTGTCAAATATGTCTTTACTTGTCAATGAATGAAATGAAATGAAGGTGATCTTGGAGTTAGTTGACAATACATAATTTTGTATACCTCTGATAAACAATTACTTGCCATGCCAATGTAATGAAACTAATTCTGTATTTTTACCCGATTCTGGTGAAGCCCAAGGGCCTTATATTTTGATGTATGTATGCATAATTGGTTCTATTCCTCTAACTACTAAGCAGCTCAACCTATTTTTAACCCCTAACGCAAAAAGAGGAGTGTTATTACATGAAGTGTACATAAACACAGACAATATACAGAAAAAATGATCAAGTGCGAGTGGACTCATACATGAAAGGTTCCGTAAACAGTTCAATAAAAGTTTTTCTGAAAATTCTTCTAATATAAGTATTTTTTTTTGCTGACTGTACTATATGGAAAATTAACTATACATCACAAGATTTAACACGAGTTGTATTTTAACACAGTAGGTTCGCTATGTTGAAGTAGGGATCTCCAATGCGGATCAATTAATTTCCAAATATCCCTAACGGAATAATTTATAATAGCGCCTTAGAATTAATGTCTTCTTGTACAATGCATCTGAATATTATACGTATAACCTATGTTGATACGTAAAAAATTTTAAGATAACTATGTACCTATGTACTTAGTGGTATTTTTAGTATCTTAAGTTTGAAAAAACAGAGTATAAACTTTTTGCAAAGTCAGTCTTATGAAACTAAGAAATTTTTAACCATAGTTAATTTGTATACTTGTGTCATGTACTATGAGAAGTTTTGAATGCCAAGGCTAAATGTAAGTCTTTTTCAGTACTGCCGCCATAAAGGGCAGTAAGTAGTTGAAAGTAGATAATTGGCGACAAATGTGCCTGTGTTAGCAAACTATAAAAAAAATTATCTCTTCGAAATGCATGACATCTCCCCATACAGTAGGTTTTTTTCTACTGATTTTGAAAATAAAGAGTGGCTACTCTGAACCCATCTTAAATGGAAATCCTTCAAGGCTACTACGAAAATCGAAGTCGAAGTTCGGCGCGTCTTCCCTCTCGCTTTTATCAAACTCGTGTAACTGTCAGAGAGACTGCACAACAAGAAATTTAGTTTCGGAATACCACTGCTTGCGGTGCCCTATTTAATTGCCAATGTACGTATTAATTAGTATGCCTGTATCCTGTTTCTTATAATGCACTTAGGGCTACTACGAAACTTGAAATCGAAGTTTGTCGTGAATCCCTCACACTTACACTACTTAATTCGAAGGAGAGGGAGCACGAACAGCTTCGGTTTAGAGTTTGTAAGCCTTGTGGCCCTATAACGAATGAAAATGAACTTTGTATGTTGCCGTTAATGCTGAGCTTACGTCATTTAATACGCAAGTGAAAGGGACAGTGCAATTCGAACTTCGATTTGCGAGTTTTGTAGTAGCCCATCTACACTGCGGGCCATTCCGTACTTTAATAAGTTCGTGTCGTTCCGTCTCTCTGACACATACTATTTAATACGAGAGTGAGAGGGACGGTACGATACGAATTCCGATTTTCCGCAGTAGGTTAGGCCCTCTGCATTAATAAACTTGGCAGAGGCATGGAGCTTTGAGTAGGTCCCAAAACCTTAACATAAACCTTAATTATGTGCAACAGCCCTTAACATGTACATCACAGACAAACAAAAGTAAATACATAATAGTCATCAAATAGTCATATTTAATGATATCTGTGGTCTCCTTTCTTTTTTCATTTCACCACCAATTCCCGCCAAATTTGTTGTCAAGCAACGCACGCACACGCACGGCGTATATCACGTCCGTTGATCATCTTTCATTGGTATTCTTGAACAGAAATAAGTTTATTCTGGTTAATTTCTGCTAATTACTTATATTTGGTTTCCTGCAGACTGTCAACATGGTTGGGAAGTCGAATAAATTATATGTTCACAAGAGAGGTGAGTTCTTATCTATTCCGTCGTTAAGTACCTTTATAACTGGTGCAGAGTAAAATCACATCCTTAGAACATTACTTGCTATTATTTTAGTTCGATTTTACCCCTGTCTTTATTAGGTAAAGAAAATAATGAAACGCCTGATCAAACTAGATCACTAGACAAACAGACACCGACCACAGGGGACTCCAATTATCTAATTCTAAACTACTTCAATAGGGACTTGAAAACCCCGCTATACTATTTGTTTTTCCGTAATTTTGTAGTCACTATAATGTCAGGTACATACAGTAGTCAGCTATACCAATTGAGAGAACAAAGACATTGTTAAGATAGGTTGTCTAGACTTGTTAAGTCATTCAGTATAGGATAATCGCCCCTTTCACCAAAGCGAAGAAACAAATCTTCCATTTATAATTAAATGAAACTAGACCCCGACGCTTCAGCTACCCCAGTCGCCCCCCTTAAAGCTGGTGCTGGGTATATAAGGAGACTTAGTGACTCAAGTGAGCCTACCATCTGCTTATAGTTGATAAACTGTAGTACTGCACTTGGAATTGTGTTTTGTAAATATGTGCTATTGTTGAGTTCCTCTAGCAAGATAAAATTTACAGTAAACCTTTGTCTGCTACATTTACATTGTATTGCTTGCTATGTTTGAAACAAAAACAAATTCACACACATAAAATTGCTACATGTGTAATAATTTGATGTTTTAAACAGTTCAAAGAAAAACGTAATGAAGGTTGCTCATACTCCTTTTTTTTCAAGTGGTATTTTTAAATTGAAACATTACATACAATTCTGTTGTTGTGAATTTTAACTCGTATTTGAATGTGAATGTAAACTCATATATTTTATTTCTTACTAATATCATAAATGTGTAAGTAACTGTTTGTCTGACTGTCACCTCTTCACACATAAACTGCAGAACCAATTCCAATGAGATTTGGTATGGAGATAGTTTGAGACCTAGGAACATGGGATAGTTTTTATCCAAAAAAATTACATAGTTTCTGCAGGATAGCAATAAATTAAGTTTTGGCAGACAAGTAATAGCTAATAGCAAGTAATTACTATGTAAAGAACCTTTCATTTATGTGTACTGTTTGTCCTGTATCTAATGTTGTATTGTATTGTAACATATATTTTTGCAGGTGGCAGAGTAGAAGAAGTCCACATTGACAAGATTACATCTAGAATCAAGAAGCTCTGCTATGGACTAAACATGGATTTTGTAGATCCTGTAAGTATTGGTGTATTTTGTTGGCAGATACCTTACCATTACTATTCATTATTCAGTATTAACTTGCAATAATAATTTATAACAGCAGACTTGGGATCTGTAATATTATTAGGATAACCTACCGTTGAAAAGGATTCAGTCCAGGGAATACTTAATCCATCCTGCTGCCTTTTGGGTAATTTTGTTTAAGTACCCTTTGCTAGAAGATGAACGAAATGATGCAGTCACTAAAATTGGCCAGTCACAAACTATTAGTTCCACGGCATTAGGCAGGACGTTCCATGGGTTACAGAATATTGGCAAAATAAAAAAGGGATTAAGTTTAAAACGGGATTATTATCCTACACTTTTTTGTTGTGTTATTTTGATCATACTTGCATTGATTTTTATCTGAATTGAATTGTCACCCTTGTCACTACATCCTTACATAATTATTGGGTTTGACCACACAACCCTCAAAGGTTTGTTTGTTACTTTGTATGTTTTGTATTCACACCTTAACTAGTTAATTAACAGAACCGATTGCCATGAAATTTTGCATGTATTGAGGGTGCGCTATGAACGAATTCTTTGTAGACAAAGTGCCAGATATTTTCCAACTTTCAAGTAAATTTTTACTAACACAACCAACCACTGCAACCTAAACAATGTAATTAAGAAATGAACTAAAATAATTTCCTTGCTCACCCGCGACCTTACGATAGCTAAGCTTATGCAAAATACGCGTGTTCATGCAGTTCCCCCACCTCCACACTGTAAGAACACACAAATCACACACCTATCTATCACCACCACCACACCACACTGACGTGTTTGACTAATAGCCGTAACAGACGAACGAACGGTCCGGCGGACCCATCTTTTAGAATGGGATATCCATACCACCATCTTACTCTAACAGACAGTTGTGGATAAAGGTCTAATTTTAGCAATGGTAGTTAATAAAACACGCCTTGACAGTAAATAAATAAAAAATCAAGGTAGATTTGTAGGATGGTTAAAATTTATTAATTTTTTGTGGGTAGTTTTGTTTTGTTTGAGAAAAAATATAAGTGGGTACTTGGGGAGTTACAGTGACAAATTAAAACGGTGGTTGTGGTTTGTTAGTCTAACAACTGGTAGCATGGTGTATGGTTGTGTTACTCTGAAGATGAGCTCTGGTTGAGTTCGAAACGTAAGTGTGGTGTGGTGATAGATGGGTTTGTGTGATTTGTGTATGTTCTTGCAGTGTGGAGGTGGAGGAACTGCATGTACACGCATATTTTGCAAAAGCTTAGCTATCGTAAGGTCGCGGGTGAGCAAGGAAATTCTTTTAGTTCATTGATATGGATCTCCGCAAAGTAACCCTGATTCAATAAATTAATGTAATTAAGCACATTTGAACCCTCTGTCATTGAAATAGAGTCGTTTTTTGTGCATTTTTTAACTAACCCCCATTTTACAACAGGTATCCATAACACTGAAGGTCATAGGTGGTATTTACTCTGGTGTGACAACGGTGGAGCTGGACAACCTGGCTGCGGAGACAGCAGCAACAATGACTACTGATCACCCTGATTATGCTGTGCTGGCAGCCAGATTGGCTATATCTAATCTACACAAAGAAACTAAGAAACATTTTTCAGGTAAACATGTAATGGTTTCTCTTTATGTCTGATGGTATTGGTGATTGCAGCCTGTTATAAAAATTATGTCCTACCATAGTTGTTATACAAACTCTTAAGACTATTATTATATATTATACTATCCACTAATATTATTAATGCATAAGTTTGTAAGTCTGTTTGTTTGTTACCTCGTCACGTCTAAACCGCTGAACCGATTTAGATGGAATTCGGTACACAGATAGTTTGAGTCCTGATGAATGAAATGGGATAGTTTTATCCTGGACAAAAACGCTCCCGCGCGATAGCAATTAACTAATTCTACGCGGACGGAGTCGCGGGTAACGGGCTAGTTATAACTATTATTGATAAGGATCTTTATATTTTTCATAAAGATAACTCGTTTTCTCAACAGTTTCTACCTACTGATAAAATAATAGGTAGTTATTATTATATTTAGTTTGTTATATTATATTTTTTTTCTATGTCTATTAAGCTTCATGTATGAAATTTAGAGTTATAAAAGAAATTCATTAGGTACACATGCACAAATACAATATGTTAGAACTATGAATAGGATATTGAGTAAAATAAGAAGTGCCTCTAATCACACGTCTATTATTATTTCAGATGTGATAACTGATTTATACAACATAGTCAACAAGCACACAAAGAAACGTTCACCCATGATTTCAGACTTTCATTATGATATAGTAATGAAAAACAAAGAGAGATTAGACTCTGCTATTGTTTATGACAGAGATTTCAAATATAACTATTTTGGATTCAAAACTTTGGAAAGATCATATTTGCTGAAGATAGACAATAAGGTAAACAAACATTAATTTTAATATGGTATTTGACTATTTTGTATATGTTTTATAAATTAAAACTAAACAGTGCCTGTTATCGAATAGAGAAACAATTATTAAGCTACCTTTACAAATCACAATGTTATAAAGGTTTGAAATTCAAGATTAGACAGAGAATGACATACTGGCATGTGACGTCACACGCCAGTACCTCCATACTTGCTGCATAGAGAAAAGCGTTTGAGAAAGAGATATGTATATAGATTTTTCAATAAATCACTATAAATCCAATTTTCAACTGATTTAAGTTTTCTCTTCGCTACTGTCTGTATATCTATATTTTCATAATAATATTAAGAAATGGCAAATTCAGGAGTTGTCAAATACCATATTCTTTTGTAATCTATATGCCATGACCTCAGTTTAAAAAATATTTTAAGTGTCCCACTGCTGGGCCAAGAGCATGCTTCCTGCCATTAATTTGATATAATATGCATCAAAATCATCTTGCCATTTCATAAATTTATTAATATAAATACTTTAATTTACAGGTAGCAGAAAGGCCTCAACATATGCTTATGCGAGTTTCAATTGGTATACATGGTGAAGATATTGATGCAGCCATCAATACTTACAATTTATTATCTGAAAAATATTTCACCCATGCCAGCCCAACCCTGTTCTCTGCCGCGACGCCCCGGCCGCAGCTGTCGTCGTGCTTCCTCATTGCAATGAAGGATGACAGCATTGAAGGCATTTATGATACTCTCAAGCAGTGTGCCCTTATCTCAAAATCTGCAGGTGGCATTGGCGTTCATGTACATTGCATTAGAGCCAAGGGAACCTATATTGCTGGAACAAATGGTGTATCCAACGGACTGGTGCCCATGTTAAGAGTTTACAACAACACAGCTAGATATGTTGATCAGGGAGGAAATAAACGCCCAGGAGCCTTTGCAGTATACTTAGAGCCATGGCACTCCGACATATTTGAATTTTTAGATTTGAAGAAGAACACAGGTAAAGAAGAAGTACGGGCTCGAGAGCTGTTCTATGCCTTGTGGATACCAGATCTGTTCATGAAGAGGGTTGAAAATAATGAAAACTGGAGTCTAATGTGCCCACATGATAGCCCTGGCCTGGCAGATTGCTGGGGAGACGAGTTCCAAGCTCTGTATGAGAAATATGAACAAGAGAACAGATTTGTAAAACAAGTAAAGGCACAGCTACTATGGAAAGCTATTATAGAATCCCAGGTTGAAACAGGAACACCTTTCATGCTCTACAAAGATGCTTGTAACAGGAAAAGCAACCAACAGAATCTGGGAACAATCAAATGCAGTAATCTCTGCACTGAAATAGTAGAGTACACTTCCCAAGATGAAGTGGCAGTGTGCAATTTGGCATCTATAGCTCTAAATATGTTTGTGAATGAAGACAAAACTTACAATTTCACTAAACTTAAAGAAGTGACTAAAACAATCACTCACAATTTAAATAAAATAATTGATGTGAACTTCTACCCAGTTCCTGAGGCTAGGAATTCAAACATGAGGCACAGGCCAATTGGCATTGGAGTTCAAGGCTTGGCTGACACATTTGTTCTCATGCGCCTGCCCTATGAGAGTGAGGCTGCTGTGAAACTTAATCAGCAAATCTTTGAGACCATCTACTATGGTGCATTAGAATCAAGTTGTGAATTGGCTAAGGAGTTTGGTACTTATGAGACTTATGAGGGAAGCCCTGTAAGCAAAGGTATATTGCAGTATGATATGTGGAACAAAACACCAACTGACTTATGGGACTGGGCAGCACTCAAAGAAAAGATTGCACAGCATGGTGTCAGAAACTCCCTATTACTGGCTCCAATGCCTACTGCTTCTACTGCACAAATTTTGGGGAACAATGAATCGTTTGAGCCATTCACATCCAACATTTACCAAAGAAGAGTTCTGTCTGGTGAATTCCAAGTAGTGAATCACCACCTGCTCCGTGACTTAACCGAAGCTGATTTATGGGATGAAGATATGAAGAATTTGATAATTCACAACAATGGGTCTATTCAAAATATAGAGGCTATTCCTAAGGAAATAAGGGAGTTGTATAAAACTGTTTGGGAAATATCTGTGAAAACTACTATTCAGATGGCTGCTGATAGAGGCGCGTTCATTGATCAAAGCCAATCATTCAACATTCACGTTGCGGAACCCAACTACGGCAAACTAACGTCCATTCATTTTTATGCATGGAAAATGGGACTGAAAACTGGCATGTATTACCTGCGCACCAAGCCCGCTGTCAATGCCATTCAATTTACTGTTGATAAGGCAAAAGCTAAAGGAGGAAGAATGGTCAATGGAAATGGAATCTCAACTGAAAAAGACGAAGCCAATATGGCTGCCATCACCTGCTCTTTACAAAACAAAGATGAATGCTTAAGTTGTGGGTCTTAAAGATGGATGCTTAAACAGTTTTTTTTAATATGTCACATAGGTTAAAAGTAATGATAATGAATGTTGTTTGTTGAGCAAATATTTTTAAATGAGTAGATTTCCTAATTATGGTAAGGACCACTAATATAAATAAGTTTAAAATTATGGCTATTTTATAAATTAATAAACAATATTTTTTTTTCAAACATTTTTCTTTTTAATGTTATCCTTATCCTTAAGCAGAACTGACCAGTGAAATATCAGAGTTGAAAAGACACTTATCAATTACCCCTTTATTAGTATAGATTCATATCACAGAACTATATGCCACCTGATGCATTGTAGTTGAGAATACATACATAAAAATTAATAGGGTAATAGCACCAATCATTGACGTGTCAAGTACAGTAGTACCCCTAGTTATTGTCAAAAATGATTCAAATGCCTTTCTTTCTATTATTGGTTCGTTCGTGTCCATGGCATGACATGCCATCACCCTGACATGGACCTTGAATCCTATCCTACTAATATTATAAATGCGAAAGTTTGTGAGTGAGTATGTTTGTTACTCTTTCACGCTGAAACGGCTGGACGGATTTGGATGAAATTTGGTATGTAGATAGCTGTACATCTGGAATAAAACATAGGCTACTTTTTATCCCGATATTCCCACGGGATAGGGATAAAATCTCGAAATATCAACCGCTGGGCTTAGTCATGAAATTTGATAAGTACGTAGCTGGACGTTTGAAATAACACATATGCTACTTTTTATCCCACGGGATAGGGATAAAGTCTTGAACTAATAACCGCTGGGCTTAGAGCCCTGAAATTTGGTATGTAGATAGCTGAACATCTGGAATAAAACATAGGCTACTTTTTATTCCGATATTCCCACGGGATAGGGATAAAATCTCGAAATAACAACCGCTGGGCTTAGAGTCATGAAATTTGATAAGTAGGTAGCTGGACGTTTGAAACAACACATATGCTACTTTTTATCCCACGGGATAGGGATAAAATCTTGAACTAATAACCGCTGGGCTTAGAGCCCTGAAATTTGGTATGTTGATAGCTGGAAATTATGGAATAAAACATAGCCTACTTTTTATTCCGATATTCCCACGGGATAGGGATAAAAACTGGAAACAACGAAATAACAACCGCTGGTTTATAGTCATGAAATCTGGTAAGTAGGTAGCTGGACTTCTGGAATAACACATAAGTAGTCTACTTTCTATCCCGATATTCCCACGGGATAAAATGTTGAAATTTCAAACGCTGGGTTTAGTCTTGAAATTTTGGACAGTTGTTCGTGAGGAAACCTGCACAACCCTGCAAAGGTATTCAATGGTATGTGTGAAGTTCCCATCCCGCATTGGGCCCGCGTGGGAACTACGGTCCAAGCCCTCTAATTCTGAGAGGACGCCTGTGCCCAACAGTGCCCAGCAGGACTAGGATAGACTGGGATGATGATGATGATGATGTTCTTAACACAAAACCCTCAACCTACCATACCATGTTATTTTATTTTGAAAAAATTACTTTCTGCCAAGTTTCTTGCGGCGCATTCTTCTTGGCAATGATGGTCTTTCCGAAAGCGCTGGTAGTTTAAAAAATGAGATGTAAAAGTGCCCATTGCGGCCTATTTACTGAATAAATGATTTGAATTTGAATTTTGCATTTGATTTTGGATAGGGAAAAATTTTGAAACTTCAGCACTGGGTTTAGAGTCTTGAATTTTGTACAGTTATTCACAACAAAACCTCAATGAAGACCACGATATAAATATTGGAAATTTCCAGGGGAATTTTGTAAAATCCCGAAAATTTCAATTGCAGCTAACACACCGAATAGTTTACGCGTGCGAAGCCGCGGGTAAAAGCTAGTAAATAATAAATTGAAACCAAAGAGCCAATTTCAATAATTTATTGAATCATCAATAATATAAATACAATGTCATTGATTATTATCATTATAATTAACACCTACTACATATAAAATTAAGTTACCTGTTAGTTTTTCCTGTAACTTCTTAGAATTGGGTAAATTATGTCTAGAGCTTCGTGAATATCATTTCTCGTCTTTCCTCCTGAAATTTGAAATGTGTCAATTACTGGAAATTACCCATTGTCTATGAAAAATTCGTTTATAATATCCTGCGGGAATTATGTAATTTTTTTCCGGGATGAAACTAACCCACATTATATCCTTGCTAGATTCTTAAACTATTTCATTACCAAATTTCAATTAAATTGGTTCTGCGCCTACGGTTTAAGCGTGAAAAGATAGAAAGTAAAGTTACTTTCTCAATTATAATGCTAGCCGTTACCCGCGACTTCGTCTGCGAAGAATAAGTTTACATAACACTATAACTACAATTTTCTGCGATACAAACTAACCTGAGATTCAGCAATCTATTCGTCAGCGGCCGATCGTAAAATCCGCTAGATCACGAAATTCCTAGGCATATCGTGAAATGGCGCCATTTCATGAATTGGCTAAGGGACATCCGCCATATCGTTAAAAACTCACCGTTTAAGAGCGTTTATACTGCTGAGGTGGCAATTTTTCATTTTTTTCTCGATTCCATAAAAATTGAAGAAAATTAAAAATGTGGTATGAAAGAATTGTTCTTAATACATATCTACTTAATACCTTTCAATGAGCAATTCTTGTATATATATATATATATATATTTCGGGGATCTCGGAAACGGCTCCAACGATTTTGATGAAGGTTGGTATGTAGGGGTTATTGGGGATAAAAAATCGATTTATCTTGGTCTCTGGGAAAACTGTTGTTACCGAGTTTCAGCCCGAAAGCTCGGTCGCCCAGGTACTAAAAGTTAATGTGCCTACTCCAATTATTCGTGATACTTTTATATTCTTTAAAAACGAAAAATGTTTATTAACGGTCGTATATGGTCGACGTATCGTATTGTTTCTCAGGCATATCGTAATATGCCTGGCGAACGTTTAGGCATATCATGAAATGGCGCAATTTTACGATATGCCTAGGAATTTCGTGATCTGGCGGATTTTACGATTGGCCGCCGACATATACCTACACCAAATTCGTTCAGCCGATTAGGCCTGAAAGATTAATACTTAATCACAAAACTTTCGCATTTATAATATTAGTAGAACTAGCTGCCTGCAACTATTTGCATTCCATAGGAACTTTGCACTTTACTGGTAATGAAACATACCCACATGTGGGCTTGTACTCATACATACACATAATGTGGGCATGTATATGTAAATTTTGACTGTGCAGGCCGCAGCTGGTGCTACTATTTATTCCTAAATAAGACAGCAAATGTGCAGTGCATTTTTGATTTACCTGTGAAAACAATCTTTCCATTAACAAATATTAATAAGACTACTCTAGGCCGCACCATCCTGTAGACCAGGCCAGGGAACAGCTCTGGTTCATATGACGTAAATTGCCCATGTGCCTGTTGTAACGCTTCTAATCTTACTGGAAATCTTAAATCTCCTGTTGCTATAAAATTTTGAATTTTAAAATCCAAAAACTTAGCCTGCAACAACAAGTCTTCAATCAAACATGTTAGCTTCAAAAAAAAAATTGTGTATGCTCTCTGTTCTGCATGGTAAAACTCACAGGAAATCCAAGCTTATGAATGATTCTTGCAAATTTCCTAGCTGCTAGATAAGAATCATGTTCATTTCTTGCTCCAGTGCATACTATTTTTCCAGACCTGAAACAAATTTACTAGTGACAAAAAAAGTATTTTTTTTAAGTACCTATAAATAAATAAATATCACGGGACAATTCACACCAATTGACCTAGTCCCAAAGTAAGCTTTGCAAAGCTTGTGTTATGGGTACTAAGCAATGGATAAATATAATTAAATAGATAGATACATACTTAAATCCATATTAAACACCCAAGACCTGAGAACAAACATTCATATTTTTCATACAAATATCTGCCCCCACACGGGAATCAAACCCGGGACCTCAAGCTTCGTAGTCAGGTTCTCTAACCACTAGGCCATCTGGTCGTCATACAACCTATGCCTTAAGTGTGATCAGATAGTCTGAATTTAATTTATTTAAGGGCTATCACTATTAATAAGTTACATAATAAGTAAAACAACCTGAAAACAAGTGCTGTTACTCGAGGTTCCAATATTTTCATGACTACTCCTTGAAATCTAGCAGGATTGTATTCAGAAAATCGTGTTCTACAATAAATATCTAATAATTTCAATTCACAGCCCAAACTGACTGTTGAAACACAATTTCTGAAAAATAAAAGAAATAAAATTTAAAATGATGTACAGTTCTGTATTTTTCCATGATGGGTTCGACAAAACCACTCACTGAATTTTTATACTATTCTTGGCTTGACTAGTACCACTTGCCATTGGTGTCACAGCGGCCATAGAGCTGTGAGGGTTGGCTTGTGGTGTGAAAGCACTATGGGTTGGAGTGAGTGCCACATCTCCTGATATCCTTGGTGGCGCTTGTGGGGTTGGCACAGATGTCACACTGTTGTCACTGCGGACACTTTCTGGCCTTGGGATTGGTGTGCGAGTCATGTTTCCACTCAATGAGTTTAAACTGTGGGATAGAGCCGGCTGAGTCAGGGGTGGTGGAGGAGGAGAAAACATATCATTCTCAACTAGTGTTGTGCGATTTTCAACATCATCCTAAAAAAAATATTTAAGGTTTCAGAAAATTTTGTCTAGACTTGCAAAGTTTTATACATACTTAAGATAAATCTTACCCAAACAGGTGTTGGGACACTTGGTGTAAATCTTTTAATTGGGTTATTTAGACAGTCTTGTAAGGAAAAATTATTTTCTCTGGTTGGTT
>NC_133488.1:9123918-9273828 GCF_025370935.1 Choristoneura fumiferana | reverse complement strand
CGACAACCGCAGGCGAGTATTTACTGGTCGATTAGCTGAGTGAACTTAAAATCCGTTTGGGGCTGTGTTTCGCTCTAACCTTTAGCCTTTAGTCATAAGAATGTTTTATTATTTTAAGTTTGCTTTATCGAGGGTTATGTTATGTTTTATTTATTACAATATCAAATAATTTCAATTGTTGATGATTGACTAGTTTTTAGGAAAAAATAGTAGATCGTACAACAAGAGAATAAAACGAGCCATTTTACCAAGACGTTCTTATAATAGACACGTCGAGGGGAAAAGGGTTTAATGCTCGAGTTTTACACTCTGCTTTTCACTTCGATTGCAAGTAGATGAAATAGCACAGTGGAAACAATTGTTCACTTACTGGGTACCTTTTAGTTTTTAGTTTTATTTAAAAATATATAGAAACCTTTTCTTTGTGGCTGTTGACACCTGTCTATCTTGACCTTACACTGTGATCTCACTCACCTTGGCCTTACGAAGATTTGGATGCACTAGAGAGAAGAGAGACTTAAATAGGAAGTCTACGAGCATGAGAAGTAATGAGAAACTGAAAAAAAAAATATTCTGTTTAGTCCATCAGTTGGATTATTTTAAAATATTGAACATGTATTTTTTCTTTGTAAATCAGACAAAAAAATTAAAAAATGAAGCGCGTCAAAGTTCGGGAATGCGCCGGTGAGGTCACGCCGTGCTTGTGACCCACTGGGTGACATCATGCGGAATTTGAACAGGCAAAATAAAAAATACGTGTCCTTTTTTCTAATAATCTAACGAACGGACATTTTAGTATACATACTATCTATTACAACAAACTCACGCTACTCTCGCTTTTCGGGTTGCCTAAACCTTTATTTTACGCCACCAGTCCTAATGCATATTTAGTCAATATTTCTTACTCGTGGGCGTGCACCTCTAATTGTCTCTGACGTCGCACAGACCGGCCCACGCAAATACAAGCGTCGGCGGAAAATCAAGTCGGAAGCGGATTCCCCCCGGCACGAGTGGGGAGCGCGGCTCGGCGTCGCCCCGCGCGCCGCGCCCTCGCCGCCCTCGCCGCCGCGCGCCGCCGCGCCGCGCGCCCGCGCCGCGCCCCAAGCTCATACACACCGAGGAGACCGTCAGACCAAGGACTAAGCAGGTAACTAGCTCACTCAACAGATAACGTTCTCTGTTACAGCCCGGCATCTAACAATTGAAAGAATTTATTCACTATTACGGAGACACACATATAAAAAAAACGCAATTACACACATGAAAACTCAGTCAGAAAACAGAATATACACTACGAAAAATAATAAGTCAGGAATTGTAACTAAACTTGAAACTGTGTCCTAAGTGTGTCCTGCGCTAAGGTGCGCATGCGCGGTCATTTAATTTTGACTGACATTTATTTTGCAGTTTAGTGAGCTCACTTCACTACAAATTTTCGTATTTTTGATTGTGAACAGCTCTAAATTATCATTGCCAACGTGTGTTATGAAGTGGTGCAGGAACAATGCAAAATTAAAATGTCCAGGGATCACTTTCCACTAGTAAGTAGACGTAAAATACGGTATTTGACAACTCCTGATTTTGCCGTATCTTAATATTATTATGAAAATATAGATATACAGATAGTGTTCAGCGAAGGGAAAATTTAAATCTGTTGAAAATTGGATTTATAGTGATTTTTTTGAAAAATCTATATACCTGTCTCTTTCTCAAACGCTTTTCTCTATGCAGCCAGTATGGCGGGTACTGGCGTGTGATGTCACATGCCAGTATGTCTTTCTCTTTCTAATCTTGAATTTCAAACCTTTATAACTTTGTTATTTGTAAAGGTAGCTTAAAAATTGTTTTTCTATTCGATAACAGGCATTGTGTAGTTTTAATTTATAAAACATATACAAAATAGTCAAATACCATATTAGATTTATATTCAAAAAATTTCAAATACATTATCAGTTGGAGATGGTCAGTATCAAGTCTGTGGTCTATGGCTCACATAATGTAAATGACAGGTTCCTCACCCTCTTCATATTTTCTTCTTTCCTGTATCGCCCAAACAATAGGTACAAACAGTCTTTTATTTTTTCACGATTTTTAGTGTGAATAATATAAGATACAATAGTTTAATGACCACCATTATTGAAGTTTTTTCGTTGATTTTTGTATAATTTTTTTTTTCAATGATTTTAGTGTGAATATATAAGATTACATAGTTAATGTCAATGCTCGTCACCTTTTACGAGACGCATGCAGAGACGTTCATTATTCAAAACTCCTGGTGTTTCCCACCCGGTTGCATTTCACCATATATGCATTACGAGGAGCATAAATTGCTTAGTAACTGTGTGGAAATGATTGAAAATGCATGCTCTACAATATTTGAAGAGTTCCCTCGATTTCCTTAGGATCCAATCATCAGATCCTGATTTGTGCCCATGGGACTTATCAACTCATAATTAGAGGTATTCAATGACAAACAAAAAATATATTTTTTCAAATCGTTTCATGAATGACGGAGTTCTGAGGTAACAGCCAAAATAAATACATTTGTTAGTTCTTTACCTCAAAAGCATAAATTTCGAGCAGCGATTCACCGAATCGCATTTCACCTCTATCATGTATTTGATTGTAGTGTAGTTTAGCCACAATCGTTTATTTTTTTAGTTGCATTTCACCTCGATTGTGCATTAAATATCGTATTGTGTCTCACTCAATCATGTTTTTTTTAGTTGCTATTAGTTTTAGTCGCATTTCATCTGGATCGTGTATTAGTGTATTTTAGTACAAACATCAATTAACGCGTTAAATTAATTAGAGGCCCGGGCAAACATCAATCGCGGGAATGCGTCTAAGGTAAAATACTACACGAAAACTGAGATTCTACAAATTATACTATATTAATTATACTATTTTATTATATTTATACTATTATAAAAAGCTATGCGAAAAATTGCATCAAGTACGAGGTTCTATTGAAATTTTGTTAGTTCGATCGAGGTAAAATGCGATTTGGTAAATCGCTACAAGGAATTTATGCTTTTGAGGTAAAGAACTAACAATGAAAAATACAACCGAATTGATAACCTCCTCCTCTTTTCTTTTATGTCGCTTAAAAAAACAAGCTGTCATTATCAATATATGACACGTCATTGAGACGTTAAGAGGCTGTTTTACCATCCATTGATTAGTGTTAACTGGCGGTTAGGTGTGATGCCGTCTCCGTCTATTAGAACGAAACAAATAGAGACGGCATCACATTTAACCGTCAGTTAACACTAATCAATGGATGGTGAAATAGCCCTAAATGTAAGAAGTGATCCGTCTGAACGCCAATTGTCTATGTAGTTTTGTGAATCATTGCATCACGCGAGCTAACCAATCCCTGCTTTGTTTATGATTTTAACCAATCAATTCAATTCAATTCAAAAATATTTAATTCGGACTATTGTACATTTGGCACACATCATCCATAGGTGTTAGTATATAAAGGTCAATACTTAGACTAGTGTTAATAAAATAAAATCAACAAGCACGTCTATTTGTAACCTTGAAATTGATTCGTATTTGAATTATAAGTTGTTTTGGTTTTAAAATAGAATTAACATAATATTAATTTGATTTATATTTATAGATTTAATAACTGTATTTCGTGGACTCATCCACTCTTAATCCCTGTTTTAAAATATTCTACTTGTAGTTCTGCTATGAAGTTCAAGGCCTTGCCTCTAGGTTATGGCAACGCGTCTGCAATACCCCTGGTGTACTTGCTCGTTGCCATTCAGTCCAATAAAAAAAATAAGTTCAAGCTTTTTCCATTCCAAATTTCATCAAATTTGGTGCATTGCTTTAGTTGTGAAAAGTTAATTATTGGTATATGATTAAAGGTCATCACATTTAGATCCAAACCGGCGATTAAAAAACTATATATTGTAGGTACAGAATATTTCTCGAGTTAACAATATTATAAAGTTCCGTTTCTTGCAAAATGTTGTACCTCCGCTCGTGAGGTTATTTATAGAAAGACGTTTTGTTTTTAGCAAAATAGATGTTTTTTTTATAACGGACAAAAGTAATCCCTACTAATATTATAAATGCGAAGTACTCTGTCTGTCTGTCTGTCTGTCTGTTACCCTTTACGTCGAACACTGAAATTTGATGAATTGGGTATATAGGTAGTTTAACCCAAGGAAACATAGGATACTTTTGTTTAGAACGCGATAACCTAGAATCCGCGCGAAGTCGCGGGCATAATTTATTATAAATGCGAAAGTTTGTTAGTCTGTATGTTTGTTACCTAACTCTGCACGCCTTAACTGCTGAACCGATTTACATAAAATTTGGTATACAGATAGTGCAAGTCCCGGAGAAGGACATAAATAGTTTTTATACTGAAAAATTGCATAGTTACCGCGGAATAGCGATAAACGAAATCGCGGGAAACAGCTAGTTAATGAATAATGAAACTAATATTGATGTCTTCAATATTTTAATTAGAATTAAGTTTGGACCGTACATTAAAAAAAGCAATTTATTAAATGACTTCTTAAAGCGTGCACTATAAAGAGCCTATTTTCCTTCTGTCCATTCCTATATTGAACAGATTAGCTTGTTAACTATTATGAAATAATGTTACCAGATACGATATATATAGGCAGGAACCAATTTACACGCATATAATTTGACAATGACCAGGATACCGATACCAATGAGTGTTTATTATTCACAGGTCCGGGCCGTCCCCGCGGCACCCCGCCGACGACCTGGGCGATCCGACTGCGCTCGCCGACCCCTCCCTCCCCGTCACCCGAGCCTTCCCCGCGCCCTCTCACAATCACCCCCGCGCCTTCACCCCTTCCTCACCTTTAACCGCGTCCACCACCACGAAGGCGGCCATTCAAATGCGAAATGTGCGCTCTAGAGTTCCCTCGGCGCGATGCGCTGTTATTACACGTTCTGTACATATATGACGTAACAGAACCAAGCGGCGACGGCCGCGGTTGTCGCCAGAAACTCGCGCTTAGAGCCATCCGTATTTTATCCCTAGTGTCGTCAGTATAGCTAAAAATACTGCGATACTCCAAAGGGGAATAGCTCAGCTCGTAATCCCGCGAGTTTGTAGAATTTTAGCTAAGTGAGAACAAGACTTGAGAGCGAGATTCGGAAACTGACTAAATGGAGCTAATATATTCAGACTGATATCGCTTCGCTTTTGTTCGAGCGCAGTTGTTGTGATATCGTGCGTAGCGGTATAAATATTGTACATATGTCGTCTTAATTATCTGTTTTAGCCGCGTTGGATTAGTTAACATTTAAGGAATTTAGGGCATGGATTATATTTAATTATTTAATACGAATAAAATTTCTGTTTAAAGTATTCTTAGCTGGGCCGTAGAGAATAACCATTTTTCTACGTAACTTTTTTTTCTACCTGCGTAGGTATTTCGTTTGGTCACGAACGAAAATATTACATATTAGAAGGCTTGTATTAGACAGGGTTAGGCAGTAGGTCAAATTACTTGTGTCTTTAGTTTGTGAGCCCGCGATGTGCGAGTTCGACTCATGACCTTTTTTTTTTTCAATCAAAAGATCAAGATAAAAAAATTTGAAGTACTAATGGATGAATCTCCCTTTTTTTTTTTGAACATATGTAAGTGATACAAAAAAAAATATTTCAGGGCAGGAACTGTCTAAACTAAACAAATTTGTAGACTGTCATATGTTTAAATGACAGTTCAATGACTAATTAAATTACTGGCAAATGACCAGTAAATAGCCGTAGAGAAAGAAAAACCAACCATTCATCCAATAAATAACGTAATCAGTCAAAAAGCTATGTAATGTGCCAGCTATTACTATTATGACGGTGATTTAAAATGGTGTTATGTGAATCTATTTTCTTTTTTTTTACTTGGTTGAAGCTGTTTCTTCTACGATATGATAAGTATTGTAATAAAAATATACATACTTAGAAAGTTAGATCATAGAATTCTGTTTAGAAGCTAATCCAAGACTAGTACACAGAGGAAGGAGTGTGTCTGGTCTAATACCTATAATTCTTTGATTTCAGCCAGGATACTTATTGACACTAGTAATGTAATATTTATAAAACCGATGTCAATTGTTGTAAATATATTCTTAAAATACTTTAAAACATAAAATAGGGACGGAAATGCTTGAGGCAAGACACCGTTGAACTAATTGTTACTTCTGAAACATTACTTATTGTGACATTGAATCATTATGTTTGTCTGTTTGTATTACTGTTGCCTATATTATAAGACTATGTTGTCGTATTGTATTGTTGTATTTTATTAATGGACTGATTTGTGGATTAGTACTGTACATAATGTGTATTAAAGTTTGCGAATAGTCTTTTCTTTGTTTAGTACAAATACTGTATGTTTTGGGGTCTTTTAAGTACTTTTAACAGTTTATATTTGCTTTTATGTGATATAGATGTAAACAGTTAAACGTTAGTTGTGCCATAGACGCCAGTGGCAGTTCAACGTTGAGGATGATGAGGACTATAATATAATTAATTATTATATTTGAAGATGTCTACAATGGCTATCACGCATGCCATTTTCTTGCATAATGCGCCTCTTTCCAACTGTTAGTTATAAGGGACGCACAGAGACAAAACTAGTTTTACCCAGTTTTAGTGCGAACATGCGAGAAGACAACCGAGTCATCATTCGAGTTCCCCATAAAGTACAATTCACATTGACCGGACCGGACGGAATCGGCTGCCGCCGCGTTCCACCGGCTCCTCGAGCACGCTGAGGCAGCCGACTGGCGTCCTCCAACCGGACGGAGTTGATCGAACGCGACGGCAGTCGAACGCAGCTGACCGGCCTCCACGGCAGCCGAATGCAGCTGTCTGAATGCGCGAGGAGCCGACCGGCCGCAAGCTGTGTAAATTCTATTAAATATATATATGTGATGTTAGTACTGCACAGACCTTTTAAATTCCTTTGGCATGTTATAAAGAGCGCTAGGACGCCGTCCGGCCGCTCAATGTGAATCGTACTTAAGAGCACTCACGGGAAAATTCCCGATAGTCCCTTTACCCTTAGCAATTTACCAAGTTAGCTGTTTTTCCAACAAGCGCATGGTAGCAAATCAATGGTGCAATACATTCCCCAAAATGCTTTGAAAGATATAATCCTAGTAGGGTTTTATGTTAATAATGTTCAAAATCGAAAATGTATGAAAGGTTTTTGTAACTTTGTAAGGCAAATTAATTGTAAAGTATTCACATAATTTCCTTGATTATGGGGGTTATGGCACATTCATTACAGTGGTGGTATAAGCAGCTAGCTCTTCTGTAAATGGTCTTTTTGACCGTTTGCATGATGTATTATGGTAGAGTGCTGGTACAATTGCATGCACTACAAGGAACCAAAATCAGATCTATTCAAAGACTAATATGTTATTAGTTTTATTTTTTATCTGCTTTTATAGTATCAACTCATCATATAAGAACTGATGAGAGTACATACACTCCATTTTTAATCTACCATACAAACAAAGAACGGCATTATGGCTAGTCAAGACGAGGCTCTAAGGAGTCTATTGTATCATAATTTAAGTCTTGAAAGATGCTTGGAAGACATCCAATTAATATCTTATGCACATCACCAAATTGTCATCAATCAAACATGTAACCAAATGTAAGTTATATTGACATTTAATGTTGTATACCTAAGCAATGAAATAAAACAGTCCAATTGAATGTAATTTGTATATATTTTTTATCCTACAATTTAGAAAAAAAGTATAATTACAGACTAAGAAGTTTACAACATTTACAAAAATGTAACAAAGTGGGTAAATCAGTTTCATCTGCTTTCAAAATTATCTTGGTAACAATGAGCCTAGAAATAGTAAGTAAAAAAAAATACTCCATTATAAGTTGTCAATCAGCATTGCCTGACTTTTTTTGGAAAGAGGGATTCTTTCATCAAAACGGGACATAGTAAAAAAACATATATTTTGACTGAATTTGCATTGTCTTGTCATACTACCTTTTCATACCAAATTTCATGTCAATGTCATTTACCAATGAGGAGTTCCATCCTGCAGAGACAATCCTGGCTGGACCACCAGGATGTCACTGTCAGATTATTGTATTGTCAGCAGATTTACATAAGTATGCCAAATTTCAAGTCAATCCGACTACTGGAAGTGGGTCAAATTCAACTTGCAAGATTTTACATATAAAACATACATTGCAAGTTAAATAAAAGCTTTTAAATAAAATAGGCATGGAACATTTATTTTAATGAAAATATGTTACTGTAACAATAACTATCTGATTTCTGTTGCCTATGCAAAGCGGGACTGAACCTGTCCCGGGCGGAACATTTTAATTGATTTCAAAATCGGGACGTCTTGTGATGCCATTATCAGTGCTATTTTGAATTGGTATCCAATGAGATTACTTATAAAGCCTAGATCAGTACAAACGCTTGTAACATGTAACCTAACTGATAGTAGAAAAAAGGGATTTAACAAATACTAGCTTTTACCTGCGGCTTCGCTTGTGTTGAATTCGGTTATCACGCTCTGTTCCCTCGGGAACTGCACATTTTTCGGGGATAAAAAGTAGCCTATGTGACTCTGGTCCATAAACTATCTCTATGCCAAAATCACATTGATCCATTGCTCAGTTTCAACATGAAAGACGGACAAACAAACACACACTCGCATTTATAATATTAGTAAGTATGGATGTACTTTAAAATTCCACTGCTAAGCAAATTATTGCTTAAATACAGAGGCAACACAAAAAAAAGCATAAGTTTTTGATTTGTGTTGCGTTTGTATTTATGCAGTGAATAATGTTTTGGTAATCTCTCAATATTGTACAAGACCTAGATGTGAACCATTTTTGACATTTGGATGTTATTTCAATATAATTTAAAATGCTTTACTAAGTAAGGCTTTACTCAATGAACACTACATTCGGCCGTTATTCTTAGGGTTAATCTTTTCTTTAAAAAGTATGCAAGGTATTCATTCATGTATTGCCTTTGAGTATTTATCTAATTGCGCATTTCCTTATGACCTGGTGTTGAAAAAAAAGATCACATAGTTTTAAAGTTTATATGGAAATATAACTTATTGATAATATAACTCTAGGTTCATTCCATCGTGAATTTCATAGTCTGATAATTTGATGTGATCTTTGAACACAGTATACCATTTCTTGAGGACGATTTTGTCGTACCGCGTACCGGTCTGCGCTGCTATGAGTTTCTTGAGGTCCCCTACTGTGTCATCTGGGTTACATTTCACTCTCACTTTCTTTCCAAGACGATCGTTGCATGTTACCTCTAGCATTTTGTTTTACAAACAAGTCCTATGATGATTGATGTTGAATTTACTCAGCCTTCTCTTCAGTGCTTTCTCGCAGTTTCTAGATTCGGTGTCGTTATAAATATGTTCGATTTCATTAAATTACTCAATTCTGTTCACGCTGAGCAAAAGCAGTCAGGCCGCTAGCAGGTAAATAAAACAATTCAATTCAAAATTATGATTGTTGTGTTGACGATTGACGACAACGCATACGCAAGGTTGACAAGACAAGACGTCATCACACAAAGTGATCCATAAGTAAGTAGTAGTATCGATTTTTAACATCGATTCAGAGTACTAAACCGATCTATCTATAATAATGGAGATTCAGTTTTAACAATTTTTTTGTCGAAATGCGTAATTAGATCTTATCGTGCCGCCCCACTTACGCTAATAGTATTTGATAGGAAAGTAAGAGATACGATACGAATTGTGGATTTCGATTACTAAGGTCATTTCTTCCATAACTGGATTTACATATTGAAAATACGAGCCAGAAAAGCAACTCAAGAAAAGATCAATTTTTAAAGAATCGATCATCTTGACTTCGATTCAGATCGATTCGAGAATCGATCTTTTCTGGAAAGAATCGCCATCTCATCACAAGACAAAAATTTAAGGTCAGATAATATCGTAAATCAACAGCGCTACGAGCGAGATGCTACGTTTTTAAACGAACGTCAGATGTCATTTACTGTTTAGTTCATCAACAAATCAAAATCAATCGCATGAAAAGACGGCGACAAAAGTTTTAGTTTTGCTTTAAAATAAAAACAATATTTACTCACAGCTAAGGAATTTATATTTTTCAACAATAGAGTGAAAATATTTATGATTTATTTTCGCAGAACATTATAAAAATATTTTAACTATGATACAAAAAGTACATAACAAAACGCAGCTGCTGATTTGTCAAGAAACTGTCATGTTATTCAAGCCCATGTATTTTCATAAAATAAATTGTTGTTAAATCATACAATACAGCTAGACTTCCATTCCAATCTGTTTTTTAAACAGTATCAAAAGAAGAACCAACCTATTTAAATTTGTGAAGTGTGCAAAATCTGTGAAGCAGGGTGTACTGCGCTTTACGGAATTTCATAGTCGATTGGTACTTTGAGCCCGTAATCTAATTCGATTTCACTTCGTAGTAAGAATAACTCAGCAAAACGGCGGGAAGAAGCAGTATGAGACGAGCTCGAGATGGGTACCAGTACCAACCAATTCCTAGAGTTGCGACAGACGATGCAATCGCACATGAAAATGACCAAATGGCTGAGGAACTTGGCAGTAAAATCAGCACCCTTAAACATATGTCCATCGAAATAGGTAACGAGGTTCGATATCAAGACAAGATTTTACGTGGACTCGATGATGACGTCGACAGAAGTTCAGGCTTTCTCGGAAAGACAATGGGAAGAGTAATGAGACTAGGAAAAGGCAACCACAACTACTATATTTTCTATCTATTCCTTTTTTCTATTTTTGTTTTCTTCGTACTTTATATTGTTCTGAAATTCAGGTGATCTGTTATAAAATATGACTACTTATTATAGTCTACCTTGTTGAATCCACATATTTATATACTAAGGCAAAAACAAAAATATTGTGTAAATAAAAATAATTTCCAATGTAATGATAGTACTTAAATTAACTTCCTTTTAGTAACTTAATTTACCTCTAAATCTCAACCTTTGATGTGACCGCTGAAGTGGCTTTATTGCTTAGTGCCAAGGCATTGAATGTCTCAAAAAATTCATACAATGAATGGGAATGTATGTATTAATTAGATTGATGGATCAAAGGGAATGTGTTGAGCAATAAATGATCAATATAATTGTTCTACAAAATTATGTGAAAATAAAATAAAACATGAGACTTCATTATGGATGCACAATAATGCACATTCCACTATACCCACAAAAAGTTAATTAGGAGGTACAGTCAAGGGCATAAATGTATATGTTACTAAGATGTAAAAAATATCTTTACACCTTTATGCCACTAAACTAGGATTGCCAGATAGCCGGGACATCCGGGATTGTCCCGAAATTATGTGTCTTGTTCAGTGTTCAGGAATTACACTTTAATGTCCCGGATTTCGACTACTAACTATAATACTAGTTTTTTTATTAAGTTAAGAGAGTAGTATTTCCTTCTATATTAAGCTGCGGTTAACATTGACGGCCTGTATTCAGATCTCACATGCCTGAGAACTGTTTTTGAGGTCCTGCCCTTCCAAAAGACTTGTCAAATGAGAAAATCTGGGCTCACTTTATTAAAACAACCAATTCTAATGATTTTACCAATTTGAAGAAAATAGTGGTTTTGTGCTTGTATTCCTAATTACCTACCTACCCAATTCGTAACCCTTGAATTGTCCCGGAAATGAAATGCCTGTATCTGGCAACCCTACACTAAACACAAGGTCGATGTATACATATATTTGAGGCTATGGCTGTATAGATAATTATGCCCCTGACTGTACATGCTATTGTAGCTCTATCTCCAATAATAGGATAATCTCCAGTACTTCTAAAGAAATAAAGATATAGCAAGTTTTATAGGCAAAAAACAATATTCATTTCATTTTTTTTTATTTATAAAACAGAACATGAGCAACACATTAAAGCTTTAAACAATACAATTCTTTTAAAGCATTACAGTAGGCATCTCCAACTGAAGCCTTTGTAACTGATATAAATAATCTGCAAGGTACTTTCAAAGACATTTCACAAACTCTCACAGTGTCCATCAAAAATGCAACTACACCACAAGCATTTTGTATTTTATCACTTTCACAATAAAGACCCAAATCCTCTAAGATTATAGTTGAAGGTACATTTTGCCAATTAGGCAAAGTTGCAATACTTTCAATTAAAGATTCCAAACTTCTAGCATATAAGAAACTTATCATTTTCATATAATGTCGGTCCACAGAACTCAAATCTTGGGATAATTCAGGCAGTTCATTCAGTTCCTCCTTCATAATATAAAGGACTTTTCCAAGTCTGGAACAGGCAATAGCTTCTTCAAAAAGTTTCTTACGATTCATCTTACAATTTTCAAAATAAAAAACACACTCATCAAAACTCTTCATTTTCAAAAGCAAAGCGGCACTTTCTGTAATTAAATTATATCAATTGTGTAATTAAATGAGAGACTTGATATTCAGCTTACAAATACTCAAACAAAACAGTTACCTACTTAATTTATTTCTGTACTCCTAATCAACACTAAGTACTTGAATTTTGAAGTTATCTGTAATGTAATGTGAAAAAGCAGAGCTCAACATTAAATGAATCGTGAGAGTGACATTTGTTTAATATAATTAGCCGCATTCCGCACAGTAAAGAGTACCTACTTAAATAAATCTAAAAATATTACCAACTAAAATTCGAAAATTTCGAAACTATTTCGAACTTTGACGTATGTCAATTGTCAATGTCAGTGCTAGCTAAAGGTGCGGCCAGATGCGGTCGCTCGATTGCAGCGATAAATCTGGTCACGTGACCCCATTTTGGAGGCGATTTTGAGTGAAAAAGTAGCGTCAAGTAAAGTCGCCGCGTCGAACAGCACACGTTCCCATTACGGTCATGGCATAATAGTGTCGTGGATAGAGACCTTTAATTTACATACATACATGCATGCAATGTGTATGTATTTATTTTAGTTTCGACAGTCGATAAAAACTCCGAATTTTTCACATGCAGGTGTTGCATTTCATGAAAAGTTGAACCGATTTTGACGAAACTTAGCTAAAAAATTAATGATCAAACGAACTTACCAAGTGAAGTTAGATCACAATTATGTGAGCAGCTTCATTCGACGCGATTTACATAGTGTAGTAGCCATATAATATGTACATTAAACTTTCTACCGACTTTTTAAACTTGAGATTCTTATTGCCGGGGGGCACAAAAAAGTAGGTAAATAAAAATATTGCAGTCTTTTATTATAGGTACCAAGGATACCATAGTGTATGCCGTAACGTAACATACCTTTATCATAAACTAGCGTTCACCCGCGGCTTCGCACGCGTAAATCATTAGATACAGCAGTTGAATTGAAATTCCGGGATTTTATTATATTCTCGTGGAAATTCCCTAAAATTACATCGTGGTTTTCATTGATGTTATATTATAACAACCATGCCATATTTCATGACTCTAAGCTCAGCGGTTATTTCGAGATTTTATCCCTATCCCGTAGGAATATCGGGATAAAAAGTAGCCTATGTGTTATTCCAGACGTCCAGCAACCTACATATCAAATTTTATTACTCTAAGCCCAGCGGTTGTTATTTCAAGATTTTGTCCCTATCCCGTGGGAATATCAGGATAAAAAGTAGCGTATGTTTTAATCCAGGGTATAAACTAACTTTTTGCCAAATTTCATCTAAATCCGTCCAGCCATTTCAGCGTGAAGAGTAACAAACATATACTCACTCACTCACAAACATTCACATTTATAATATTAGTAGGGTTAATTCAGTTTAGAAAGGAATGGTGAAAAATTGAGCAACGAGGTACTTATAGCAAAACAAAAACAACTGCAGCAAATAATATTTATTTAAAATAGTTACAGTAAAACCAAAAATACTTTACAAATTATTTTACACATTTAGTACATTAAGATCAGATTTTACAAAGATCCGTTAACCATTATGTCAGTCAGATAACTAAAATTATTGTGCCAACAAATTAACGAAAATCCTGCTAAAATTTGTTTTCTGTTCAGATTCCCGTAAAACTCGCTCGCGAATGAGGGTTACTGTGACGAGGCTAGTTGACGCTAGTAACGTAAGGTCTGTTTAACAAACTTAAGACAATAAACCACTCTACAACCCATAAAAATTAATATAACCGTTTCCATGATCGTTTTAAAAAATCCTGCCAACTCTCAGTCTAATTCATTTCGAAGCCTTCGGCAAAGCTTAGGTAATGATTGTGTTTATTAAATGAATCAACAAATAAAAACTTCAATTTTCAAAAATAAATTATGTGGGAATGAGGGTGGATTTTTGTACGAATGATTGATGTAAACTAGCGACCGTATGACCGAAGACTTCTGTGGAATGAATGAGCGAGCGAATGAGTGAAAGAGGATGAGTTTTGATCGGGTGAGCCTACGTGCTAGTTGTGTTTTCTGTTGCTTTCGAAGTGTATTCTGCTGTGTATTGATCTGCCATACTATTATTTTGATCTCAGTAAGATTACTCCCACATAATTTACCTTTTATTTATGTGTAAGAAAATTATGAATTGTTGTATTGTCATTCAATGTCTTTCTCTCTTCTCAGTGTTTGTCTTGCGCAGTGCCTTAGTGTTTAACTGTTATACTGTGTAAGTTTCTTTGAAATAAATAATCATCATCATCCCAGCCTATATACGTCCCACTGCTGGGCACAGGCCTCCTCTCAGAACAAGAGGGCTTGGGCCATAGTTCCCACGCGGGCCCAGTGCGGATTGGGAACTTCACACGCACCGTTGAATTGCTTCGCAGGTTTGTGCAGGTTTCCTCACGATGTTTTCCTGCACCGCAAAGCTCGTGGTAAATTTCAAATGTAATTCCGCAAATGAATTTCGAAAAACTCGAACGAATAACGAAAAAGAGGTGCGAGCCGGGGTTTGAACCTACGACCCTCTGTTTGAGAGGCGATAGGTCAAACCACTAGGCCGCCACGGCTCTCGGAAATAAATAATAATAATTATAATTCTTTGCCTGGGTCATAACTTTCCGCTCTAATATGCGAGCAGTGCATTCCTTGGCAAAGCTGTTCCCGTTCTTTTCCTCGGAAGATGTTACATTTCTTCCGATGTCAAGTACAATAATAGTACCTTGGTCAATCTTTGGCGGCATTGTTACTAGAAATAAAGCAGAAACAGACTTAAAATGTAATTAGAAACTGGCTGTCCTGTTCCTGGACAATGGTCATTACTATAATTTTATTTTTTAAATTTTTCTATTATCTTATTCTTATAAATTCTTAAGTCATAGTTACTCCCGTCGCGCGTCGCTTGATACAGGAATTTTAATATTTGGTCCAATACTTATTTCAACATTCCAGAGTTCTAATTAACGTAAGGTGAAAAGATGACTTATCACGCTCTACTTTCGAAAAACTGGCAGAAAGAAAGATGTTCACGCGAAATGCATTTGTTTTTTGTTTGTGTGTGTAACTGTAACTGTCAGTAGACAATAAAAATCTCCATACAAAAAGTGAACGAGGGACAGAACATGCTTGCAGTATAGGATTTAGTCACATCTGGTAGCATGGTGAACGGTTGTTGCTCTGAAGATGAGCTCTGGTTGAGTTAGAAACGCGTCAGTGTTGTGTGGTGGTGGTGATAGATGGGTTTGCGTGATTTGTGTGTTCTTGCTGTGTGGAGGTATTGTATGAACACACATTTCTTGCATAAACGTAGCAGCTATCGTAAGGTCGCAGGTGAGCAAAGTAATTGGTTTAGTTTAGATTTAGTTAGTCTCATTTTCGTCATTAATGTACCCGTGCGGTGCCGGGGCGGGCGGCTTATTAACAATAAAATGGGATTAAAATCTATGAGACCAAATAATGGCAATTACTCAGATGAGCCTCGAACACATACGAACGGATCTTCATAAAATCTAATATTAACCAGTAACTGGGAAAATAAATTCAAAATATCTACTAGAAAACTTGGGACTATTTCCACTTGTCCTCACAGTTTTGACAGCTCTACTAACGGGAATAATTTTCCCAGTTCAACAAATAAATCTCCTCAAGTGCGTACTCAACGTTAAAATGCAAAATAGTGCGATTTTTCCCCAGTTTGCAGTGCCTAAGGACGCAGTTTAAATTGAGGGTCCCGACAAGTGAAAACATACCGAAAACTTCCAGAGTCTTCCATTTTATGATAAAACTTCATCGTGTTTCTTAGGCGATTGATAGTCGTCAGTCTCTTATAGTCTAAGATTCCTACATGTATGTCCCTGCCCCGATCAAGTAAACAAAGGATTTTTTACGAAAATATTAATTTATAATTTAATTTGGTTACTACGTCGTTGTAGGTCGACACCTGACTGATCCAGTAGTATTACCACATGCCATAGAGTACGGTTGGATAGGCCGAGACGAGAAGGCGGCGGCTATTATGTTATTATATTATATTCCATCACTTTGACTTGAAGTAGTGTTGTTCCTTTCAATTGTCCCACTCAAAGTTCGACATGAGGGGCTCTGCTTCCAGTGCCCACTGCCAATCGATGTGTGTACATGCAGGGCTAATAATGCATAATAAATAATCAGACCTGTATTCATAAACTCATTATTGACAGTGACCCCATAAGCAGCAGCCTGTATGCTGGGCTTTGAGTTGGTCACTTTGTCAGGCCAACTCAAGTTTATTTCATTTAATTTATTTTACCACTTTCTACAACGGCAACTTTAACTTTTATAAATCTTTGAATGCAAAGCAGACAAAAAATACTTGCTGAATTATCTTTCGGACGGCGACGATTCAAATAAATTATGGTCTAACGATGAACAGTCGCCAATACTCTTGCTCACTAGTTGTGAACTTTATTACAACAATAGAAGGTGCACGAATGGTCAGATAAGATACAAGTTTTGGCTACTGTACACTTAGGGTTTCCCTACATCTATCGACGCAGAATCAACTTTACCTGATCAAAAACCGCCTTATATCCACGCAATAAGAGTGAAAAAGACGTCGATCGGCTCGACTGACGCTAAAATACGTGTGTCGACGGGAAAATGTCTTCTTCGCCCTTTTTGCGTGGACATAAAACATTTTTTCATTGGCTAAAGCCGAATCAAGTGTGCGGCGACCAAACCGTTGCTTAAAAAACGGTGACGGCACGGAATCGCAGTGACGCACCGTATGTGCACCGTTTTTTTTTTTGCATGCTTTCCTCACCGCTGCTTAAAAATACGGAATCGCAGTGACGTGCCGTAAACGTCAGGACTTTACCGAACAAAAGTCTTGTCGTTTACGGTCCGTCACTGCGATTCCGCACCGTTTGCGTATTTTGAGCAGCGGTGTGGAAAGCATGCAAAAAAACGGCGCGCATACGGTGCGTCACTGCGATTCCGAGCTGTCACCGTTTTTTAAGCAGCGGTTTGGTCGCACCTTAACTCGTTAAGTTAAAGTTGTCATTGATGATAGTTTTACATACTTTCATTAAATTCTTATAAACCTTCCAAATTAATTTTGACCCATTTCAGAGCCCCAATCAAGCAATTTTGTAAAATGTAAAAAATGAAGTAAAATAATAATAATTCTATGTCATTGTGGTCATTTGCGGTTCATAGTTCTGAATTCAGTTGTCTTTCAGTCTTAACATTAACTACCTATGGAATATAAAGAATTTAGTTAGGACTACGCAACTGTTGATCTGATTAACTTTTGTAAAATAACCTGTTAAATAATCGCAGCTCATGTAAAAATTAAGTCAATACATGCATTTCACTTACTTCAAGTCTTACTTATTCATAAAACCGTTAGAGCAAATAAAAGGAATTTTATTAGTTTAACTAGTACATTATTTCAAGGCATCATTAAATCGCCTTAAAATAAATTATGAGAAGAACCGTGATATTTTATTAATAGAAGTCAAATATACAATACCTAGATAAACTAATTACGCTAACCAATCCATTCAATCATGTACAATCTGTACAAATAGCCAATCATACCTCTATTTACACAAGACACTCCATATTTGCAGCCACGCAGCTATAAACGCATCATATTTAAACAATATGTTATTGAGATGTAATCTGCGAGTATTACAGCTGTTTTTTAAATTTATTTAACCCTTTAACCATACCAAACTGAAATGCTTTTGGATGTAAGGTCAGAAGGTTAAATAATGTGTGACGCAGCGTTTGCCGACCGGCGTCGCATGCGATCCTCGCCCTCTGCAGTGGTGTGATCAGTCTCGGGGTGAGCGCGGGTGTGTTCACTCCTGCGCTCTGCTGGCTTCCGTGATGGACTCGTACTGTTCTTTGTCGAGCTCCGTCATTGTGAAGCTGCCGTCTGGTAGGAGGAGCACTACGCGCCGCGTGCCGCCTGCAAATTTGCGTGTGTGAGCCATTTGCATAACTATTTTTTTGCATTCAGGTCAATCAGTCAGTCATGTCATGTGCAGCCTACTAATGTTATAAATGCGAAAGTTTGTGAGTTTGTCGCTCTCTATATGCGTTTATTTTTTATTCTTTGACTCTAAAACTGGAATAACACATAGGCTAGATTTTATCGCAATGTTCCCACGGGTGAGGAATGGAAGTCTCGCGATCACAAACACTGTGCTTAAGCTCATAAAAATTTGCACGGCTGTTTTTAATGCAACGTCAAACAGAACCATAATCTAATTTTTATTCAAACATAATATATGCCCTGACCGAGGATCGAACCCGGGACCGCAGCGGTGACTAACGCAAGCCAAGCCCATCATTCATTCATCCAAACCAAACTTGACCGACAAGGCATAACACCAAACAAGCCGTAAGAACGATTACACTAGCTTCAGTTACAGAATTCTCAACAGTGTGCACGGTCACGTATCGTCGCTTATACAACAATGCCGCGAAAGTCGAAAATTGCCCATGTGACATTTTTATACCATTCGTTAGATTTTTGGTCAATCAACTTTTTAGTGTAGCTGGTTACGTCACGTACGCTTATACGATGTTCGTGGTGATAACGTGGATGGTAATGTCTCCCCGGTCACTTCTTAAAAGTATGATTTTATGGTGTCCAATTCTCTGAAAGTTAGGATTTGTGACAGTTTTGAGGCAATTCCTTCATAGCTCAACTTCTAAGCATGCTAATAGACCTAGTATACATTGCAAACATTTATCTAACAGTGTATCACTGATGTGACATAAGCTAGAGGACAGAACAACATACATTAAGGGGCTGTTTCACCATCCATTGATTAGTGTTAACTGGCGGTTAAATGTGATGCTGTCTCTACTTGTTTTGTTCGAATAGACGGAGACGGCATCTAATTTAACCGTCGGTTAACGCTAATCAATGGATGGTGAAACAGCCCCTAAATAGTTGGTTGAGCCAGTTATTAACATTAACGGTGTTACCTGGCGAGGGCAGGTCGGCCTGCACGAGCTGCGCGATGACCTGCGTGGCGTCCTCGCCGGGCTCCCCCTCCACCTGCACGGCCACCTGCTGCAGCGCGGCCGACTCGCCGCCCGGGATCAGGTGCGCCAGCTGCGCCGGGTCTATCGCCAGGACGTCCTGCACACAAACAATAACCATTCAATCATGGAATTAACACTTTCATTATGTCAATCACACCCTGCCAGATTATAACCTGACACATCATTCATTAGTTTAAGCAGCTGAGCGTACCCAGGTGGGTGGGAAGCAGGGGAAGGCCACTGTCACCCACCCCTTGAAACTGTATGTTTTACAATAAGTATTATGCGTTAACTTTTGAAAAACCTCGCAAGCAGGTAGTAGAACCTTGTGCAAGGTCCGCCCGGATTGCTACCACCATCTTGCTCGCTAATCCTGCCGTGAAGCAGCAGTGCTTGCACTGTTGTGTTTCGGCGTGGAGAGTAAGACAGCCGGTGAAATTACTGGCACGTGAGGTATCCCATCTTAGGCCTCTAGGTTGGCAACGCGTCTGCAATACCCCTGGTGTTGCAGATGTTTATGGGCGGTAGTATCTCTTACCATCAGGAGACCCACCTGCTCGTTTGCCATCCAGTCGAATAAAAAAAAAAGCCCCAAATGTGTATGACAAAGCAAGCGCAAGTAATCAGACTTTAAAAAATGTGACTGTGTGTGTGCATAACTACTAACTAGAGCACGCAATGCTAAGTGAAGTGCAGGATTTAGGTGCCAGGTGCTTGGAGTATGCAAGTGAAGTTACCTGTCCGTCCTCGCGCGTGACGTACATGACGCCGTCGTCGGCGCCGGGCTCGCCCTCCGCGCCCTCCACGCCTTCAACCCCCTCCGCCGCCACCAGCAGCGTTTGACCCGCCTCGTTCTCGCCCGCAACCTAACAAACACAGCAACTAATAAGACATAGGAATGGAGATCAACACATCTATTAAACATAGGCTAAGTCAGTATGTGTATTAAATAAATTTTGCTTACTCTTAGAAATCGAATTCAATGGACACCCCCTTGCCATAGCATCTCAAAACTTTTTAGCAATAAAGAACTGCACTGCGACACTTGCAGCTTTTTACATGTTTGTAATGTTTTTGATAGGATAGAGATTAAATACATTGCCGACTTTAAGTGTTCAGTCTAAAAGTGGGCTTCACATTGGTTATAAAATTTAGAATTGTGAGTTGCTGGTCTTGTTTATACAACATTCACCAGTAAAAATCTTGTAGCTGCGTCTTGTGACTGCTAATAAAAGTCGGCATTGTATGTTCTTAGTTACTGTTAATTCTAACTCTTACCTGATAGAGAACGCCATCCTCGCCGCGGATCATGATGGGCGGGTGTCCGGCGTGCAGCAAGCTCACTTCTTCGCCCTCGTCTCCCACTCCGTCTTCAAGGAGCTGCTTCACCGCGCGAGCTTCCACCTTCACTTCCGTCTGCGAAAAAACAACGGTTTTAGCAAAGGGATTTTACTCAAGTTGCATTTGGATGTGACTTACTAAAAATTATGCAGCTGGCAATACTAAAACTAAGAAATTAAAACGTTATCTTATGTAGCAATTGTATAATTTGTCTGTTGTCCGTACAAACTTACCGTACGAAGCATGCATTGTACCCAAACTTTTTTTCTGGGATTTTGAAATTTTTATGTTATATCTACTCGGAATCAGGAGTACTATCGATTGTAATAGGTGAAAAAAAGTGTCCAAACATTTTGATTCCATTGTGTTACCTTTCCCATATACACTTGTAATGAGACTAACGGAACGGAATTACAAAAAATATATGCAAATTTTGGGACACTTTTTTTCACCTATTAAAATCGATAGTACTTCTGAATCCGAGTAGACTACCTAACAAAATTTCAAAATCCCAGAAAATAAGTTTGAGTACAACTTTTAAGAGAATGGCCCAGTTGAAAGCATATCAGGCCATACCCTGATTGAAATGTATTCAAAATTATTTGTACAGAATACTTACGCCATCTTCGTCCGTCAGTACAGGTAAAGAGGGCTGCGCACCGTCACCTTGTACCAGCATACCAGTCGTGCCGCCCGGTGACATCTCCACCTGATGGAAATAGACAAAAGTTAGTAGTCGTTTTTTAACAGGGGCAATGATAAGCTGGTAAAAATGCATCGTTTTCTCGTGGGCCTGATATAGAGCAGACTGCGAACTGGCATGTCTAGAAATATTAATTGTAGATCACAAGGAAGTTGCCATTTGTCGTGCACATATATTTTAAAACTCCGCATACGTCTCTTTCATTACACAAATATTATGCACAAAATTAACTTTCAGATTAAAGTCACTGTCCTTACTTAGATCGTCTAAGCACAGCTGCGCTGCTAGCGCCCTAATGTGGAAGTCGTCTAAGCAGTCTTGGAAGCGTGATGGTGGACTTTCAAATTGTGGCGCGGTGATAAATATACCTCTACTTACCTCAGTCAAATATTCTGAGCAGTATGTTAGTGTCAATTATGAAAAGAAGCTATCATATTACATAATATTATAAATCCAAAAAATAGTGAGTAGTACTTATTACTTTTAAATGAATTGATCAATTGGCATGATCAATGGCTATGCATCGATAGTGTGTTAAAAGTTGACTGAGTCAATACCTTCATGAGCATCTGCTGGGGCGCGGGCGGTGGCGTGGGCGGCGTGGGCGGCGTGGGTGGGGGCGAGGGCGTGGGCGGCGGCGTGGGCTCGCCCTCGGCACGCGCCAGGCGGCGCCCCGTCAGCGGGCACAGCGTCAGCTCGCGCTCGGGGCTCGGCGACGGCAGCGGGCCCAGCTCCGTCGGGAACGGGTCCGTCACGCCGTCTGACGTCTCCGACGACACGTCAGACTGCACAGTTCATAATAACGTTTAGGGGTACCAATGTTGACAAATCCTACTAACCCTATATGTATGTATGTATATACATCTAGGTTAGCTGGAAGAGATCCCTTTTTAGGGATAAGCTCCCCTTTGTTCTCCTCTCTGTGTATTTGTATTTTTATGTGCAATAAAGAGTTAACATACATACATATCTCATATTATATGTTTATTTTTGTTACTCCTTCACGCTAAAACGGGTGGGCGGATTTGGATTGGTATGTAGATAGCTGGACATCTGCCAATAATGTACTACCTGACAATTTAAGCCATCGTGTAATTTTGTATTTTTTTTTCGTCTCGGCGGGGGTACTTCCGTGCCCCCAGATATAACGTCGTACAATGTTGCCGCTGCCGTTCAATCATACATTAATCGCATCTAGGCATTAGTTATGTCTTGTCTTCGAGTGCAAAACTTTTGTCATAAGTCAAAGTCAAGACATCTTTATTCAATTTAGACTATAACAACAAGCACTTATGATTATGACTGTCAAAAATAAAAATCTACCACGGCAGTCATAGTTGAAATCACTGACGTCACGTACGGTAGGAATTTTATAGTGGGTTTGCGTCACTACTGGCTCCGTACCTGGTCAAAGTCGAAGGGTATGGAGCCGGCGGTCTTGTCGCGGATGCGGATGATGTTCCCGGCCGCCGTGGCCACGTGCGCGCCGCCGCGCCCGCGCCCGCGCGCCGACCCGCCGCGACGCAGCAGACTGTCGCCCTAAACAACAGTAATACATTAAGCCATGTCTCATAAATAATCTAGGAATAACACCGATGAAAACAGGGAATATGCAAGCAATATTTCATTTATTGTTCGACAGACCCGAGTTGAACATTTTTTAAATATTATCAAAAAACACGACAAAATCTAAATTTACAGTTAAACAGAGAGACACATGTCGGATCTCTCCACCACGACCATATACGGGCCATACTAAAAAGAGATCATTCTTGTAGAAAGGGATGGAATGCGAACTTTATTCTCTCGTATCTTGATTATTCAAGTGATGTGATTTTAAAAATCGGTACCTTAGTCGGATTATACTAAGATCAAAGCAAAATTAAACGATACCAAATTTAATCACATTTATTTGTAATAATGAGATATACATATTCCTTCCTGTATAGTAATTGATAATCAGGGCTCGAACTATACCACGTGTAAAACGACTAACCTGCGCAAGTTTCTTGTTAAGAATGGTAACGGGCGATTTTCCTTCTGGCGACTGGCCGACCGGCCGGTGTATCGTGCGCTGAATGATTTTCTGACCCGACGGCGTGATTATTGTCTTTTCTGTTACTTGCTGTCCTCCAGAACTAATTGTCTTCTTGATCTAACAAAGCAAAGACACATTTGTTGAGTGTTTCTGATACTTTTTTGTTCAAAAAAAAATGCGTGATGTAAAAAGCCTGCTAATGCCTTAATAAATTACCTGCGATGAAACTGGAGTGCCCTTCTTTTCCTCTTGTTTTTTCTGTAACAAGCGTACATATGAGTGGAGGCAACAAGATTCAATCATGTTTTTGAACAGAGGCCTTATTATTGTCTAACACACTTGGCTCACGATCGTTTTCATCACTTCTTTCTGTCACACGGTTTAAGACGAGGGTAGAAAGAGATGGTGAATGCGATCGCAAACGTCAGTTCGTTAGAAAATGGTCTCAACTCTGCACTATAACGGTATAGAGATAAGTAAACTCAATATCGAGTTTTCGCATGTAGCATCCATTACTTCGAAAAGTGCGTAAAGAAATCCTACTACGGTCTCTTATGGAGGAGTTTCCTGATATGCTGGCATGATGGTTGATGATTGTTGAAATAAGTATGACATTTACAATAGTGATCTTTACCTGCTTGGCAGCTAATATTTGTTTCCTGATCACCTCCTGATCTATGTTCAGACCCGGACCCAATTTTCCGGGTGAGTCAATCTTCATAATTCCTGAGCTCTTTGACATTATGTAAACACCTGCAGACAATCAGACATAAACTTTAAAGACTATTGGCTATAAATAGCAAAACAAAGCAATCATATCATAACTTCATAAGCGACAACCCACTCTCCTTCAGGTTTTAGACTATAGAGCAGTATGTATGAACAATAAACATAGTATAGAGATAATAGGAATGAACTTAATTTGACTGCCCAAAGGTTTCAGAACCGTCCGTTCACGCAATTGAGCTCACTTATTTTTTTACATTTGAATTACTTGTAACTTGTAACTCGACTTGCCGTATGCGAGGTGGCGCTTTAGAAGCGGTTTGCGAGGCTTTTTTGTTTACGAGGATTGTATGTCTATGTGTGGAACAACCCATATGCAAACGTGAGATAACAGGCGTAGCAATATACAGAGGGAGATTTAATTAAAAACAATGGCTAGGTCAATAAGCTGATAAGTGACAGGGTACATACACGAAAAGGGCATGATTTAGATTTTTTGTTGTTTTTAGCTCAATAAATATTTCAAAGCGACTACATAAATATTATATTGATATATATATTTATATTTATACCGGCTGTATTTTGTACTATCATATACTGCAATTCCGTGCAATAACTTTAAAATACGTAATAAAATAAACAATTGTAACTCAAAAAAAAAATCTATTGTTTCTTGCACAAACTGAAACTGGAAGTGCTACAAAAGTTTAAAAACAAATGAATGTTATTATTATGCATTTCAACCGTAGCACTATGCTTTAGCACAATAAGGCAGGCAAGCTAAAGATAATGACTCACCCGTGCTAAGATTGGGCATGTGTTTAGGATCGACTTTGATCACGCCCTTGATATTCGGCATGCCCTTGCCACCGAGGCCGAGCGACTTCACGAGCTCTGGGTCCACGTTACCTTTTGGAGACGACTGTCCGTTTAGAGATTTCTTGTCAACTGAAATTTTTATTACCTTTCAGATAGGGTAATAAAAATATAGGGGAGTGACGAGAATGATTAAAGCAATCACATCAGTTCTTAGGCGTAACAAGATTTAATATTGTAATGGATTAGACAAACTCAAAATCATAGGAATATTTTTCATTATACTTATAAGAAATAGCAGTCAGTATCAAATATTATCTCTGACTTATTATCTCTGGTTTCAAGTTTATAAAATTTCATATTAAAAGTACAGACAGCAAACAACAGTTTTATTATTTGGCCTCTCATCTCTAATGATTAGTTGGTGTAGGTACGAGTAGAGAGGATTTAATGTGTTAACGCTTTTCAGCCCCCCCATTAGACACGCATCTATAAAATTAATCATAGTTTATTGTTATCTTTCAAAAAATAGTTAACCTGCCACAAAATAAACGAAGTAACGTGCTCTGTTCGCCACAGAAAAACCAGCGAGAGAACTTGATTTTTTTATTCCATTGCAAAAGGATTTGAATGTTGGTCATATCTATAGATGACTGTGGCGTGTGGGGCATTCCTTTGGCTGTCACGACTGGATGACTTTGGCGGTGAAGAGGTTAAAAGCGAATCGTATTTTGAAATGACTACCCGAAAGAGGATTGTTTCTCGAGCGTACGTAAGTATGTCCATTTCTTTGGTCCTCTATAGTCTAACAGGCTGGACGGTTTTCAACATATCATAGTTATCATTAGATTCGACAAAACTGTCGAAGTGACATACAAATATGGAGGGGAGAGATTCCTTTTTTTTTCAATTGTAACAATACAAGTATCAATTAAAATCCAATAATTAGCCCATTTGATATCTACATGTTCGGTGTGTTGTCGTTACCTTTTCCCTCTCCATCAGAGTAGTCATCGTCGTCGCTCGAAGCCTCGCGCTTGACCTTCTTGGCGGCAGGCTCGTCCTCGGCGCCACACCACGCCTTCACTTGATCCAGCGCCCGCACTTTGCTGGACCGCTGCAGACGTCTGCAAAACCATGTGAATTAATATCTATACAACACTTTGTCATCTCATCACAACTGGACTGGTAAATGTGGCAACAAGTAAACAAGTATTAACAGATCTTTTAACGAAAGAACTAGAACGCCGTGTCAGAGCTAAAGCTACTTATTGGACTGATTATGACGTAGTAGAATCTCCTAGCTTTGCGTTGTACATGTTAACAAGTACTTGTGTATCTAAATATTCTGTACTATACTATAGCAACTAATATATTGCAGGGTTCCTGATATTCATTGACAAAAAATTAAATTATTTACTTACCCAGTAGGAGTTAAGGCAGGGGTATCTGTTTTCTTGACTATCTGCTTCAAAACTTGTGGGAGTGGTGTGCTGATCTGCTTGACCTATAAACACATTTTTTTTTTCAAATCAGGAACAGCTATGAATTACAGTCTCATTTCCCAAACTGGTCACTTAAATAAACTCCTCCTTTTTTTGAAGTCTGTTAAAAAAAAAAGGACTGACGACTAAATCAATGCGTGAAAAATTAATGTAACCTGCACAGGGTGCTGTTGTTGTTGCTGCGCCCGCAACGCTTTAAGCTCCTTCTGCCGGGCGAGTTGCTTCTCGAACGCTTCTAGTAAATGCTTGCAGGTCTCCATGTTCTCAATAGGCTCCCATGTGTTTTGTTCACTACAGACAAGTACATTTTAAATAAATTAAAGGATTATAACTTTGTAAGTACAATCCACTTGTTATGAGTGAAATGTGTCATGTACAATTTGCATCCTGTTTGGCTATATATTTTTTTTATAATAACAATCTTATTGTAGACTTACTGTGGATATCCCTCCCACTTGAGCAAGTATTCGTACTGCTTGCGTCGAGGGTTGAATCGCTTCGCCAGGATCTTCTCTACCACATATTCACCAGCATCAGCTGGATCCCCTTCCCTCTCAGTTCTGCGAGCTATCCTGTCTTCCGGAGGCACTCTCTCTTGTGCATTGCGGACTGATTCTTTGTCGTTCATCTCCTGAGGATATAAAATATTGTAGTAGTGTTACGTGTAAGAATTAAGCTATGTATGATGAGATACGGCGCTAATAGAAAGAAGACTATAATTACTAATTTACAGTAAGGCTAAATATGTAAACCTGTTACATTCCGAGTGATTTAATGAGGGTTAGTTGCAACTTTTTGCACAAATTTAGCAGGTTTACGTCTTTGGCCAGGGATTTAGTACATTAATACATACTGTCAGCAGCAGATTTAAAACACAGAAATATCTAAGTACTCAAGATCTTTGAAAAATAAATATTCAATTTTTTGAGTTCATTGGTATTGGCTGTGTAAAGTCGCCAGCTACAAGCAACAGCGAGACAACATTCCGAATAATTCACACAGAAATATGAATCAACCACTCAAATAGTGTGTGCATGGTTTATCCGATCACGTGTTGTATTTAACTGGCGATGCATCGGCTGCTGGCTGTACAATGATGGAATTTGTACCTTGGCCTTTATTGCACTGGCTGTTGGTGTTTTGTTGAACACAGCCTTGTGTGCAGGACTGGCTTTAATGCCATCGCTTTCTTCGCCCGAGGGCTGAGTCTCGGAATCCTCCTACAATCAGAAATTTGTAGGATTAAACTGGAAATGACTACATAAGTGTTAGTGGATGTGCATGAATTTTTTGCTTAGTATCTCAAAGTGCATTACCAATATCCAGTCATTCTGTGCTACCAGATGTATTGATGAGGATGGATCAGAAGTATTCCTGGTTCTTACCTTTACTATCTTTCGCGGGCGGCCGCGTTTCTTAACTTCTTGTACTTGTACAGCTTGAACTGGTACTAGTTGGTCATCTGTCTTCAGCTCCATCTAGTGATAAAAAAAAACATATGCATAAGTGCAAATTTTAACAACAAAATGGAAGCAACAACTTTTGAAAAGACAATCCACAATTTCATAGAATTTCCCCTGGCTGACTGGTCTATGAAACCAAAAATTTGGACTAAAGATTCTTTTTGCAGCATAAATGCAAAACAGATTTACCCAAAGCATAAGGAATCAGTTTTTCTTTTTCCTAAAGCCTACAATTGAGTATATCCTCGTAAGTCCAGACTTTTTTTATCATACATAGTTCTACAAACCGAGGCGAGAATTTAAAGTTTTGTGATTTTGAAAATAACTTTCTTAAATTTAAGGTTCATATTTCATTGAAAAATTTGTACTCCACTCCAAGCGATTGCCATTTCCTAGGAATGATGCTCATATAGCACTTTAGTTGACTAATAAATAAAGAGTGTGTACTGTAGGTGCTATGAGCATCATTCCTAGGAAATGGCAATCACTTACTTAATACTTAATTTTTGTCCATCAGTAATATCAGGCACATAATTTTTCTTCTGCCAGTCAAACAAAAAATGAATGAATTGACATCGCATGGAACTATAATCGGCTATACAGCTATAATTTTTATTAAATCTAACTGAACTAATTATGCATAGGAATCTACAAAATGAACCCCAGTTTTACATTGTTAACCTATGAAGGATTCATTTAAAAACGGAATAATTATTTTTAACGACTTCAATTGATTTTGTACCATATTGTAAATTCGTCGCTGTATGCATTATGCCTGGAAAAGGGTTAAAACTTATATATAAATAGTACTCACGACTTTAGCGTGCGCAAACTTGGAGAGCGCCTGCACGTTGGAGCCGGCCGTGATCCAGGCCGTGCGCTGCGCCTCGGGCATGCGGCACCATTGCTGGTACAGCTTCCAGCTGTTGTCTGCGCTGATGTTGCTGCCGTCCCGCGCCGACGAACATTTCCACAGCAGGAACGCCCACACTTGCGCTTTGCTTTCATTCTGTTCATGAATGAAAGTATTGTCATCTTCACGTTGGCGTGCATTGGGTCGAATCCAGGGTAGGCAGTTGTTACTTTGCGCCGCAGCAGCGCGCCACCAGCACTAGCGCTGCCTACCTTGCTGCCAACTCAATTCAATGCACGCCATAGCTTCAGGGCCTATGCTAGCTGACGCGGTTTGCTGAAGTGGGTGGACATTTATTGAAAAATAGTATGAGTAGCACTAAATGCAAGCGTGCAAAGGACTTTACCTATACACTAACCCGCAGGCGTGCGTCCGCTCCGTTCAGCCGCGCCCGCCAGCTAGTGTAGGCTCTTAGGACTTATCAGAGGAGCAATTTAACAATCCAATTATGATAATATCTGGATTATGATAGACAAGTAGTAACTATCTACTTGTGACCACAATGCCATGCTGTAATGTGGTTGAAACATGAAGGTAATTTTTTTAACCAACATTTTCTCATCATGAATAAATTAAATTCTGGATGTGGTAGGTACTTTTCATAAACGTAAATTGTTTAAAATATTATAATTTAACTAAGAGCTATGCATCTGCATACCATTCTCCCATAGATGTTTTTGTATTTATTTTGAATTAAAAAAATTAACTTATCAGTTTGTGATCTGTCAGGTCATGGAATTAGATTTTGAAATATGTGTGATAATTTTATCACATACTACTATTTAGTAGTATAATAAGTTTCCTAAAGACAGATGAAAAGAGCACCGAAACTATTTATAATGAAAAATGGCCTACCAGTAGTTGTAGGTACCAATATGCCACTAATTAAAAGAGATTAAGCTTTATGATTTTCATAAGAATGCATTACTTAGTTAAAAAAAATGATTTATACTTACACTATCTCTTACTGGAGATTTTATACTGCAGTTGTTGGCAGTCTTATGGTCATTGAACTCCTCTAGAAAATGGAATGCTGAATGGCACTGGCCACAGACGAGGACATCCAAAGTTGCCATCTGCTCATGTGCTTCTGAAAAAAAAAATGTCTCTAAAATGGAGCTACTATGGGCATCTTCTTAATTCTTTATGATAAATACTGGTCTTTTATGATTGTTCACTCACACCCACCATAGTAGATCTAAAATAGAGTCTGAAATTGGACCTCACACTGCTAAAGAACTAAGTTGAAGAATATTTTAGGTATTTAGTAGTAGAAATCATATAACTAACAATGTACTTGCTAATGATTCATAATTTAATGATAGAATAGTTGCAATTCAAAGTTTTTTTTTTCATTTATCGCTGAATCTAAGTTTTATTTATGAAGTCCCACTGTTTATTAGAAGTCATGTAGTCATGTTACATCAGTAATAGTTATCTTGGTCTGTCCTAGTTATGTCCTGTCTGCTCCTCATGCCATCAGTAAAGGGAGTCTTCTTAACGGCAATCTAAGTTGAGGAGCAGCAGGGTGACAAATCATAGGGAACATGCCTTTTCAAACAAATTCTTCATTTACTGGGCTCTATCACAATCATTTATACACTTTATTAATTAAGCTGCATTCACATTTAGCTGTTGTGTTGTGTTGTGACACTCTCTGTCCCTCTCTCTCTCTCTATAGCTTAGATGCGACACTGCACAAGCCGTCACAACATACTGCATCAGATAAATGTGAATGCAACCAATAAAATATGAAAAAGATACCGTTCTGATGCATCATACACAACACAACAGATAACTGTGAATGCGGCTTTTCCTATTCACCAAGCAGCCGAGTAGGACAGAAACATCTTCGATCTATCAGTACAAACCACTCGTAATTTCCAGCCAAGCACTAATAAAAGGAAGAGTAAAGAGGATAATTTGTTAGTGATAGGCTACTGAACTGAATTTGTCAACAAACTGAGGAGCCCGAAGTTGTTGCTATGTATCAATTTATAATACTGAAAATAAAACAAACCTTTTAAAGCGGCCGGATTTTTAGCCAATTCTTCTGGATTCCCTGAAAGCATATCTTCAGACGCTGGCGTCTCTCCTTCTTCTAAAGATGTCATCGTAACTCTAGACCTGTGGATTTTTTTTCCACGTATAATAAAAACGACGTTGAATTTAATGCTCCAGAGAAAGTATTCCTAAAAAATGTTACAATTTATAACCTTTTAAAATCTAGACCGGCGGCTTCCCGCCAACTCAAGGTAAGGTATGAATTATGTCAACAACTCAATAGTTAAAAAATCCACAATTTATGACAATTTTATATTACCCCAGCTCTTTTACGTATAAATATCACAGAAATTAATAAAATCTTAGTAATTTAACATAATACGGAGACAAAATTTTAAAGCCAGCCGTACGATACTAAAGCATATCGACGCTCATTGGCGTTGATTACCATACCAAGATAAAATTAGAAATCACCACGATGCTTAGCACAACTTTTCATTCAAAATTGAATCATTATCACATTATCAATTTAAACACCCACCAAAACAATGGCCTATTAATTATTTTTTTCTAAAAAAGATACCTTTCACACGACTCACGCAAAACGGAACAAATTACTGCAAGAATCAAATATTTTATGAGGAAAAAAACAGCGTCTGTCGACACACACAAAGCGCCCTCTTGCGATGACCGACAAAATACGTTTTCATTGCACTTACAAAACGAAATTGGCCAATAGCAACGAAGATTTTCAAGAAAGACAACCAATCCCGCATTCGTATTTTTTTTACAAACTATAACAGACTTGCCGTCATTTTGTTAACGTATACTTTTGCCGACATCGTAGTTAGCCGACATCTTGGACCGAAATAATGTAATGTCCATTTTCATATATCGAATACAAATAAAAAGATGTTTATCTTTATCTTGTTTGACAAATAAATTAAACTGTGCTTAAGGACGTCTTGTAGGCTTTTTTTAATCTCGATTTAAGGCTTAAACTGACAGTTTTTGTATGGCTCTGACAGGACTTAAGACCACTTAAACCTAGATTAAAAAGCCTACACTGCAAGTGGACGTAAGACATAGTCTGAACGTTTAAATTCCAAAGTAGCTAAGAAAATATACAAATATAAATTGAAAAATAAATTTGGAAGTCCTAGAAATATAATTCGCTATACTTCATTCCAATATTTCATTTTAAATCAAGAGATATTGATTTGAATTAGATGATTTTTAAGTCGGAAGATGGCTTGGAATGTTTTTAAAATATTATTTCTTAACACATACTTTATTAGGGTTGAGATAAGATTTGATTTGAATGAATATATAAACTTTTCACTCTTTTGCTTGATCACAGCATTGATAATCGACATATTATGGATTTCCAACATTGTAGCCCGTAGGTAATCAATATATCGACATACTGGAAAATAAAGACGAATTTTCGAAAACAACACTAGTAGATGACGATACATTAGGACATCACTATCGCCTGGTAGCAATTGTTTGTTCCCTCTGTTTCTTTCACGTCCTGTTCGACTACTTTAATTTGATTGGTCAATTTTAATGTGTTTGTACAGTTTGGCCAATGACAGAATGGTAGCCTGCCTAGGATTGGAGTTTAAATATTTTTCGAACATGACTAAATAAAAAAATGTATTTGATTGTCTGCTTGACGCATCGTGGGACGCTTTTATTCGCGCCGAGTAATTTTTATTTAATTTAAATTGTAAAGTGAGTACATCGGATTCATGAAAAAGTGTTCATAAAAATGTTTCTTGGTGGATTTGAAATAAACTTTTAATATAACATTTGATTAGTATTCCAGATGTCGGGTATAGCGAGTGCACGTTTAGCCGAAGAGAGAAAAGCTTGGCGCAGAGATCATCCTTTCGTATGTAGAAATTCTATTACCATGTTTTTTTCTAACGGTACTTGCTTTGTAAATACTGGATTGTATTGTTTCAGGGTTTTGTTGCGAGGCCCATGAAAAACCCCGACGGATCGCTCAATCTAATGACCTGGGAATGCGCGATTCCCGGAAAGAAGGGGGTTAGTAACATTACAATACAGTTCTAGATTATTCAATTTTGTTCTTTAGTTTTACACCATGTTTTGTTTTATGATAATGATTATTTGCATAAATCAAATTGTTATTATATTTCTGCATAAAATACCTTTTCAAATTTCACTTCTGGAAAGTTTTTATTTTACAATGGAAAAGGGGTTGTTGTTTTCAAAAATTACCACATTGTTTTGATTTTTTAGACACCATGGGAAGGCGGTCTATACAAGCTGCGTATGATTTTCAAAGATGACTACCCATCTAGTCCTCCAAAGTGCAAATTTGAGCCTCCACTGTTCCACCCCAATGTGTATCCTTCTGGTACAGTGTGTCTTTCACTCCTGGACGAGGAGAAAGATTGGCGCCCCGCCATCACAATCAAACAGATCCTTCTTGGCATCCAAGATCTACTGAATGAACCCAACGTGAAGGATCCCGCCCAAGCTGAAGCATATACTATCTACTGGTTAGTACTAATAAAGTTTATCATAAAGCATCATCTTCTTTCTGTTCCTTGGACAAGTTTTTCCTGTAAAATCATGATCTGTTTATACAATATGTGGTCAATTCTAATCTGCTATGCTTAAGCTAAAAGGTGGCTAAGTGACAAAATCAAGTTTTGAGATGGAGTTGAAAATGCAGTCATTATTATAGATTGATACAATATGGCAAGCAATATGTAATAGATATCAACTAGAATTTAGTCTGTTTTTCAACCCCATCTCAAAACTTGATTTTGTGACTTGGCTGCTTTTTAGCTTGAGCACAGCAGTTATCACTTCCTATCTGTATGCCAAGGACATTGTGCAATAAATTGTGCTATTGGGAGGGTGCGAAGTACTAGGTGGGGGTAATGAAATCTATTGCAGTGCTCATAGTGGCCAAAAGAAGAAATAATCTAGGTTCTGTCATCGATTCATATGAGTATGACAATACTCATATGAATCTGTCATTAACAAAGCAATTTGTATAGACTTTAACTACCTAATTTTAGTAATAGATGTTTGTGTTATGATGCAAGCTTGAATTATTGAACACTGTCCCTGTTTTGTTCTTAATTCCTACATACATGTCTCTTATGGACATGTCCCGTCTAGCAAAAACAATTTTAGACCTTATAAGAAACAGTTTGTGGTTGAAATTTTATATTGAGTGATACTCACAAAACCGGTCTTCAAAATGATACTCATTTAGATCTGAAAACAATATTTAATTTATTACAAGCAATATAAGAACAATTATATAATTTTACTATTATTCAAAGAAACCAATAAGATAGCTTTATCTTTTTGTTTTATAGTAAAAGTACAACTAAACATGAAGTAAACAAACCCTGACATAACGAAAATAAAACACTTGAATTAAATTTTACTTACCTCATTTAATTTTAATGACCAAAAATTCATTTACAACCATTTGTCCACCCAAATCACGGTAATTTTGTAATATAAATTAATACGTTATAGGTTTGATTTTTGTCACAATGTCGCGATGAAATTTCATAACGTCAGAGCATCAGAGTCAAAAAAGTTGCGGACGCTAGGTGGCGCTGATGTCGTGCACAGAGCCACTACCCGAGGTTTTCATTGATTTTTGACAAGTTTTGAATTGTATAATGTATATCCTACTTTTGCACTACAGATAGAATTATAAGCCAAACGGCTATCGGTTCTCCAATCTTTTATCACCATTTTTGTCTACCGGATTTTGAAAAAAATGAATACTTCATTTTGTATGATTTTTTTAAACATTGTCTGAAAAAAAAACACTTATTTCGTATCTCTATTGACGTAAAAGATCTAACATATACGAAATCTACATATTTGGGTTTGTCTTTGATGTCTCTAAAAACTGGTTGAGGATTTTCATTTGAAACTAATTAACACTAAAGTTATTTGGCCAAAATTGTTTTTGGCAAATATCTCGGAACTAGTAAATATGGGATAGTATATTGCTTAAAGCCGTTGTTGTTAATATAATAAGCTACAAAAATCATTAGAAAACTAAGGAATACGGTATTTGACAACTCCTGAATGTGCCATATCTTAATATTATTATGAAAATATAGATATACAGACAATGTTTAGCAAAGAGAAAACTTAAATTGAAAAATCTATATACCTGTCTCTTTCTCTATGCAGCAAGTATGGCGGTACTGGCGTGTGACGTCACATGCCAGTAAGTCTTTGTCTGTCTAATCTTAAATTTCAAACCCTCATAACTTTGTTATTTGTAAAGGTAGCTTAAAAATTGTTTCTCTATTCGATAACAAGCATTGTGTAGTTTTAATTTATAAAACATATACAAAATAGTCAAATACCGTATTCAGATCGAAGGTCATTGGGATATGGGATCCCCTTAATAAGAGATAGATTGACCATGGTTTATGAAGAAGATTGTCTTTTTAATACTTACTAGCTGTTGCCCGCGGCTTCCCCCCCTGTTGTAATTTTTGTTTCATAAAAACCTCTTGATAATAACAAACGCAACAAAAAATGAATTAGCGAAATCAGTCCAGCCGTTCCCGAGTTTTGCGCTTAGCAACACATTTTACGATTCGTTTTTATTTATATAGATTTGAAGTTTATTATGAATTATGAAACAAACAAGTTTTATAGTTACACAGCCTACTTTTCTTTTTCTTATATTTTTTACAATTTGGTATGTCTAATTGTTTTATTTATTATTAGCGACCCGCCCCGGCTTCGCACGGGCAAAGTAAAAAAAACAGCCAAGTGTGAGTTGGACTCTCGTACGAAGGGTTCCGTACCTATACAACATTAGACATTAGCATAAAACGGCAAAAAAAAAACACGTTTTCTGTATGGGAGCCTACCTTAAATATTTATTTTATTTTAATTTTATTTTTTCTTTTTAAAGTACATTTATACAAATAAATAGGTACCTGCCTGTTGCCGTTATTAATATCGAGAAAAAAAAACACTTGTTGTATGGGAGCCCCCTTAAACATTTATTTTGTTTTGCTTTTAGTATTTGTTGTTATAGCGGCAATAGACATACATCATCTGTGAAAGTTTCATGATTCATGAGATACTGCCTAGTGACGGACAGACAGACGGACAGTGGAGTCTTAGTAATAAGGTGGTTTTATTACCCTTTGGGCACAGAACTCTAAAAAGGCACTTCACACACATTTTTCAGCTCAATTTCCCAAAAACTCCACCCGAACACGCACGAAGCCAGGGCGCGTCAACGTAGAGTAAATGCATTTTTTGGTTAGATTAATATCTTTAATTTCGTAATATCTTTTGAATGGAATGTCCGATTTGAATAATTCAAAAAGTTATCTACAGGTATTGAAACCATCTTGAATATAAAATTATTTATTTGGATAAGGATTAATACAAAGGTATGGATAACATGGTATGATTTTATTCGTCATTTCTGTCAACTTTTAAAATGTAAAAAAGTAGTTATAGTGACATAACTACAATGGTTGGACATATGGTATCGGGAAGTTTTTTGTAGATCTTGATGTACCTATTCTTTAATATCGTAAACATTTTTTTGTTCTATAATCAATAGTTTCTACAGCGCATGCGATGTAAGATCTTTTATGGCAACTTTTTTTACACTTTGAGTTACATTATTGTAGTTTTAGTACGGAACCCTATTTTTTTCTGTTAATAAATATAGCCTATGGCCGCCAACCTAGCTAAATTTAAACTGGTCAGGCCGATGTTTGTGAGTGTGGCTTGGGCATTGCAGACATCATATATTTCTCTCATGTCCTCTCCATGACAACACCTTCCTTTATGAACAGCTTATTTATATTCTACAAAGTCCCATTACCTACGTCCATCTCTGTCCTTTTAGCCTCTAATGACATAACTATATATAACTTATTGAACATATTTATAACTAATAATGATATTAAAATTTAAATATGTACTACACTATATTTAATTTATCATGTGTACCTAAACTCCAATTCAATAGAATCTGACAATCCTGTAGACACTTCCAGCCTACTAATATAAACACCGGGCTGCCTAAGGCTTTGTGATGTGACTATTATTCTTTTTTGATTTCTTTTAGATGATAATTGCAACAACAGGGACATATATAATCAAGTGTGCCCACGATAGGGTGTCTTAAATATGTAGAAAATTGACAGATTCTATTGAATTGTACTTTATGTAAAATATCTTTATTTCTTTCGCTTTAATCCCATCCCTTCTGTTGAATTCCGTATTTCGTATTCCAAAATCCCATATTTTCTATTGATTTCGTTTCCTTATCTTTACGCGTCTGTGGCGGATGCGCAAACCGCGCGAGCCAGAAAAAAAAATAGCCTATGGCACTTTGAATAATTTAGCATTCTAATAGTGAAAGAATTTTTAAAATCGGTCCATTAGTTTTTGAGTTAATTCGTAACAAACATCCAAAAATCCAAAGCTTTCCTCTTTATAATATTATTATTATAGTATAGATATAGATAATGTTTTTAAAATAGTATTGTTTGACTAACATTTCACAGTAGTGAGCAGAGAGCAAAGCTTTTGTATAATCAACTTAATTATTAACTGTAATTTTTTTTTGTGGAATATTATCCTTACGATGCTATGCAAAAGTATGATTATCCCTCTTGACTTAAGGTGGTAATTAGTGACTAGCTTGTCACCCGACGTTATGTAGTATTAAAAAAGCCAATTTTAGGCAAGGAATGTTACAAAGTTTTTTTTTTTCAAGTTTCACATACTACTAGTAAGTTCATATTTTCATTTTACTAATGAAACTGGGTGTATATCCCTTCTGTTGTAGAGCTGTAAACTCATCATTTAACATGACATGTATTTCTAATATCTAACCTTGTTTTTTTTGTTTGCAGTCAAAACCGGCTAGAATACGACAAGAGAGTTCGCGCGCAAGCTCGCGCCATGGCTGCTACCGAGTGAATATACTACAGTCTGGGATGTTCCATAAGCTTCAACTACTTTCACCTCGCATTCAGATGCAACTGTTAAATGTGGCAAATACTTCGCACCTTGAGAATCAAACCGTCACTAAACATAATATGTCAACTCGTGAAATTAAACTATGTGTTAAAATGCTTCTGTGTCATTTTTGAGAGATAAATTATTTTGTTTAATGACGGTTTGATTTTCAAGATGCGACTTACTGATGAATTGGGAACCAGTTTGTTGAAGTAGAAGATGATAAAACGGGCATTTGTGCTTATTGTGAGAATATCACATTATCTCTTTCCCAAAGCGTATGGAAGTTGAAACATTAGATAAGAGAAACAACTTTTAGAAGTTTAAAGAAACACATGTTTAGGCACATTCTACAGTTGCAGCTGTGTTGTCTTGTCTGTTGCAGCAAAATGCATTCCACAAAAGAATTGGTAAAGAACACTATTATATTGGGTATACATGAACCCAGAGCTTCTCATAATGCTCTGCTCGACTCTGATACATGTTTTTATACATTGGGAGACATGAGTCTTGTGCATTCAATTATAACTATCTCAAGTATTAATGTTGTAAAATATTGCAAAAGACTCCTGACTGTCAAATGACAACTTGTAATTTACTTAAATAGGATTATTATCAAGTTTTCAAATCAGTGGGGATCTTTCTCATCTTAAAACCTAACTGTAATAATGGTAATTATTAAATCAACTGATTACTTAGTCGGGCTGGAGAGGCCACTGTGTGTTTATCACTCTACAGCCTGTAGGTTATAGTTATAACTGAAATAAATTGTAAAATAAAATAATTATTACTTACGGTCCATAAACAAACCCTGGCGATTATTTGTTAACATTAGAATTAATAATAACATAAGGATTACTTTAATTTATTAGTTTTTGTCAGCATTAGTGGCAGTATTGGTTCCACAAAAACATGTAATATGTGCTATTAAGTAAACATCCTGTGTACACGTTTTGCGAAATATTATTTGCTATAAGAATCTGCGTCATTATTTTAAACTATTTTTGTATCTTATGTCCGTCTTATCGAACAATAAAGATTTGTAAAACTATTGTTGTTTTTCTTAAGTTCTTCGCACACACTGTTATTATTTTTTTTGCAGTAACGGAAAGGACTGGCTGGAGTTAAACCACTACGCGAATAACGTGATTTTCAGAGGGCCTACTCCGAAGTTCGAAAATCCGTCCCTCGCTCTCATATCAAATAGTATTAGTGTCAGCGGGGCTACTACGGAATTAAATTCGAAAATCGAAGTTCGTGTCGTTCCATCCCTCTAACGCTTATACTATTTATACGAGAGTGAGAGGGACGGTACGATACGAATTTCGGAGTAGACCCTCAGAGGGACTGAACAACACGAACTTCGAATTTCGTAGTAGCCCTGCTGGGCCCGATAGTAGGTGACATTAGTTTATTACCAGCTGTTGCGGTTACCCGCGGTAACTAAGCATTTTTCCGGATTAAAATCTATCTCCTTCCCAGAATCTCAAACTATCTCCATACCAAATTTCATCTTTAACAGTTCAGCGGTTTAAGCTTGAACAGACAGACAGACACTACTTTCACATTTGAACTAATTTTATTTTAGTAAGAACATTAAACTAATTTAATGTATTTGTGGTTTTGCGGATTTACTAATGCCTTATTTTGATATAGTTTTCTATTTGACTAAAGATTATTGTGTAAGTATTTTATTTAATGTTACGAAAAATTGCAACGTGACAGCGAGCTAGGGTTGCTGAGGATTCCTCGTCCGCTTCCTCATAATGCGGAAGTTCTGCAATATTTTGAGTTTCTCAACCGTTACGAGATTTTTACCCTAAAACGCCGCCGGCTGCTTCTCGTGAATTATAACTCCATTTATTTTATTTTAACCACGTTTTTAAATGCAACCAAACTATTTAAAACTGTGTTAACTTCTATAATAAAAACATAATAAATACCGCTATTAAATATAGGTATTTTTAGTCCATTTTGTTTTCGAAATACCGAGAAACGTGTGTTACAATTTGACCCTGTGTTCAAACCTTGTTATAAATTAAAAGGAAGTATATATTAAAGCACTGTAGAGTTTCCTTAGAGTTTACGAGTGGAAAGCAAGTTTTATTCACATTACGCATAAGGTTATTAAATAAGATTTTTAGCATTACGTATAAAGCGCTTTCAGATTATCCGATCCGATATCAGATCATATTTCATACATTTTACTTGCCCCGATATCGTACGGCGTCCGATAGCAATATCGGATTGGATAATCTGATGACAAAGGTATCAAGATAGTGTGGTATAACTTTCTAAATTTTATTAAAATTTCTCAATAACTCAAATACACTTCTATCACAGCAAAAGTACAAGTACACATTTACGTCACACGTTGGTGTATAAACTTAGTTTCTTTTACCGTAACTAAAAGAAAGAAAAAACTTGACATTGACAACGTCAGTTCTTAGATGGGCTACCACGAAGTGCAAAACTCGAACTTCGTTTGATTTCGTCCCGCCGACGCTTATGTCATTTTATACGCAAGTGAAAGGGACGGTGCGATAAGAACTTCGATTGGCGAGTTTCGTAGTAGCCCCTCTGGCTTTTGTTAACGTAACGACTAGAAACTATGGTAGAGTTCTATGAGTTTGGTATTTTGCTAATATTATAATTTACGTGTAGTTTAGTTTGGGGACAGTAATGCTCGACCCTATACTGCTCAGCCATCACTGTACGACCTGATAATACGAACTCATTTTGGATTAGAATTATCAAGTCGTACAATATTAAGTCGTGCATTATTAGGGTGTCCAAATTTTTGCTCGGCCTGTTAATACTCGACCTGTTATTGTACGTCGTTATAATCGGAATCCAATCGAATGACCATAGATTTGTGTTAGGTTGTGTTAGGTCCAATTGTGACCACAACGCGCGAGCCGAGCGAGCGTAGCGAGCGTGCCGCGGCAGCGGCCGGTGAAGCGCCAGGACCAAATTAAGTTATTTTCTACTAAATTTATTAATATTCGGTGTACACGAAAAACATGATCAATCGTGCGAATCGATTGCTTGCTGTCAAAAGTGTGCTCCGATTATTAGGTCGTACAAAATCAGGTTGTCCAATAGCACCTTGAACATTATCGGTACAGGGTGATAAAGCTCGACCCGTGTTCCAAGTGACATGGGATTGAATTATCAGGTCGTACAAAATCGGTCGAGCATTGTCCAGGTCGTACAATAACTACACCCTTTAGTTTTATGTGTGTTGGGGTGATTGTTTGTTCTGCAATTTCAGTGATATTAGACTGAGAACTTTACTTGGTGAAATAGTAGTGCTATAGCTAGGCTAAAGTTAACCCAATGTCCCCATCGAAACATCAGATATTTAGTTTTTGACGCTTGGGCCAATTAAATAAATACAAATGGCAGACGACGAAGTAGATCCGAAGGAATATCGCTGGGAGACAGGCTACGAGAAAACATGGTCAGTAACCATATTATCCTGTATAACTTACATACTTATTGTTTTGTAAACATAACCTCAAATTTTATTTTACCGGTATTTATTGCTTGATTCGGTACAGGGAGGCAATCAAAGAAGACGAGGCTGGTTTGGTAGAAGGACTTGTAGCCGAATTTGCCCAGAAGGCCGCTCGCAAGGCTGCGGCGCCTCGTCGGGGCCCTGTGAGGCTCGGCATGATGAGACACTTGCTGCTTGCTATTGATTGTTCTGAGGCTATGAATTGCCAAGATATAAAACCTACTCGGTTTCTGTGTACACTAAAGGTATTTTTTTTCCCAACTAGATTGTATCACAATACATTTATAATGAGGGCTATCGTTTTTTGTCTCACTAGATGGCGCACTGTTGCGTGAGGTTTTTAAGTATGGCTTTCAAAGTCTGTTATTACGGGCGTGAAAACAAAGTTTAGATTAAAATCATATTTAATACACCTTAAAACCGTACCATAAAAATATCGAGCATGCCACATGTTGCATAGTCCCTGTTTTGTTCGCAAAAATGGGAGGACAAAGGTTTCTGAAAGACAAAACTGTCTCAAAACACAGACATTCATTGCCTGGAACGCATATTTGCCATAATTATTTCAGATATTGCAAATATTCACAAAATTCTAATTATAAATAAACCCGCGTAGCTCACCCAAACGCAGAAGCCGTGGTGGCCTAATGGTTTGACCTATCGCCTCTCAAGCAGAGGGTTGTGGGTTCGAACCCTGGCTCGCACCTCTAAGTTTTCAAATTCATGTGCCGAATTACATTTGAAATTTACCACGAGCTTTGCGGTGAAGGAAAACATCGTGAGGAAACCTGCACAAACAGCGAAGCGATTCAATGGTGCGTGCGAAGTTCCCAATCCGCACTGGGCCCGCGTGGGAACTATGGCCCAAGCCCTCTTGTGCTGAGAGGAGGCCTGTGCCCAGCAGTGGGACGTATATAGGCTGGGATGATGATTAGCTCACCCAAAAACTTTGCCCACTTACAGAAAAGTTTAATGAAAATGAAAGTTTTTTTCCCATTATGAGAAATTCCTTCTATCTTGGCTTTAATAGAAACATAATACAATTATTTTTTAATGCCATTGTATAATAGACAGCATGGAAGTAGAACCTAAAAATCATATTTCCCTCTCACTTGTTTGAGACAAATATGTGAGCAAGAGAGTAAGTTGATTTTGGTTTCTAATTTCATGCCGTTTACTATTATCTGGTGGTGGAAAATCAAATAAAGTTTTCTCTCTTTATCTGTGCTATTTTCAGTTATTAGAAAGATTTATTGAAGAGTTCTTTGATCAAAACCCCTTAAGCCAACTGGGTCTGGTGCTTTTAAAGAACAAGAGAGCAGAAAAACTAACAGATATGTGTGGAAATGTAAGAAAACACATAAAGGCTGTGCAAGGGTGAGTTCAAAATTCTGCATAAATTATAATCAACTAGCTGTTGCCCTTAACTATGTCTGTGAATAATTTGTTTATTGCTACCTAGTTTATTGATATACAAATTTCCAGGATAAAAACTATCCTATGTCCTTCTATAGGACTTGAACTAGCTCCATACCAAATAAATTTCATCTAAATTGTTTTATGATTGAGTAACATCATATAGTCTGTTAAAAAAGAGAAGAAATTAAAAAGTGGCAACACTGTAGTGTATCCCTTTCAAACCCTGTCAAACCAAAAAGGGAGGACACTACAGTGTTGCCACTTTTTAATTGCTTCTCTTTTTTGACAGACTATACAAACATCTTTATCATATCATGATTAATAAATAATAATTACATATTATGATTAGACCCTGGATTTCTGTTGCAATGACGTCACAATAGGGTAGTTTGGGGAGAACACAGCCATATTAATTAAAACCGTTCCATTTACTCCCCAAACTACCCTATTGTGACATCATTGCAACAAAAATCCATGGTCTAATTATGATAATTCTTGAAATGTAATGGGCCTGGTGACCTTTGGTAATAATGAATTAGTTACGAATAATATGTTAACAACAGGCCTACTCAATAAATGTCAATGCTTTGTCACGAAAACTAGCCTAAAACTCTCCCCCTGCATCATTCAGGTATTACAGGTAAAACTGCTTAAAAAAATAATGATTTAACTATTACAAAAGTGTGTGGATCCAGGAACGAAAGAAGATGTAGCGGCAGCAAATAAAATCATGAAGATCAATAGATGAACTTGTAGTTAATTAAATTATAACTTTACAGTATATCATCGGGTGACAAGCAAAAGTCACTAAGTACCAAACACCTACGTACAACAAAGCTCGTATTTCAGTATGAAATTACTAACTAGATACGACTTTTTAAAGAGCAGTGACAGAAATTTTAGTGAGTGCTTGTTTTGGCAGATAGCAGATTTATATTTAAGTAGATTTAGATTAGGACGACAATGCGAGAGTCAGCGTGCAAGACTGGTGCAAGAAACGGAAGGATGTTGAATAACAAGATAAGATGCAAAAACACTGACAGCTGTCATGTGACACCAATGAATGAATAATTAATAATAATTCATTTATTCGTTCAACATAGGTTAGTACAAAAGATCTTAAAGCTACTTGAAGTATCACTATGTGCGTGTTGTGTTGATTGATAAGTCGTTTTTATACAGAGCTAAAACATTTCAATATTAACATGTATCTTGTTTGTTGTCAACAGCCTAACAAACATGAATCTAACAGGGGAGCCTTCACTGCAGAATGCCTTAGAGTATGCAGGCCGAGTTCTGAAGCCCCTCCCAGGGCACGCCTCTAGAGAGCTGCTGGTGTTATTTGCTTCACTCACCACATGTGACCCTGGAGATATCAACACTAATATACAGGTGATATTACTTAAGAATGAGAATGAGTATGAGAATAAAAATGAAAATGAGAATAAGAATTTTTACCGCCAAATTACGACAGTCCGGTCGATTACGGGTTGTTCCATAGTCCAGAGGAAAAAACATTAAAAAAGAATTTGTGTCTTTGACTCGTATCGTTTTGACAGGTGACACTTTACCGGCATAGAAGCTCATGTCAGTTTCTATGGGTGTGTACATGAAAAACAGGGTCGGTATTTCCATGTCAGTATTATTCGGCTCGGTAAAGAGTGTCACATATCAAAACGATTGAGTCAAAGACACATAAATTCTTTTTTAATGTTTTTTATTTTGGACTATGGAACAACCCGTAACCGACCGGACTGTCGTAATTTGGCGGTAAAGAAAACTTTTTTATTTTGTGTTTTGTTTGTGCTGTGACATTAGAAAATTTCATATTTAGCCTAAAGGCGTAGTGTCACATAGCAAGGTAATACGTACAACACTAGTAGTTCTAGCGACGCCTATGGGCGTAGTGTGCGTGTGGGGGGTCCAAAAACTAGAAATTTAGTTTATGAACCTTACTTTGAGACAATATAAAAGTAAAAGAAAACTGCCACGACACTACAACAATATAAAAGTAAAAGAAAACTGCCACGACACTACAACATACTACTACACGACACAACTTACAACTTAAAACACGACACTACTTAGTACGGAAAATATTTTTTAATTTTTACAAGTTAATATTTTAACTTCGAGAGGAGTACTTTACTGTTGTATTAATTTTTCTAAGACCAATGGCCACAGGTGTAGTGTCCGTCAAAAGTTTATAATGTTCTAAATGTAAATGTAATGAACTGTGTCTTGCAGGCTTTAAAAACTGATGGGATAAGGTGTAGCGTGATTGGGTTAGCTGCTGAAGTAAGGATCTGCAAGAAATTGTGCCAAGACACTGGAGGAGAGTATGGGGTTTGTATAACTAACTACAAAATTATAATGTTAAATAAAGTGTACACCCTGTCAATCTGTCCTTGTTAAATTTAAATTTCAGAGGCACTAGTCTTGCTATAGGTGCCAGAGACAAAAAAAACTTTAATTTATTACTCGAATAAATTGTAATTGTACTGTTGGTCTCTAAATATATGTCAAAGACACACACAGTTAGAGAGGCAACAAGTGAAGACATTGTGAGGAGGAGTCAAGGTAGTATCTAGCATTTCGGCGGTTTGGGACAACAAATATTTCAGAGCATGACACGAGTAGCTAACTTTGGGGGCGGCAGACGAAGCTTAATGGTTACTTGACCTGAAATGTATATTTCAAAATTCTACACTTCCACTGAACATAGATATGGTTAGTTAACCGTAGGTATGGTTTTGTAACTAAGGGACTCCATACATCCCTGTATTATTACTATTATTATTTAGTATTTTTTCTTTAATTGTATACTCTAGATTTTAAGTATTTTATTTGTAATTATTTTATTTTGAAAAAATGACGTTCTGCCAAGTTTCTTGGGGCGCATTCTTCTTGGCAATGATGGTCTTTCCGAAAGCGCTGGTAGTTTAAAAAATGACGTGTAAAAGTGCCCATTGCGGCTTATTTACTGAATAAATGATTTGAATTTGAATAAAAATGACTACTATGCTCTACAATGAGAGATGAAAGAGAGGGAAAAAATGTTGAGTTGCCGATTTTTGTTACTGTTTAGTTTCGATCACCTTGTAGCACACAGGATTGCTTAGCTTGCGATATGGCTAACACGCACTAGCTATACAGTTTATAGCCTCAGTAGTCTCTCGCCCGCCATCGCAAACTAACATGTACTTATCTGTTAGTAATAAATAACTGGAGTCACGTCGCAAGACCATTCTATTATTTAGAATAATAAGTTTTTCGAAGATAGGGTACCTACTAACATCTAACGCCTACGCGTAGCAGTAACGCCTGATTCAGTAAATTATAGGGTACTAATAAAAAAAAAAAAAAGGTGGCCTAGTGGTTTGACCTATCGCCTCTCAAGCAGAGATTCATGTGCGGAATTACATTTGAAATTTACCACGAGCTTTGCGGTGAAGGAAAACATCGTGAGGATACCTGCTTAAACCTGCGAAGCAATTCAATGGTGCGTGTGAAGTTCCCGATCCGCACTGGGCCCGCGTGGGAACTATGGCCCAAGCCCTCTTGTTCTGAGAGGAGGCCTGTGCCCAGCAGTGGGACGTATATAGGCTGGGATGATGATGATGAATCAAAAATTGCCCAAAAAAGTGACACACTCAAAGATGCTTTTATTCACAGGTGATACTAGACGACGTCCACTACCGCTCGCTGCTGCTAGAGTGCACCGCGCCGCCGCCGCGGGCGCGCGCGCTCGACGCCGGCCTCATAAAGATGGGCTTCCCGCACTGCGCGCCGCTCTCCGCGCAGCCTGACAATAATGCTGACCCGCCTATTACACAGTGCATGTGGTCAGTTCACCTTTCATATGCTTTGACCTGGATCAGTCCAAAGTTTACGACTGTTCTTCTATTTCTATTTTTATCTAAATCCGCGTTATTGTTTTTCTTTGAAACAAACGAGTCTACAGCGCAGGTTTTTTTAAATTCCGGCTTTAAAAGGTTAAGTTCAAACAGTTCTAAAAATTAGGAGTTATTCAGGTATTACGTAATTAAGCATAATTTTAGTCGTTTTTGACTCCTTCTTGTCAACAAAAGTAAGCATAAGTTCTAACGTTAACAATGGTAATATTTTTTAAGCTTGTCAGGTTTGGTTATTGAAATAGTCTTTTTATTCGCTGATATCTGATGTCGCTGCTTTGATTTGATGGTGACACAGCGTAAGATTCTAGGGCATTACATTTTAAAATATGTCACTTTTCAATCAAAGTTAAATTTTAAAATTTATTTTGGCTCGTGTCACTATCAATCTGGAGCAGTGATATGTATAAAATATATAAATTGTTCAGAATTATCCGATATTGCATGCCTATGTTTGCATGCAATAAGTATTATAAATATAATGTAACAATCACAAATTGATTTAGAAAATGTAACACCATCTTAGTACGGTCAGCGTCAGAAGTAGCTGCACACTTTGTGCTTTGTCGCTTTTTAGCCACGTACGTAACGCCATGCAAATGATAATAGTATTTTATGCAACTGTATCGTAAACACGAGTGTGGGTGTATGAAACGAGGCGTAGTTTTTGAACGCATAATTGAGGATTTACTATATGGGTGTAGTTAAACCGGCATATTTCCTGTAGTTTTCGTACATTATTTTATATGGACTCGCCGCACACGGTTGACGCCAGTGGTCGCCACATGCTACAAATCTTCGCGTATAAAATGTATGATAACTGTACAGGAAATTATGCCGGCGGCCGCGTCTTGTCGTACGACTCGAGCGCACACACGACCACAGTTGCGTATTCTAGCCGCAAGTGGCAGCTAGTGGTGGCCGCATCCAGCCACCAGTGGCCGTCACTGGTGTCCATAAAAAAGTCGTTTTGTTTAGCCACCTGGAGGAAGGCGAGGGCGTGGGCACGGAGGGGCACCTGTGTCCGCAGTGCCGCACCAAGTACTGCTCGCTGCCCGCGCAGTGCCGCACCTGCGGGCTCACGCTGGCCTCCGCGCCACATCTCGCCAGGTATCATCATACAATAGAATAGATGAACAACTACGAGTACAATAATACAGCTAAACAAAACAATAAACATGTACATATACATGTAGTTGGTACAAAAAACCGGCCAAGAGCGTGTCGGACACGCCCAAAATAGGGTTCCGTAGCCATTACGAAAAAATTAAGTAATATTTTTCTGAGGATTTCGTATTTTATTTATTATTTAACCAGGGGACTACGAAACGTTGATTTTGTGTACTTTTAATAAGTATTTCGGTCCAAGCTGCAGTTGTCTCTATCGCGCTCCGCTCGCGGTTGTTCCGGCACTGCGTGTCAGCAATAGATTTCAATTCTCTTGCTCTTAGTGTTTCCTCTTAACAAGGAAGTGGGGTCGAAAAAGATTATTTGGTACTCGAAACTGACTTTTACTGCCGTCAAAAACAAAACAGTTCAGATATTCCACGAATTGATAATTGCGAATTAATTTTGTCTTTTATAGATCATACCATCACTTATTTCCCGTGGATCCTTACGAAGAAGTGCCAAACGAAGGTCAAGCCCAGTACTGTTTTGGGTGTTTAAGGCTCTTCAATGATCTGGATAAAGAAGTAAGTTATTATAAATTGACTGTGTCTGTATTTATATTTTTTGGTTAAAAAGACCCAAATTGGAGTGACGTTATTTATGAATGGCCCTAATGCGGAATCTGTACTGGCTATAAGGATCACTGCTACGTACTCACACTTAGGGGGAATCCATAAAGTACGTCACACCAATTTTGAATATTTTTAGCCCCCCTTCCTGTGTCACCAACCGCCTGACCCCTTCCCCCATCAAATGTGCAACGTCATTCATGAATGTCCCTTTCCGTTCATCTCCAAGCACCAGCAGATGTTCCTGCGCTCCGACTTCTGGCCAGGTGGTGTTGTGTTCCTTCATTTTATTAGGGTAGCGACGAAGATGGCTTTCAAAAACCTCTAATTGGGTCGATCAACTTTTTCTTGTCACTCGTTGCTATAGTTACGGTCTCCTGGGTCACTCGTTAAACGAAGTTTATAGGATTAAAATTTGCCAAACATGCATTTTTGTGGTAGTTTTAAGCCCCTTCTATAATTGGTCATCTAATAAGCATGTTAGTAGAATGTGACATAACTTTTCTTCTATTAAACTGTACTACTTTTGTTCCCTCACTGACGGGACAGAATAACAACAACACAACAACATTAACAACAAGAAATGGTTGGATAACAAACAAACAGACTTACAAACTTTCGCATCTATAATATTAGTGAGAATGAGAATTAGTGAGATAATAGTAGTTTATGCAACTCTTACGTAATAGGGGTCCTTATCACACGAGTGTTTTATTGTCGTTCCAATCGTTTATTTAACTTTTGACAGATCACGCACGTGAAGTTTTACAATAATTTTCGGTACAATGTACTACAGAGATCTATGTATGTGTTCTATGTATCAATTTGAGAATAATTCCAATATTACTTTAAATATCGCCCTAGCAGGGCTTAGAGGGGCGAATTATGTTGTATAAAATCTCATGTACCTACCAAATAAAGCGATAAATATAATTATAATAATTTAAAGAAATTAAATTTTAACATAAATTGTATTGACATTATAATGAATAACTTAAGATAAGAAGAGAAAAATAAGAATTATATAAAATGTGTCATAAATAATTATACTTAAGTAAATATTTTAATACATAGACATTCTATACCCTTACAGGGTGTCATGTACCTACCGTCTTGTAAAACCACCATCTAATAATGTAATGAGCATGAATTTGAATGAATAAATATGAATATGAGAATACCGTACTTCATGGACGGGTACCGCCCACGTGATTTCCCATTCGTAATGAATGACCATAGACTATAGACTATAAAAACCGTTTTGAAGTAAATCGATTTTATAAATAAAACATACATTTAAAATTATTGTGAATATATTTTATATCAAAATAATTTAAAAATAATAAATACATTAATATGCCTTTAGGGATTAAAAAGTTAAAACAACTAAAATAGGCACTGTAATACTATTTTTAATTATACCTACCACGGGCGTCTCGTTGTGAGTAACAACAAACTGGCGTCGCTGCCGCGTCCAGTTTTGCCGCTTCATAATTGACAAAATTACTAATTTACCGTCGGAAGTGATAAACATATTAACTTAACATAAATGGTTTATTTTAATATGTAAGATAAAGTAACATAAACACCTGTGAATGTTTATAAAACAATGCAAAATGTTGAGCAAAAATAAAATATGAATGTGTTAAATCGATTAAAACTTCTTCATGAATAAAATCGATTGTTAAAAGAAATCTAATCAGTAGGTAACGCATCAGGGCATCACTATTTTAATTAGTACTCGAGCTGCCAAAAGTTAAATAAACGATTGGAACGACAATAATGCCCAAATACGTGCAGTAGCATACAGTATTTTATCCACACATATATTATAAGTACTCTAAGATGGATTCAGAAACCGGTGACAAATGACCTGCACTGCATTACTGACTTGTTCTACGAGTAACATATCCAAAGGCGTTAAACAAAACCATGTACCATTAATAAAATAAAACAGATAAAGGTATTATTTTTCATAAACTTTAAACAAACAACAAACAAAATGACAACAGTAATGGCGGTAAGACAAATCTCTGTCACGAATGGTTTTTTTTTTCAAATCACAGACAAAACTGTAAAGTCCTTATTCTTATGTCGCTCGAGATTAAATTGCGTGCGATTTATATTTAAAAACATAATAATAATAATAATAATAATAATAATAAAGCCTCTTTATTTCCATGCACTTAAAAAAATACAAAAATACAATTTAATTAACCAAACAGGTATAACAATTTAAGACATGTCCACATTCTGGGTAAAGGCCTCCTCCAACTGTTTCCATGCTTTTCTGTTTTGCGCTTGTCGTATCCAGTCATTTCCGGCAATTTTTTGTATTTCATCTGCCCATCTATCCTTAGGTCGCCCTTTTTTCCTCTTGCCTCGGGGGCCCATCCATTCTGTGACTCGTTTAGTCCATCTTCTGTCTGTTATTCGGGCAAGGTGTCCAGCCCATCTCCATTTCAGGTATTGTGCGTGCTGTCCTGCGTCTATTATTTGGGTTTTCCTCCTGATGTCATCGCTCCTTCGTCTGTCTGCAATGCCTAAAATGCTTCGCTCTATGGCGCGTTGACAAGAGCGTATTTTAATTTTTGTTTTATTTTGGAAAATCCAGGTTTGCGCTCCGTATGATAGGCAAGGGAGCAAGCACGAATCTATCACCTTCTTTTTAAGCTTAAGTGGAAGTTTCGCTTTCATAATCTCTTTAAAGCTCCAATACTTCTTCCATGTCATGTTGATGCGGCGGTCTAGTTCATCCTCGTGTCTTGATTTCCGGAATGACATCTTGTAAAAACATACCAAAGTGAAATTTTGTATCGAGAAAATGTTGTGTACTGTACTGTGATGTGTGTGTGTTGGATACCAGAATAGAGGCCCATTTAAATTGTGTTGATTTTAACAGCTGTTCCAAATTTGAAACTCATTACAGTACTCACTCAGTAGAGCGCTGTTTGATACTCTAATGAACATTACGTACTGCTGATACCCACTACCACATATAAGAAAGTTGTCATAGTAAAATCGGTTGCTTAATGCTGGTCATTGTCAACGGTTTTTGAACGATAAAATCTATAATGACTTATGATATGGGTGTAGATAAATAATAGTAGATTGATAACCGAGGGTGGAAAGTGACCGATTTCATCGAAATATTTCTGGCGGTCGAACGAAGTGAGAGCGTCAATAGTTCGAGGGGAAATGGGTAATTTCACCCGACCGTGAGGAAAGTAAAATACTACAAAAAAATGAGAATAATAATAAATTGAATTTACTTATATCCAACCTCCAACGGTACCTTTTCGACCTGGCCACTTGTCATAGCCGACTATAAAAAAAATCGAATTGGTCACGACCAAGGAGCTTATATACAAAACTGGAGGTTGACCGCCGAAAGAAGAAGTTTGACCTTTATTACTTATTTATATATTCCATCTCTTTCTTTCATATTTCACGAATGACTTCAATTTCTTTTCTTTGACCTAACTAAAGAAAGAGATGGAATATGTTCGTGACGTAATAAAGATCAAAATTATTCGGATGTTCGACGTTCAACCTCCAGTGTTGTATATAAGCTGCTTGGTCACGACGTGCATCTAGATGGCCATGCCGAAACGTGAAAAAAACTTCGAGTCCGTGGCTAATCGAAAAATTAAAAAAAAAAAATATATACTTTCCTCCCTAGAGATGAAAACGCAATTTTCCACCCGGCTATCTACCCATGAAAATTAAACTTTCCGAACAGGAGAGATGAAAATAAATGTACGTTCTACACTGCGCAACCGCGGGCTGTGATAGTGATTGTTGTCGTCAGCTGCACCGCTGCGGGCGCTGCCGCGAGCACTACTGCTGGCAGTGCGCGGGGCTGGTGTCGTCCACGCTGCACGTGTGCCCCGGCTGCGCGGCGCGCCCGCACCTCTACCAGCGGCTGCCCGACACTTCTTAAGCGCAACACACAGACGACGGGTGCGGGCCGGGTCGTTTCCGACGCGTGAGCCGTGCGCTCTATTGTATTCACACAGAGAGCCGGCAAGGCGGTGCGATACAAACACTGCCCGTTGCCGCTCGGCCCGCGCGCTATTTGTGACTGTTGGGCTTTCACGTCACTTCACTCTACACCACAGTACGTTTCGCTACAACTTATTCTGCGTTTCAATGAACTGTACCTACTGTACCTGGGCGACACTAAAACTTGAAGACACCCGTTTTCCCAGAGATAAGACCAAGCTAGATTGATTGTTCATCCCCGAAAACCCTTGCACACCAAATTTCATCGAAATCGTTAGAGCCGTTTCCGAGATCCCCGAAATAAATAAATAAATGTACAACAATAGCTCAAAAATACAAGATTAACCACGTGGGCCGTGGCATAATTTACAGAGTCAAAAATTTCATCGCCACTTCGAAGGAAAGTAGTCTAAATGTTGAAGGTTTGGAAAATTTACTGAAAGGAAATATAACAGTCATTATTTTAGAAAAGGAACCAAAGTATCCAATTTATCAGACGCGACTTTTTGATGTTAGCCAGTCTGCAAGGTGGAATTTTAAGGTTTCCTTTGTTTCTAGAGGCCTTATTTTGTGTATCGACGTTAGTGGGGAAATTGCGTAGGTATCTTTTTTTCTTACATAGGTACATAATTATTTTAATTAGGTACGTAAAACGACGGCAGGGTTAGAATACCTATTTCATTAAATAAAGTTTTTAAAGATTTGTTACTAACTGAACTGTAAACATAAATATATGACTTTCCTCGTGTATTTAGGTTGCGTGGCATTTAGCTTTCACTTATCATTAGTTCCGGGGTAAGAAAATCTTATTTGAATGTAAAAGTAACTAAGTACCAATTAAGCCTTAAGTTAAGAAAAAAGGTAAAGTAATAAAAAAGGAAATAACATTTCATTATGTCATTTATTATCACATTTAGTTCCATCTTTCTTTTGAAAACTAAGAAAGTTTTGCAAACAATTAAGTACGTATATTATATGTTTCTCTATTCAACTAACATTAAAGATTGCTTTCTACTGCAAGAATGTAATTCAATTAAAAGGCGTCTTTGATTCTTTAATATTTATTAATAAACAACAAGTATTCAGATAAATCACAGATAAAAAATCTCACAATGCGGTATCATCACGCACACGGCCATTTCTTGTGTGGCAAGTATTACACTACGAATAAATAATAAGTCAGGGTTTGTATCTGCGCTAGAAAAATGGCCTTACGTGTTCTTAGTAGGCGGGGCTTAGAAATCGTGTATTGCGCGTCATCTGACATTACATCATGCGCGCAAACCAAATCCCTGCTTCGTTTCTGAATTTTAACCAATCAAAAAGCACGTCTATTTGCAACCTCGAAAATGATTGGTATTTGAATCATAAGCCGTTTTGGTTTGAAGTATGGCCACTTTTTGTGTGGAATTTTTTCCTAGTTCGCTTCCTGACTTATTGTTTATTTGTAGGGATACAAGAATTCACCCAGTCGTCTTGCGCATACTTAATTTTACACGGTTTTTTCAAGACATATACAATTTTAAGTTCGATACGTATCACAAAGCAGCATATTTTTCATTAAATATTCGAGCTTTAGGGTGAAGCCAGACGAGCGTAATGTTTTGAGTCGTGGTCGTGAACCGCGTATTTTCGGTCGCGTAATTTCTGCTGCATTCCGAGTCACACAACTGGACTTTTTAACCGAATGAAGCGGAAATTACGCGACCGAAAATACGCGGCTCACGATTCAAAAAATAACTCTCGTCTGGCTTCACCCTTATTTATTTACTACATTCAAGGCAATTTTATCCCTTGTAAGCTTGTAACGTCCCTGCTACGAGTAGAAACTAGAGCAAGAAAATCATGTAAAAAACCGGCCAAGAGCGTGTCGGACACGCCCGAAATAGGGTTCCGTAGCTATTACGAAAAAATTAAGTAATATTTTTCTAAGGATTTCGTATTTTGTACGGAATATTCCAAATTTAGGTATATTTTATACCTTAGGCTGCTATGTAATTACTCTTAAACTACTAATAATTCTCAAGAAAACTGAACCGTTATAGTTTTCCTTGTAGTAATCCTGAAATTTTTAAAATATTTCCACCCTTTTTTTAGATTTTAGAGGGGGGGGGGGACGCTCGATTTTAATGAAAACTTGCACTTTATAGTTGAATATTTTGCAAACAAATCACTGAATCGAAAAATAGTTTTAGAAGCCCCCTAAAGTTCTATCCAACGATACCCCACACTACAAGGTTGGATGAGAAACAAAAACAACTCCACTTTACGTCTATGGGAGATCCTCTAAAATTTTTTTTTAATTTTTTGTTGTACCATTTTGTCGACATAGTTACAGCTTTCTAGCTTTGATAGTCCCTGTGCAAAGTCATGTTTCATATTACCAAGTATTATTTAGTCAAATGTATCGTTTGGCATAACGTACTCTTCCCAAAATATCGCATGATACGAGTATAATAACCTACTTTTCTGGGAGCAGTTCGTTTTCGTGGGGGGGCGCAGTTCTAACCTAACCTAAACCTACTTTTCTGATAGCAGTTCGTTTTTGCGGAGAACGCAGTTTTAACCTAACCTAACCTACTTTTCTGGTAGCAGTTCGTTTTTGTGGGGACGCAGTCTAACCTCATCTACTTTTCTGATAGCAGTTCGTTTCTGTGGAAGACGCAGGTCTAACCTAATCTAACCTACTTTTCTGTTAGCAGTTGGTTTCTGTGGTGGTTTGTGCGAAATGTCATTTTCAACAATTATTTTTTTGGAATACAAAAGAAAACGTTTGCTTAATAAACGTTTGTTGTAATAAAATTTGACAAAGTAAAATTTATGCCAAATGATAATTTGACCAAATGAATAAAATGCGAAATGTAAATATGCTAAATATTCGTTTGGGAAATGAAGCTACTGCGCTAAGTTTTTTGGGAAGTGAAATTTGGCGATAAATATTTTGCCGAAACGGCAGTACACCCCTCTGTACTGTACCTATTGAACTACAAAGAAACCAATCAACAACTCTCTTGCTATAGTTTGTCCTCAAAAAGATCACAAGCTGTATACAACTAATAGTTTGCAATATTGATATCAAAATATTCGTCTCTTAAACTATATATTGTAAATGCTGGTTTACAAATATTATTTCACTTAACTTTTACGTACGGTATTCACCAAGCGATACTCGAAATTTCACGTGATTTAGAGATCAGTAGTTCATATATAGGAATATCTATGCCCTTTTGTATAAAACTTCGTGCATTGCTTCGGTAAATAATACAGCAAAGTGCTTGTATGGTATTAATATATGTTATATAATCAATAACCAACTACATTTATTAAGTATATTTGTCAAGTTTTCCACTGGTCCTCCAACATTTTTTTAGTTACTTAAGTACATTATAGTCACACAATCTTTACCTACATATTTGTCTAGTTGTTAACTTAAACTTCCTGATTGTTGGAAGCCTTTTTTCGCGTCACCCACAAAATATTGGGTTTTTGATAATACTGTTCTATTTGTAACAGAGATTTGCCTTTCGTCTCTGGTAAGAGAAGGAAGAGAACGACTGTGGCTAGTGACGACGAGGCGCCGAAAAGGCCGAACACTCCGGCCATACCCAGTTTAGCTTTCATGATGGGGAATAGTTTTGTGAAGCCGAATAGAACAGCGTTGAAAAGGCAGAAGATGTATCCGCCGCAGAGGCCTCTAACTTTGGTAGGCAGGAGTTCTCCGATCATTAGGCCCGGGAGGAGGAAGAAACCTAGAGTGTTGAAAGCTACGTAACCCAATATGAAGACGGGCGGGGCGAGGCCTTCGACTTTGCCTTGGAATAGGATGTAGGCGAGAGATAGGGTGCAAACGGCCGTGCCTACGCCGGATATCATGACGAGTCCTCGCCGCGTCAGCCGGAGCAGCAATATGCACGCGATCACCGTCACACAGAGACGGACTAGTGCGCTTGCATTGGCTGCCACCTGTAAAAAGATGAAAAAGATTATTAACATCACCTGTTACCACTAAGTATAAGGATAGACGTAAAGTTTGTGTACGTCGTTCTTAAAATGGGTTTTGGTGATGAAGATGAAATTTAGTTCATCCACCTTTGAGGGTGGTATTGATAAGAAAGCATGAGGAGTTGGACACATGGACAAAATATACTAAGCGGCAAAAAATCTGGCCCTCAAATGTATGCAGAATCGGTAATTTTTGTAACGTTGAGTATATTTTCACTTATGATCCAAATTTACAACGATTGTGAATCAAAAATAACAACGAAAAAATGTGCAGAATTTATAAACATAGTTTACAGAAATTTTGACCAGGTTCAATTCCCGGTTATGTGTGAGAGTTAAATCAAAAAATTTGAATGCCATTTTTATTTAATCTAAAATCGAAGCCATGATTCCTAAAAACAGATTTCGCTATCTCTCATAGTTTCTGATTTCTCCCTACTGACCCATTTGGATTGATCATCCTGTATATTACAGGCGCACACGACGCGCGTTCACGGCCCCGAAAATTATCAAAAAGCTAATTAGTACCAAAAGTGACTGAATCTCGTTTGAAGTCCTAAAGGTATGTGCACATCGTCAGCGCTTATAAAATACACTTTGTTAATAAACCCTACAGGCCAGCCTTCGAGCGTTCCTTCCTTACTTCATGAAGTTCAAATGTTTACCCATAAAATCGCAATCCACGTGATTGTGTGCAGAAATGTGCCTAGCTTATCGCAGAAACAGCAGCTAAGTGTATAAAAAGCGGCGGTATTTCTGTAAAAATGTCCATACCTACATATTTCGCGTGACGGTACGAATGTATAGGTACTAAATAAATATAAGTAGTATAAGCGGCTATCAGTATCAGTGCCATTCATGTGGAATGCCGGAAATTAGATACGAAATTAGGACGATTACTGAATTACCATCTAACAATAATCTATAATAGAATAGGTATGGATTGTCGCTTGAAACTTTTTTACAATAAAGCTTATCATAATATATGTATAGTCGCGTTAGCAGGTCTACGATGCGACATCGTTTTGGAACTCTCCGTTGGCTCTCACTAGTCCCCAGCGTACGTAGGTTTGGACACTCATTTAATTTTAAAGAAAAAAAAACTTCGGGCACGTGATTTTCCAGTATACATAATACCGGGTGTGGCTTGTAATACGAGCAAAAAATTAAAACGTAAATCGTACTCGTCAAACTGAACAACAGCTCAGCTGAACAATAGTTCAGCGACTTTTAAAAATAATGGAGTCTTTAGATTTTCCCTTTTTCATATAAATTAAATAAATCCTTAAAAATAATTCCTTTTTAAATAATTCCTTCTTTCTGTGAAAAAGGTTGCCTGGAAGAGATCGCTCTTAAGCGATAAGGCCGCCTATTGCTCACCTTGTATTTTTTTCTCTGTGTATCTGTTTTCTGTATCGCTTACTATGTCTGGTGTACAAATTGTACAATAAAGAGTCTTTGTATTGTATTGTTGTAAATACTGTTATCAATAGACGCCATCCTATAATACAACTGACATCGCCTGCTACAAACAACAAGTATTTTGCTTTACATTGCTTCTTTGCATAAACTTAAAAGTGTAATAAAAATTAAAAAACTAATTATTGTTAAGTCTGAACTAATGTTCTTCAGTTTGAGGAGTATGATCTATGTTTTAATTATTTGCTCATATTACAGGCCACACCCGGTATGTATAAGTATCTCTTATTTGTCACGCACTCTCATACATATATATCAATGTATCCGAGTGCTTGCAGTGCGTGACAGACAGAGCGAACGTACTAAGACGTCATCACAGAGTACATTGTTATAACTGGACGTCATAGTGCACGGTCGGTGAACGCAGTCGCTGGAAGCTAACAACTTATTTTAAAATTATGTTTCAGAAACTATTCGATGTATCGAAACAATTTTTCACGCATACTCTTTAACGTTCGGAGATATTATTCATTCAATAATATAAATATAGTGATTGTTACTCTTATAACGCTAAACTGAATTTGGTATGCAAATAACTGGATCTTTGGAATAACACAAAACACAAGCAAGGCTCAAAGCTCATGTCAGTTTCTATGGGCGTTTACACAAAAAACAGGGTCGGAATTTCCATGTCGGTATTATCCGGGCCGGGAGAGAAGGTCACCCACTTTTTATCCCGATATTCACACGGGATTACATTTTCGCTAGTAGCTAAGTTTGGAATCATAATTTTCTAGAGTGGTCGTTTCCAACAACGTTAAATGATGACTGCTCTGCTATGTAATTTTTGAGAATTTTCACAGGAATTTATTAAAATCCCGGAGTTCGGATTCAACTGCGGATATAAAGATTTACGAATGTAGCCGCGGTAAACTAAAAATGAACTCACGTGAGGATCAAGCGAGCCCCCGGATTCTTCGAAGATGCCCACAGCGTAAAATATAACGACGTAGCTTCCCGACAGGATCTGGAGCATGTTGAATAGATTGATGAGGAGCAGCGGCTTGAGCACGGGCGCGCGTGTCACCGTCGCGAGGAACTTGATGCTGTGCTCCCCTCGGGCCTTTTCTTTCTCCCGAGCATTTACTAGTTCGTGGAGCTCCCGCTGGGCCTGTGGATGAAACCGTAGTAGTCGCTGAGGCTGCTAAGAAATTCGAAAATCGAAGTTCGTATCGTACCGTCCCTCTCTCGTATTAGGTAAATAATATTAGCGTCAGCGGGACGGCAAAATACGAGGTTCGAATTTTGCACTTCGTAGTATAGGGCCTGATCCTTACGGAATATTTTGGATTCAAGTTTAGCACTAGCAACGCTAGTTGAACATGCGCTATCATACTTGTCTTAATTAAAGTACCTAATCGCAGTCTGTGTCGCAGTACTTCTGTCCTGCTTATTGCAAACGCAGTAGGTACTAGCAAAATGGCAGTTTAGAAAAAACGCAGTAATTTTGTACAAAATTTACTACGTTAGATATTCGTGGATACCTAAATTGACTAAATTATACACAATATCTAACGCAGTAGGTAAATTTTGAGATGTCATTTTTGCAAAAACGTGAAAATATCCCATAAGTTACGATTACTGCAAGTACAATTAGTAGGGCAAACTTAATTGCAGATGACGCAGATGGAACATTATGGTATTCTCACCAGCAGCAAGGTTAAATCTTTGCTGCTAAGTGCGTAAACATTAGTTTTTAAGTAGTCTGCTGTTAAGTTTTAGCTGTAGAATATACATTTTTGGAGCGATAAACAAGTACGCCGGTCATGATAGCCGTAGGTCATCTATTTGTCCATAGCGTTGAATGATGAATAGATCTTAACAAATGTCAAGTTGGTAAACGGATACGTAGGTAAGTCACGTCACGTGCTACCGCGAAATAACAGAACAATACGAAAAATTAAAATCTATTATGTGAAAACGTGCGTTACTTCGAGGCAAACGTAATGACTGATGATGACGGTAGAATTTTTGTTTTTCCGGAAAGTATGGACTGGCCATGTACGTCCATGGGACTGGATGCAACATATCCTACTACGAGTGTGTACGCACATCGTAGATCAATCTCACTTATGATTGATAAAAGGTTCCATTGTTTGCGACAAAATCAGCGATGCAACTGATTCTGCTTTACTTACCCTCTTACAGTAGGTAATATCGTTCATTACTGTTGATAAACAGTTGACAATCAACGAGTCTCAGTAATAAGTAGTGATCAAATGACAACGCTTCGTTGTCTGGTCCCCACGTTGCAGCAATATCAGTATGTTCGAGAAACGAAACATCAATTGTGCTCTCATGTTATTGAGCTGATTAAAAGATCATTTATTCTGATTGATCGAATGTGTCCCGTGACAAACAATGGAACATTATCGTTATGGGAACACCCGTTGTATACAACATAGAAATATTTTATTTTATTGAAGAATTTATTGAACCAATCGTAAAGTTGCGGTGATGATGCATGCAGCAATTATGTGCCCTAGAGCGGTCTTTTGTTATCAAAATTAATTAATTAAAAAAATATTCAAGATCTAAGGGCAAGGTAAGAGTCCAGGGCAAGTCCGGCCATACATTTCAGACCCTTCAACAGGATAAAGGCGATCGCTGGGGGGGTACGCATTTTCTCTGTTCATTGCGTGGCAGGTCTGTGCTGGCCTGACCTGGCCTTATATTACGCTACGAGCTCAACATTTTAACTTCGTATTGTGCCGTCCCGCTCCCATTAATAGTATTTAATACGAGAATGAGCGAGAGTAGAGAGAGTAGGTAGAGTCGATTTTCGAATTTCTTCCGAGTTGCCTCTAGGCGACGAGTATTGGTCGCGCGTAGTTTTGCGGGTCCGTAACTTTTGTCATGGATTTTATCAACCACCCAGAGAGTATTAATTAGAATAATAACCCAATCCGAGTGACGTAAAAACATGTATGTACCCAAAGTCGATCAAGAGAGACAGTATGGATTTAGGTATAATAAAAATGACAATCTAATAAATAAAATTCTCGTGTCACAATGTTTGTGACCAAACTCCTCTGAAACGGCTTGACCGATTGTTATGATTTTTTGTGCATATTCGGTAGGTCTGAGAATAGGACGTAAATATTATTCATACTTCTATACGCGGACGGAGTCGTGGGCATACATTCATACTAATTATAAATGCAAAAGTGTGTGTTTGTATGTTTGTCCGTCTTTCACCTCGAAACGGAGCGACGGATCGACGTGATTTTTGGCATAGAGATAGTTTATGGGCCAGAGATTGACATAGGCTACTTTTATCCCGGAAAATGCAGAGTTCCCGAGAGAACAGCGCGCGATAGCCGGATTCCACGCGGGCGAAGCCGCGGGCAAAAGCTAGTCTAGTTAATATGTAAAATCATCTCTTATTTACCTACGTTTAATAAGCAGATCAAGTTAGTTATCGGGCTTATGCCCGCTTTTTGCTTACTTTATGACTTTTATACCCTAATTTACAGTCAAGGGCATAAATATGTACGTTACCAAGACGCCAAAAATATCTATGTACCTAAACCTTTATGCCACTAACTATAAGGTATATGCCCTGAGATGGGTTTTGGTGTAGAGGTACAACAATAGTCATTGTACTTACCTATTGTATCGTAAACACTAAGGCCGTCTTGCGGGAATATATGGTCAACGGAGATTTTTTGGGTTTTGTACCCAAAGGGTAAAAACGGGACCCTATCTCCACTCTAATCACTCCACTGTCCGTCTGTTTGTCACCGGGCTGTATCTCATGAACCGTGATAGCTAGACAGTTGAAATTTATTTAGCTATTTCTGTTGCCGCTATAACAACAAATACTAAAAACAGAATAAAATAAATATTTAAGGGGCTCCCATACTACAGACGTGATTTTTTGCAGTTTTTTTTGCTCAATATTAATAACGGCAACAGGTAGACTCTTGAAATATTCATAGAATATTTAGTTTTATATTAACTTTAAAAAAATAAATCAAAAACTTGAGGGGGGCTCCCATACAACAAACGTGATTTTTTTGCCGTTTTTTTTCTAATGTCTAATATTGTATAGATAATGGTACGGAACCCTTCGTGCGCGAGTCCGACTCGCACTTCGCTGGTTTTTTTACAGTTGCACCTTAGTTATGCACGTTAGAGTGTGAATGAGAGGTATTTTTAGCCAGAATAGCTGGTTGAAATAGTTTGAATAAGTTGTGCGGCATAATTAGGTAACCCAAACAAGTTGTTATAATAAGGCAGCAAAGTCTATAAAAACATTACCGTGTTACATACTCGAAAATTCAACCTAAAGAATTTGTTAACAATAATTCATTGTTTAAAAATAGGATTTTTAACTGCATGTGAAGACTTAACCGCATTTTCAGACGCTTGTTAGGTACTGTAGGAACTAGGCTGTATACCGCTTGCAGGTGGTAAAACTGACCACCTGGCAGGTTAGACTAACCTAGTTTTATATAGGTTTTTTTATATTGTGTTTCTAGAATATAACTTTAAAACAGATTGACAGCGGTATACATGCCGGAGCGCAGATTGCTCCCGATAGCCTAAGCGGCTGGTGCTATGCTATGTAAATGTATTTTTAAGCTCTGAAATAAATCCAAATGATTGAAGAAGTTGTTTATTTTGAACTAAGTTTAAAGTCACGCGCGTTGATCCCCAGTACCTAAGCTCTTACCTAGTTACAGTCCCCACGGAACTAGGCTGTATACCGCTGGCAGGTGGTAAAACTGACCACCTGGCAGGTTAGACTAACCTAGTTTTATATAGGTTTTTTTATATTGTGTTTCACAGTATAAATCGAAGCCATTATTGTCTTTTGACGCATGTTAAAACCATATGTTTATACCGTTAGCTAATGAACTCAAAGGTCAAGTGACCTTGTTTTGGCATCGATCGGCCGACGTTACGTTAATGTGCTGTGTCATTAGAATTTTATGAAACACTTACAATGTCTGGGTCTCCTCTGAGGCGAGCCATGGCTGCCATTGCGTCATGGAATCGCCCCCTTCGGGCTAGCCAAGTGGGGCTCTCAGGGGAGAAGCATAGTGCGACGAACGCCAGTCCTGGGAGCACCATGGAGAGTAGAGCTACGTGCCGCCACGAAAAGACTCCTCCTAGAGCGTACACGTATAGCACCCCCATTGAGTAAGCGACGAAAGGGGTGCCGATTAGTAGCCCTCTCAGTCTTGGTTCGGCTATCTCGCCTAAGTAGACCTGGGAACAATTAAAATCGATTATTTAGATTCGAAAGCGAGGTCGATAATACCAATACCACCAATCAATTGATGCACTTATAGTAACTAGTTTCCGAGATTCTGATTAAATACAAGAATTGCTCGTTTAACCTGTCCTCTCCCAGAGGCACAAATTTGTGCCCAAATTCCTTTGATCCTGTTATCCTGGGAGATGACAGATTAAACGTATTAGATTTTATCATAATTTATTCTCGCTTCATGACAATTAACGTTATATTGTAGCCGGAGCCGGATACTAGGTATTTATTTATATCCCCTCACGATCCTCGATTCAGGAAAACTCGTGCAAGTACTGCAAGTTGACCTTTTGTACTATGGAAAGGCTTGGTTAAGGCCGCTGGACGCGGCTCGGTGGATTTACTGCGGAAGTCATTGGGCTAAGTATAAGTAAGTATGATCAGGTACCATCAGCTAAATATGTCGTCTACCACCCTAACGTTGATAGTCTTTTGCATGTCACAAAACAATAAAGCCAACAGACGTGTCTGTCAACTTGAAAGTTCAACTTTAGCGACATATTCATTTGATAGCAACTTGTTTAAAAATTGATAGACCACTTATTTGGCTGATGGTACCATAAAAATTGGCTGCACACTTGCACCTTATCGTTTTATAGCCACATACATAAAGCCGTTCAAGATCGTCAAATCTGTTGATGCGACAAAGTATAAAACCTGCCAAGTGCGAGTCAGAGTTCTGTACTAATTTATAGGTATTTAAAACCAAAAACCAGTGTTAGCAGAGCCCTGTTCCTAAGCAAAATGTACGCAGTGTGGAGTTATTTAAACAAACACACAATATACAAACTTTCGCATTTATAATATTATTACTAGGAAGTAACCATAGTTTTAATATTATTAACCCACTCCCTACTTGCTTTAATTCAAAGGTTTAAGTACGACCTGAGGCCGTAATGCCTAACTTTTCTGACGCTCGCGATGATGACAGTTGTTGTATGCGAATCAGAAACGTTAGGCAATGCGGCCTCTGGCCGTATTGTCTATGTCTATACACTTGGAATCACGATCGTTTTCACCGCTTCTTTCTGTTACACGGTATAAGACAACAGTAAAAAGAGATGGTGAATGCGAACGCGTACGTCAGCGCGTTAGATAGAATACGGCCTCAGAAGCCTTAGATAATTGTCTAACGCACTCGGAATCACAATCATTTTGATCACTTCTTTTTGTCACAAAAAAAAATTAAAATGAAATCGTTTATTGCATGACCACAGGTATATAAATAAGATCTTCGTGTTTTGGTGTGTCCTTTTATGATCTACCATTTTCATGGTGTTACAATATAAAAAATTGAACAAAATTAAAAATTAAATTAAATAGAATACATTAAATGAAGTTAAACAAAAGTAATCAATTAAAATACATTAGCTAGTCAAAAAAATACAATAAAGTTAAATCAAAATCACTCAACAACAAAAAATTCAATTACGCTACAATATCAAATTTCAAAACCATACATACACGGTGTAAGATGAGGGTAGAAAGAGATGCTGAATGAAATCGCAAACACCCGCGTGGTAGAGAAAGAGTTTGAACTATACTCGGTCGTGCATTATAGTCGTTCACTCCAGGTCGACAAAAAAAGGTACTACGGCAACCGCACTCGGAAGTAGGATTAATTACCTGTGAAGGAGCAGCCATTACGCCGACAGCAAAGCCGCAGAGCACCCTGCCAAAGAGCAGCACCCCGTTGTGTACGGACGTGGCGATCACGATCCAGCCGATGATTAGCGGTAGCGTGGTGCACTGCAGGGTGCGCCGGCGCCCGATGGCTTCCATGATTGGTCCCGACAGCATGGAGCCGAGCGGCGTCGCTGCCGAGTGTATGCTGGCTGCGAAGAAGGTAACAATCAGAGCTTTAAAAAAAACCTTAAATAAAGCAAGTAGGTATACAATGAACTAAAAGAATTTCCTTGCTCACCGGCGGCCTTACGATAGCTAAGCTTATGCAAAATATGCGCGTTCATGCAGTTCCTCCACCTGCACACTGTAAGAACACACACAAATCCCACAAACCCATCTATCACCACCACCACACCACACCACACTGGCGCGTTTCGAACTCAACCAGAGCTCATCTTCAGAGTAACAGAACTGCGCGCGGGTGAGCAAGGATTTTTTTTTAGTTCATTGATATGGACCTCCGCAAAGTAACGCCTGATTCAATAAATCAAGTAGGTATACATAAAAGAGATGCTTGGTGGATTCCAAACAAGGCTGAGCCTGTATCTTGGTGTCCTGGAAAGCTTAGAAAATGTTGAAAAAAACTAGCGCTGTCTAGGTATAGTGTTACTTGTCTTTGAATGAATTTCTAACAGGAAAACCGCAAAAATACAATTAAAAAACGGACAAGAGCGTGTCTGAGAGGCCCATGATAGGGAAAGTAATATTTTTCTAAGGATTTTGTATTTTGTATAGAATCTTCCAAGTGTATACCTTAATTTTACACCTTAGGCTATTTACTCTTTTAAACTAATAATTCTCAAGCAGTCTTAGCTGTTATAATTTTCCTTGTAAATTTGATATACTTATTATCCTGATTTTTTTACACCCAACAGTTAAATTTTAGAGGGGGGGGGGCGTCCCCCTCGATTTTAATATAAAAAATTTCACTTTATAGTTGAATATTTCGCAAACAGGTCACTAAGTCAAAAAAATAAAAAATTATCCCCCAATGGTATTATAAGACCTATCCAACGATACCCCGCACATTATTAGGGTTAGTCGAGAAAAAAAAATCATCCCCACTACGTCTATGGAAGGTACCCTGATTTTTTTTATATTGTTTTATATTATCACTTTGTCGGCGTGACTGATATGTATATTCATGCCAAATTATAGCTTTCTAGTACTCTCTGAGCTTAGACACAGACAGACAGACGGACATACATGAAATTATAAGAGTTCCTAGTTCATTACGGAACCCTAAAAATCACCCCCACCTATGTATCTTGTATCTGTGTCGCTTACCTACTATTTGTGTGTCTTGTCTATGGCGAACTATGCTAAAAAATTAGTATGGTAGGCTTCCCACAGCTGGTAAAGATTGATAAAATTAATCTGGGTACGAAGAATGAACGAAAAATAAATATGAAGCAAGTTTTTTTTTTCAAAAATATTATTTTATCACAAGTTTTTTGAGTCGACTGTACTACTATTGTCATCTGAACTTCATTTTCATACTTATTTTATATCAATCCGATGGGTGAAATTCAACTTGCGTGATTCTACCCAAACATACGACAACTAGGTAACCAGTACAACGAACAAAATATAAGCTTGTAAAATTGCGGGAGACAGCCTTAACTTCCTACTAATTACATGTAAGTTCTGTTGATGGACTATGACTATATATAGCCCAGCTCATTGCTAATTCTAGCCCGTCCATGGGACGCCCCGCGCACCACTGTTCCACCAACTGTTCTTGATTTGCTATTTTTTGTTACTTACTATTTTTAACCACTTTTTAACCAAGGATACTTGTCCAAAATTAATCAAAAAACAAGTCTGTCGCGCGACGGGTTAGATGTCACTAGTGCTACTTAGTTGGTTTCCTGTTGCTACAAATAAAAATAGGATGGCAACAGCAACATAGCGAGACATGTCAACAAGGTTCTTCAAAGTGTCTTTGCTTTAGAAGAAAAATGCCTCTGAGAGAGGATAATACCATAGAAGCCGTACCTTGTTGAGTTGTTTTTGTGTCTACCTAATGCCATGCCATATATATTAAGTATAGCCGGAGGGTTTGTTTGCTAATGACTACCACGAACTAATTCTTTGGAGTCACGAGGCTCACTCGTGTTTATGAGCCTATGAAGTAGGTTCTCGTAAATTCTTTTACATATCTTCGTTAACTCTTAGATTAATAAAATATGTTTATCGATTTATTGATTAGTTTTTTGCTATTGCACAATATTTCCTAAGATTAACTGCTCATCATCTCTCCAGCACAGGGCCCCTCTTAGATTGAGAGGGCTTGGGTACTTCCCACATGGACCCAGTGCGGTTTGGGAACTTCACACAGACCAGTGAATTGCTTCGCATATGTACGTAGGTCACTCACAAGGTTTCTTTCATCGGAAAAGCTCATGCTAAGTACTTAAATTTCATGTAAAATTTCGCGCATAAATTCCGAAATACTGAGAGGTGCAAGCCCGAGATTGAACCCATGACTTAAGAGGCTATTGCTATCTAAAACCACTAGGCTACCACGCCTGTTTAGATTGACTACTGAATATGAGTTATTCTAAGCGTGAGAATGCGATAATGTGCACAACTGACAATTGTTTCTTTGTAACTAGTAACTCTTCTGTATTAAGCACCTGCTATGTTTAACAAACAGGGGCCGGTACATATTCTCAGGGTAAGAAGCACGTACGTGACTATCGTTGACGTTTTGCCATATCATCTTGCGGTGACAAAACGCTGCCTGTTTTTGTGCAAATTTTGTTACAAGCCCAAGGCTCTTTGACAAAAGTGCTGTCACACACATCTCATTAACTTAGCAATAAAACATGCCATAATTATGTATACCTTATATCACTTTTATGCTAATGTGATGTTTTTTATTTACTATCCTTATGTGATCTTTGGACTTTGTACTAATATTCTTAGCGCTAAATAAGTAATCATAAGGATTTCAATTTAAATATGTACCTACAGCAAAAAGAGCACAATATTATAGTTTAATGGCCTGCTCGGCTACGAATAGTTATACACGTGATTGCCATAGCGGTGAGCGTAAATAATCATAGTATCCATTTTGCGTGCACCCAGGTAACCATTGTGAGGTGAGGGTCTTGTCCGCGCAATGAACAGCGAAAAGCTCGCGCGCTCGCCATTACTTTCGTACGACGACGCTCGATTTCAATGAATATTTGCACTTTAAAGTTGAATATTTCGCAAACAGATGATTTCGTAATGGCTACGGAACCCTCTCCTGGGCGTGTACAACACGCTCTTGGTCGGTTTTTTGGTTAGGTTAGGTTACAGGCAAGCGTTTTAGTCAGTAAATCACTTTATTCTTGTATAGGTGGCACGGATATTAAGATTAAAGTATGTATTTACCTATCCACGAGCCCATTTCTTCGTCTATCTTCATAGATGAGTTCTCAACCATGAGCTGCGGCAGAGCCACCGCGGAGAACCCGATGGGGTGGCCGGCCCCCGCGGCCAGCACCAGGACGGCACATGTGATGAGGCACTGGAACATACCAGGAGATTACCCTTTTGTTTTATTGCCCGATGGATATCTAGGCCTTGCGTAGCGGTCAGGTAGGGGCGGACGGTGGCGGGACGAAATTCACTGTAGAGATGTGATTGTGCAACTTGCAAGGTTGCGTTTGAACTATTGTGATAAAATCATGCAATGAAGCTGATTTGGTCCTGTAGTTCCTTTAGTAGGTATACGACTACGCCGAGTTGGAACATTTGGTTACTGAACCATTGTAGAACGTTATCATATCACAGTGTCAAAGTGATTTTCATGGTCAGGCAATACTTGTCATTTTTTGCGAAAAGATGCAATGGGTCACCGTTTAGTTGGTTCAAAAGTATAATACGAGTAAGTACAATACAATAAATAACTCTTTATTTTACACCACATAATAACAATAAAAGTTCAGAACAATAGTGAATTAACAAAAATACCTACAGTATTATTATTTTTGCTCTTAGCACATGTAACAACATAAGTCTAATTTGCGGACACGGGGTTGGACAGCTTAATAGGTATCAGATTTGGGAACTTTCAATAAAATCATACTATAGGTCTGCCTTGAATCACAATATAGTTGACTGGTCCCCATGCAGCACAATATTAACTTTCACAACTACAGGTCTACCTTGAGATATAATATAGCTGACCGTATTGCATCAAACAGGATATTTATTAGGTACAATAACTATCCTAGTAGGTAAGGTTGACCTGGAAAGATCACATATGACGGTGGTGAAGTAGATTCAGTAGGATTACATTCGATATGTCTGTATCGACTTAATCAGGTTAGTGATCTTAAGTCAGACGAGTCAGACAAACAATATTGTCACAGCTGTCATAGAATAGTCTGCTATTTCTCCTCATAGCTTGTTTTGACCTCTGTAAGTTGCCTCCTGAATAATTTCTAAAGGTTGTGCAATACAATGTCATTAAGTATACAATTAAGTTTAAAAATAATGTTAGGTAGTAGGACTAACACTTATCGGTTTGTGAATGGTATGTGACCACTCTAAAAAAATAGAGTTACTTATTTTGAGTTATAAATCACGTCTGGTGTCTAATATTTTTGTTTGCTAGGCAGTCTTCCATGAGGATCTCAACGTTCAACAAAAATTATAGAGATTATTGTGTTATCAAGGTAGAATCAAGGCGTCTCAATGAGATGATTTTTTTACAAGTCTATTTAAGTTGTAAGGTTTCTTTGTTTGATCTTGCAAGTCGAATTCCACCCATTTGTAGTGATCGAATTGGCTTAAAATTTGGTAGGTAGTTATAGGTTACACTTAATGACTATTTTTTTAACAAAGTTTTATTTTCGTATAAGTTTATTACCTAGTTATTAGTAAGCATTGTCCGCGATTTCATCTTCGTAGAATTCGTATATCGCCTTTTTCTTCTGCATTTTGCTTCCAATCCTGCTTTTTATCTTGGGAGGAGGTAGGTACTTAAGATTAAGTACTTATAACCATATCCTGTCTATTTGTGTGTTGGATCATCATCCCGGTGGGATGGCAATCCTTTATTTCTGCCTTTGTCTACGATTCTTAAAGAATATGTCTACGAAATTTCGAATGATTTAGTTAGCCTGTGGGTTGTCCGTAAGTCATTCACGTTACTCTTTTATTCGTAAAATATAAATGTAAGTTATTCGAGTTATTTCAAATTTAGAAGTGGTTCTTATATGGGGTCTTCTTGTATTGTATTGTAACTCTTTATGATTTTTACATAAAAATAAAAAAATAAAAACACATAAAATTAACTAAAACTGGCTTCCTCTTCCAAAGGCAGCGCAGCGCGGGGCATTGTCCCTAACTCTTTATCCATACTAATATTATAAATGCGAAAGTAACTCTGTCTGTCTGTCTGTCTGTCTGTCTGTCTGTCTGTCTGTCTGTTACGCTTTCACGCCTAAACCGCTGAACCGATTTTGATGAAATTTGGTACAGAGATAAAATAGACCCTGGGAAAGAACATAGGCTATCTTTTATCGCGAAAAAGGCTTTAAGGGGTTGAAATAGGGATGAAAGTTTATATGGTGGAAGTTCGTTGGTGTCGAAGATAAAACCATGAAACTGGGCATTTAGGCACTTAATAAGAAATCCATACTAATATTATAAATGCGAAAGTAACTCTGTCTGTCTGTCTGTCTGTCTGTCTATCTGTTACGCTTTCACGCCTAAACCGCTGAACCGATTTTGATGAAATTTGGTACAGAGATAAAATAGACCCTGGGAAAGAACATAGGCTATCTTTTATCGCGAAAAAGAGGCTTTAAGGGGTTGAAATAGGGGATGAAAGTTTATATGGTGGAAGTTCGTTGGTGTCGAAGATAAAACCATGAAACTTGGCATTTAGGCACTTAATAAGAAATAATTCTATATTTGTTTGAGGTTTTTGAAAATTTGACCTGTGAGGGGATGAAATAGGGGATGAAAGTTTGTATGCAAGGTCGTCATTATCGAATATAAATAGATGAATCTTTATTAAACTTGCCATTTCGGCACGTGAAAAGAGATAAATAGATATCTGTTCGCACGTTTTTTTTTTAATTCTTCGTGTGAGGGGGTGAAATAGGGATGAAAGTTTGTATGGAAGATAAATCGATGGTTCTTTATGAAACTTGGCACGTGATAAGAGATAAATACATATTTGTTCCCGCGTTTTTAAAAATTCTTACAGCTGGAAGTACCTACCCTATAACTTTTTCTGTTGATGCAATTTGTATGGAAACACCTTTTTAACGACTGTAGCTTTTGATTGCCTTGACTTAGAAATTTGCTTTTTTTACAGCTTTCGGGACTATTGACCCGGGTTTAGGGTTTTAATTTCAACTCGATACCTTACTCCGCGCGTTTACGAGATAAAGGGTCTTGACAGACAGACGGATGGACGGACAGCAAAGTAATCCTACAAGGGTTCAATTTTTTTCTTTTTAGGTACGGAACCCTAAAAAACATTTGCTCTGGCGCTTTTCAAATTTCGACCTATTTACTTGAAAATATGAGGATGAAAGTTCTTAAGTAAAAATGCCTTGACTTACAATAAAGGACGTAAGGTGTCAATAGTTCAGTATGAAGAATTAGTCCTTTTGTGTTGGCTGGGTAGAATACACGTCGTATTGCTAAAATATGGCTACCCGCAAAATATTTATGTTTTACCAAAGAACATCGGATGGATGGATGTATGGAAGAACAAAAAAAAATAGTTTATATTTGTAGCAATGTATTAAAATAGTTTATTGTTGGGAAACCGTAGAAGTTTCTATGTACTATTATTGGCAGAATAGGTATCCTATATAAATTAAATACTTCCCAAAATTACTATTCCACGCGGACGAAGTCGCGGGCAAAAGCTAGTTGTACATAAAACATATGAAAATTACAGTTAACAAGAGAAAGAGATGTACAAAGGCGAACTCATCCCAGATCTCTTCCAGTTAACCTTTGAACAATTGAAATTGATTGACGGATTGATTGTATTACTGTACCAGTTATTTCTCTTGACGTCTTAAGAGGTTTCCCTGCCGGCCGCGCGGCCGCGTTAAGTATTCGTTTGGGATATTGCTGTCTTTATCGCTCGTGACATAAGCGCTCGCAGCCGTCCCCCCCATGCTCCCCCATGCCTTTCGCAACGACGTCCGTAATTTATATCGAGATAGCTGTAGGCTTTTCAAGATTTGGGCGGTTGAATTTTGGGTTTCGTTGAACTCATATTATACGAAAAGTATAGCACAGAAATCAATGATATTTACAATCAAGATATTCATTATATTTTCTATGCCTGTGGTTTTTTCGATTTTTGTAAAAATGCTTTATTAGTCTGTTCTATCTTTTTTTTGACGACTTTTGAGCTCCTGTAATTCTGATATTATACATTTATATGAGAATCTGAAAAACCACAGGCATAGATAATTACGTCTAGTCCATACTTACAAAATTTTTCTATTTCTGTTGCCTAGTTTTCAAATGAGACGGGACTACGTTTGTATGGAGAATGGAACGAAGAGACTTCTCTTAATTAAGTACTTTAAATTTAAAGTATTAGTCAGTAATTTAGTAACGAAATAAACAGTGGTAGCGATAGGTCCGGATGGGTCCGAATTCCTGATGGACCACAAGGCCCATCTTTCTTAACTAACTAACGATTTAATCTTTTACATGAGTTAAAACATAACTGCTTGTTTTATATTCAGCTTTGGTTCATCATCATCCCAGCCTATATACGTCCCACTGCTGGGCACAGGCCTCCTCTCAGAACAAGAGGGCTTGGGCCATAGTTCCACGCGGCCAGTGCGGATTGGAACTTCACACGCACCATTGAATTTCATCGCAGTTTGTGCAGGTTTCCTCACGATGTTTCCTTCACCGCAAAGCTCGTGGTAAATTTCAAATGTAATTCCGCACATGAATTTCGAAAAACTCAGAGGTGCGAGCCGGGGTTTGAACCCACGACCCTCTGTTTGAGAGGCGATAGGTCAAACCACCAGCTTTGGTTAGAATATAAATATATAATTATTATTTTTATGCAATTTGCAAGGTAAAGTCTCAGTTTATCAAATCAGGGAAATAATTGTCTTTCCTGCAGATAATAACACGTGTGTAGAAGTACGGTAGGTATAAGTTGCTCATAAGTGTTTGTTGGCAGCACGAGGAAGCAATCTATGTAATTGGGATCAAATGACGTTCGTTCGTGTCGTCTGTCCGCGTGTGTTTAGCATTGTCCATTATCAAGGCTTAAATTGACAGAGGAAATTTCTTTCCACTTAGCTCAGTGAGCAAAGAAAAGCCAAGGCTGAAAGCAAGGGGTGTGAAGTTGACTTGTTAAGTTGACATATTTTTTTTAGATTTAGATCATGTAATGTGTTTGAGGCTTTAATTAACTATCCCACTAATATTATAAATGCGAAACTTTGTAAGTCTGTTTGTTTTTTGTTTGTTACCTCTTCATCTCAAAACCGACCCCGAAACCGAGTTAGATGTAATTCGGGTATAGGTACTATTCAGGTATTTCGAGTCCCGGGGAAGGACACAAGACAGCTTTTATCCCGAAATCGCAGTTCCCACGGGATAGCGATAAATAAATTCTACGCGGACGGAGTTAATATATTGTAAGTCTTACAATGTAAGACTTCAGGACAAGTACAATTTAGGTAAATATTTTAAAAACGACACATTCCCGAAGTGAAAAATAGTATAAGTATGTACTTATTTCAATCTGGCATACGTACTTAGTGTAGTTTTCTATGAATGTAGATTTTTCTTCGTATTTAATCGTTTCCTTCAATTAAATTCAAATATCTATAAATATATATAGTACTAGCTTTTACCCGCGGCTTCGCACGCGTAAACTATTCGGTCTGGTAGTTGCAATTGAAATTTTCAGGATTTTACAAAATTCCCCTGGAAATTTACAAAATTTATATCGTGGTCTTCATTGAGGTTGTGTTGTGAATAACTGTACAAAATTCAAGACTCTTAACCCAGTGCTAAAATTTCAAAAATTTTCCCTATCCAAATTCAAATTAAAATCATTTATTCAGTAAATAGGCCGCAATGGGCACTTTTACACGTCATTTTTTAAAATACCAGCGCTTTCGGAAAGACCATCATTGCCAAGAAGAATGCGCCGCAAGAAGCTTGGCAGAAAATCATTTTTCAAAATAAAATAATCCTACTAATATTATAAATGTGAAAGTTTGTGAGTGAGTGAGTGAGTGAGTATTTTTGTTACTTCTTCACGCTTAAACGGCTGGACGGATTTGGATGAAATTTGGCGGAAAGTTAGTTTATAACCTGGATTAAAACATAGGAAATGAAACGTGGAAATATCGAAATAAAAAGTAGCGTATCTGTTATTTCAGACGTCCGCAAATTTCATGCCTCTAATCCCAGCGGTTATTATTTCGAGATTTTATCCCTATCCCGTGGGAACATCGGAATAAAAAGTAGCCTATGTGTTATTCCAGAGGTCCAGCTACCTACATACCAAATTTCATGGCTCTAAGCCCAGTGGTTGTTATTTCGAGATTTTATCCCTAGTTATCCCGTGGGAATATCGGGTTAAAAAGTCACTTAAGTGTTATTCCAGATGTCCAGTTACCTACATACCAAATTTCATGACTCTAAGCCCAGCGGTTATTACTTCGAGATTTTATCCCTATCCCGTGGGAATATCGGAATAAAAAGTAACCTATGTGTTATTCCAGAGGTCCAGCTACCTACTTACTAAATTTCATGGCTCAAAGCCCAGCGGTTGTTATTTCAAGATTTTATCCCTAGGTATCCCGTGGGAATATCGGGTCAAAAAGTCGCCTATGTATTATTCCAGACGTCCAACTACCTACATACCAAATTTCATGACTCTAAGCCTAGCGGTTGTTATTTCGAGATTTTATCCCTATCCCGTGGGAATATCGAGATAAAAAGTATCCTGTGTTTTAATCCAGGTTATAAACTAACTTTCCGCCAAATTTCATCCAAATCCGTCCAGCCGTTTAAGCGTGAAGAAGTAACAAACATACTCACTCACAAACTTTCACATTTATAATATTAGTAGGAAGTAGGATTTAATCGTTTTCTTTGTAAGTGTAAGCACCTACTGAAAAGATTTAGAGCGGGAATTTAAGGTTAACTCACATTTGTCTTGCCGATATAAAAAGTTACTTAAGGTCAAATAAATTAATCTGTCCGGTGCGCTGAGCTATAGAGACCTCTACCTACTTACCTATATGTATAGCTCTACGAGTATACCATTTACTAAGGCTCCGACAGTGGCGTAGCTACCAAGGGGCTAGGCGGGGCAGTGCCCCGGGGCCCTCAAGCTCAGGGGGGCCCTCGAAATTCTGCTTTATAGCTGATGATAAAGTTGCTTAGCATTTTTAAAGTATTTGTATATATATATATAATGATTTTACTTCAAAAACCTTACCAGTTTTGATAGCAGTGGGCCCCATTTTTTTATTTGCCCCAGGGCCCTAGGTTACCTAGCTACGCCACTGGGCTCCGACAAGGGTCATACGTGTATATATCCTCTGCAGGCAACTAGAGATGTAGGTGCCTACCTAATGTACCGATCATTAATTTGATATATTCATATTTATTTCATCAAACTTATTCAATATCCCAATCACCCCAATCACTGAGTATTTGTCGCGACAAAACTATTCTGTACCCTTAGTGTAAGTTTTCTATTACAAAATACGTATCAATCGCGTTCGCGTTAAAATCTCAATGTGTATGGAAACACGAACAGCGCCTCTAGCGAAACGTTTGCGATGTTCGTGTTTCCATACAAATAGAGATTTTAACGCGAACGCCATCGAGACGTATTTTGTAACCGAAATCTTACACTAAGGGTACTGGCACGAGCGCAGATTAAATCGCATGATTCGAGACGTTTATAGATTGTTTGTAAACAAAACGATAACGGGTTAGGAGCAAATTGATTTATCGCTTCTGATAATTGCAATTGAAATAGAGGATTGTTAGGTAGGTATGCATACGTTAAGTACTTTATGGCTTTGATTTTTGTCTTTTCTTTTCCTGACAGACGCCGTACAGTGATAAGACAGAGTGCAATGATAATGATTCATTGGCAGTAGTGGTTGCTAACCTAAAGCGACCGGTTGCCAAAAACAAAAAAGTTGAAGTTGAAGTTGATAATGATGGGGTAAAAATACACCAAACGCCTCCTAGTATGAATTATGAATTAAATTAAATTCAGTAGCATAGTTACCCAAACGCCGGGTAACATTGCTCCTAAATTAAAGTTTTAATATATATATTTAAACAACATTATGACATAGTTTAAGCAAGCCAGCATGATAGTAGGGGTTACATAAATACATATATGAACATACCACAGCATAATAATTTTTAAAATAAAACAAAGATTACGCAATTTGGAGCATAAATTGGAGCAAAGTAGCCTCGTTTTGCGGTAGGTTAGTCCTTTTTTAGGGTTCCGTAGCCAAAATGGCAAAAACGGAACCCTTATAACTTTCGCCATGTCTGTCTGTCTGTCTGTCTGTCCGTTCGCGGCTTTGCTCAGGGGCTATCAAAGCTGTAATTTTGCAGTTTTGCACGAATATAAATGTAAAGTATGCTGACAAAATGGTACAATAAAATATTTTTTACCTCCCATATACGCAAAGTGGAGGTGATTTTTTTTTCTCATCCAACCTTGTAGTGTAGGGTATCATTGGATAGGTCTTTTAAAACCATTAGGGGGTTGCTAAAACGATTCTTCGATTAAGTGATATGTTTGCAAAATATTCAACTTTAAAGTGCAAATTTTCATTAAAATCGAGCGTCCCCCCCTCTCTAAAATCTAAACCGGTGGAAGGAAAAATTTGAAAAAAATCAGGATGGTAGTAAGTATATCAAACTTACAAGGAAAACTATATCGGTTAAGTTTTCTTGAGAATTATTAGTAGTTCCTGTAGTTCCAGAGTAAATAGCAGCCTAAGGTATAAAATATACTTAAACTTGGAATATTCCGTACAAAATAAGAAATATTACTTAATTTTTTCCTAATGGCTACGGAACCCTATTTCGGGCGTGTCCGACATGCTCTTGGCCGGTTTTTTCTCAAACAAGTACAGTACTACAACTTTATCGTATTAGGGAGTTAAAACTGAAACTTGCAACAACTTATTGTCGTAGTCGAGTAAAATCACAGATTACCCCATTAGCGAATATCTAACTTAAATGTCTCAGCTGCATATTGTCGGTGCTTCAAACGTTTTGTATTCAGACTTGGCTTAGTTTACTTAGTTTATGTTATGTCATAAAAGTCCAGCGATAGTTTACCTTCGACTTTTTAAGACGACCTACAGTCATTATTATTGATTTCGTCTCATCTGAATTCAGAGATTTATGGGGAGGAATACTGCTTTATTATGAAGGACGCTCGTTAAAACTTCCATAAACTATACCTTATCAGATTTCAAGGAGCTGACAAAATTTTCAAATCATATTCATGAAAATATCTACTAAGTACTCGAGAGCGGTAAAAATTTGAGTTTTTACATTCCAATTTAAATTTTCTGTTACCTGACATTATAAATTACCCAGAACTTCAATTTTCTACTACTCTTGACATATTTTAGTTTCAGTATACCATTTTCGAATTGTATTTTCACAGATATGATTTTGAATTTATAGTACGCGGTTTTTAACCGACTTCATTAAGTTTGCGAGCCACGAGCAAGATTTCAAACCGGTTGGATCGCCGACGGTTTTAAAGTACGCGTACTTACAGTGACACACAAGTGAAAAAGGTCGTCGAGACATAAGTACGCGTACTTGCTCGTACGTTTGTCACTCACTTTAGAGGCTGTTTTACCACCCAATCATTAATTTTATTTGACGGATAAATGTGATGCCGTCTCCGTCTAATATCTATTCGAATAAGACAAACAGAGATGGCATCACATTTATCCATTAAATAAAAATCAATGTATGGTGAAACAGGGGGTTATTAATGTTATAAAATAACACCCACCTGATTAAAAACTCCTCGGAACGAGGAAAAGGTTTCTCCCTTAACATATGGCGGGAGTGTGGCGGTGGAACTGATGCTGCGAAGGAAGCTCTGGAGCGCCTCGTATTCGTCAGCTCTATCTGTCTCTTTGGTGGTAACTTTGGGTTTTTTCTCGCCGCCGAGCATCGCTTGATGGGCGCCATCGCTGGAAAGAAATTATAAATTAAGAATTGCAATAATAACAGAACTTATTAAGGACTAGCTTTTGCCCGCGGCGCGTTTAAAAATAAAACTTTCACTAAGTACTAGAAAGCTACAGTCTTGACTCTTGACTAACATTGGCTACCTACTTTTCCTCCGGAAAATTCTAAATTCCCTCGAGATAGAAATCTTTCACTTATAGAAAGCTATAGTTTTTGATTGACAATAATCTACCTTTATCCCGAGAAATTGTAAAGTTCCCGCGGGACATTAATTACTGTTGTTGTAGCTTTCTATTATTGAAAGAATTTTGAAAATCTGCCCCGAAATTGAATTCACTTATTTTTATTGCGCGGATATATTGCATTTTGCCGAAGAAAAGTAGTTTTGTATCAATCAGAGATAGTGTAGCTTTATATATGTAAAAGAAATAATATTTAAGTCAGCTCAGTAGTTTCAAAGATTACCTACAATACACAAAGAAAAAAACAAAGTTTAGATATTTCCTATCCCATGGACTTTTCTAAAAATCTTTCCTTAGTGCACCCCCATAATACTTTAGGTACATGTATCCCAAATTTCAAGTATCTAGCACCAGTATAGTTTAGGCTACGCGTTGTCTGTCAGTCAGTCAGTCATGGTGCGGTTTAGTAAGGTTAATTATCTATAGATAAATTATTATGTTGCGTAATGTGTTGATAGGTTTGGTATTTAATGTTTATTTTCGTTTTTTACAGCAAACTTAAATTATAGCACAGAATAAGTAATAGTGTTATAGCTTGTTTTTGAAAACCTTTTTTATTATTTTATTTTATTTTCATCTTTTTAGCTATACATGTATGTATAGGTACTAAATTAATTTGTAACTTTGAATTTACTATTCGTTTTCCTTAAAAAGTTCGCAGAACGATTTTCCTCGGTAGACCTTGAACATGATTCTTGTTCAAATATCCTCGTTCAGCAAACCGCTTTGCGCAAGAAGTTCTTTATTAACTTTGTACTCTAGTACCAAAGACGTAGATACGGAGCAAAATGATTGGTCCTTTGGCGATTAAAGACCTCCACTTAGCCTAGCAGGCTAGCACTAAGGAAGGTAATGAAATAGAAATAATAAAAAAAGATAAAGCTAAAGTATACGTCGCCTTGAGAATCCTGTTCTGATCAGCAGTGGGCACAAGATCCAAGTTGGCGTGAGGAAGATAAATTTTGCGAGGCTCTATGATGGGATTGATGGCATGACGGAGTTTTAAATGAGCAAAAAAAAAACAAGACTCTTTCGAGACGCGAGGCCCCTTAGGCCGCGAGGCCCCTTAGGCCGCGAGGCCGCAGGCCCACGTTGCCTAAGCTTAGCGCCAATGCTAATCAGATATTATTCGACTACCTAAGACACGTAGTTAGTTACGTGTATTCGCTCCTTATAACTTTATGCGAATAAACCTTGGAATAAATAATGAATTGTTCAATACTATTCATAATAAAATGCAAAAAAAAACAGTAGGTAATTACTGATAGAAAAAGGGTTAAATAATTTTATGCAATAGAAAGCAGGTACCAACTCGTTTGCTAATTTCATCATATGTCAAACTGGCCAAAAGCGTTAATTGGCAACAAAAACTTCTCTGAGCTGTGTTAAAACCCTGCCAAGTTTTTTTCATAAGGAAACCAAATGGGGAATCCTACGCAGTATTTTTCTGGAATATGCTCGTTGTTAGATGCACCGTGACTATATATGAATTACTAGCGACTCGCTCCGGCTTTGCACGAATATGTAACTAAAAAAAAAACAGTCAGTGCGTGTAGGGCCACGCGCAGCGCAGGTTCCGTACTAACATGCGGCAATAATCAATATTAGGTAACTTATCGACCATTAGGTACTTACTCGTCAACTCGTAAAGCCTACGAAGCTGTGATACTTTATTTTTAAATTAATTATGTTACATAGTACCAGTTTTTTTTCGTATTTTTAAACCCCTAGGTTTACCTTCAAATTAACACTTTAAAGCCTAATATTTTGCAAATACATAGATCCTTAAATCCAAAAATAGTCATAGCAACTTATGATATTTTTGAAAGACCTATCCAACGATAACCCATACTTGGGTCTGGACGAGAGAAAAAAAAACAGCACAGTCAACAAAAAGCACAGTCAGCAAAGAAACTTATATTGAAACTATGTAAAGAAGATATCTTATCTAGGTTTACCTATCTAAAAGGTGACTACTGGTTACGTTAGACTAGCGTAATGTACTATTACACACCGCTAGTGATATTGTACCTCCCTGTATGTATGTACTTACTTAAGTACATGAAAAGAAAATTAGAATACCTACCGACATAAAACTGTCTTTTTTATTATAATTGATTATAATTTTCGAATTATCAGACATGGCGCCGCGTAGGGCCGAAGGCCCTGTGTACCCATAAGGTAATGGAACTGCTGTTCATAATGTAGAGTGAACTGCTTCTCTAGATAATGGTTATAGACAAAAATTTGCTCGTTTCGTCTAGCATTAACGCTTTGTGACTATTGTATATGTATAAAAGGCATCGGCTTTTGACGTCGTATATGCAAGAATCAACAATCCTACATGTTTCTTTATATTTACTTACATCATTCTGTATGCATTTATTTTGTGTGTTGCTCTTTTGCTATATGTTTAGTGAATATGTTTATAAACAACATGTTTACTAAATCAACTTTAAACATTTTACGTTCTTTAACATCAATCATAGTTATTTAAAAACATCTACTAAGATTAATCAGTCCCAGTAATGTTAATGTTCGACTTACCTTTGTTCTTTAACAATCCTAAACCGCTTCCCTTTAAAATGAACGAAGTAGCCACAAAGTGATTTTGCCATTATTTTATAATTTTAATCAAAAATGTAGAGTTATAGCGACTTATAGAAAGCCCTTCGTCCTGAACGGTCCTGAGGCAAACGCGTACTGAGTTGTAATATTGGCACAAATGGCACTATCAGCGAGTCCCGTTACCCTTGTTAACCCTGTTCTGAGTGATTACTTGGCAATAACACTAAACGAGATAATGCTCAAAATATTACGCAAAATCTAGGTACAATGTCTGCGTTGATATTCTAAGCGTATCAATGGGCACGTGCATGGCCTAGGCATTACGTCACTACTCTGAAAAATCTCGTATCTCAAATCAATGTGCCAACATAATTAACCCTCGAAATAACGTTTATTAAGTTCACTCGAAAAATTATCGATTTCCCTATAAGTACGCAGTGTAGGCCCGTGCTCAGACACTTCATAATTATAGTACGGTCGCCTGCATTCATTAATATCTCCCGCAGCGAAGCATGCAAAAATATCTGACAAGCTTACCGGCGCTCTAGAAATAGATATTTATGCATGCTTTGTTGTGTCAGATATTGGTGCTGGCTAAGTGTGTCTATTCGCGCGAATCAACCGCGTTCACACACAGATACATCGTGTATGTATACACTGATGTATCGTGTAAACTTAGCTTAAGAGCGGCCAGATATCAAGAGCGGCTACTCATGGCGAAGACATCGTGGGAATTGCGGGCAACGGTGGTAGTCATTGTGGCATTCTAATGGGGAGACCTTTGTTGATCACTGTATGGCTTCCAGCTGATTATGAGTCATTTCCGTTTTAGGATCATAAAGGATCAGGGGGGGGGGCGTCTGTTGCCACACACCCCTAGTGCAGCCAAGACTGCTAGTCCGCTTCTGAGCTCGTCTTTAGCTTGCTCGTTACTTTAATGTGTTTATCTAAATTGTTACGCTGTTACGTTGAAAATATCGAATGCAACTTTATTCATATATTACAGCACAGGTATTACATATTTTTGAGTGTTTGTCTTATCCGATATTATTGTCGGTGACTATCACTGGTGTAAGAGTAAGTTTAAGTAAGTCGGTAAAAGTAGTAAACAATAACTAAGTATATTATTATTTAGTTTACATACCCGTAATGCTGCATCTTTCACTTTAGTGTGATTGTGAGTATAATACGTAAGAATACGTAAAGTAGCTATAATTGCCGTGTAACTGAAAATGTTTCTAAATAACGTCCGATCACTGGCCTAGTGTTTAAAGAACTAGCAGAAATATAGTCTTTCCCTTTTTACAGCGTTTCTGACTCAATTTAAATAATATTCAAGGGTAAATCAAGAAGGTTACACAAGAATTTGCAATTGATAACAGAGCTCTAATCTGTTTGCAGATGGACAGGCTTATAATAGGTTGGTAATGGTACATACAAGCTGTTAAACTTTTGCAGAGTCATCGCCAGAGTCACTAGTTATGGATCTTGCGTCATGCGTTTATTTCCAGTTATCGCCACCATACCATTTTAAATAGTTAAGTACCTACCTTACCTACGTATTATAATTTTGTAATTTCCTCGTCATGGAATTAACTGTACTGTACTTAATAAGTTCTTGCAAATTCTGCTATAGATTAGATATTTTTCAAAATAGGGGAAACTGAAAATTCATATCTTATTTTAGAAAGTAATTTTGTGCCGTTAGGTACTTTTTTCTTCGGGAATAATATTGAATTGGATCTATACCCGTTAGTCTTTTTTAAGCGATTTGTAATTTTTAATTTTGTTTGTGTTAATGACTTATTATTCATTTGTTTGTAATATTTTTTTGGTGGAAAGCTTTCTGAAAGTAAGTGTTTCAGAACAAATTGATCCTGAGCTATGGGGCTCTACTTCTACATTATATTTTTATTTGAAATATTTTAAGACCAATCGATGCATTATGACGAATACAGCAAGAAACCACGCGACGTCTTGTAAGTAAGGATAATTTGCAAAGTAATTTAATAAACAGTTTCAATAACTCGCGGACATTACCTACCTGAAGTTGATTTTCGATCTATGAAAAATAAAACAGCAAAACGTAATCAAAGCTATTTACAAACGTGATGCAATTTTGACGCTCAGTATCTGCAGAAAGTTCAATAGATTCTTTGCAAGTCAATAATATTTTATTTAAAACCAATAAACATATATTGCGCAAGAGTTTCTAACTCGTGACCACAATGCGTTAAGGAATGATATTAATTATATACTATTGATTTACATAGATTGCTGCTTATACCTAGGTATACAAAAGTGCCACAAAAAAATGCAATAATCGTATTTTAAATAGCATTTAATTTTTTTTTTCACAAAAAGCCCTTTTGACTTTTTTTTTATTTGTGTCGCTGTACCAGCAGAAGCAGCGAGATCTCGATGCCAATAAACAATGATACGGCTTAGAGAGCACTTGCCACAAATAAAATGAGACTGACTTCGACTTGAGGGTTAGTTAGGTACAACTAACTGGTAAGTTACATCAATAATGGTCATCGTTCATCCTACACTACCTCTCATATTTCGTTTTCTAGATTTTTTTACCGTACATCGGCAAAACTCACTACTTACACTGGCAAGATTGTCCTCCAATCTATGCCTCCAATGGACAAAGCCATTTTTTAATTAAATAACCATTACCTAGTTATTCTTTCGTTAATATAACTTAACATTATCTAACGTAACATAATTACCGTTATTTTTACTGGTAAATTTACTTTACATTGTATTGTTAACGTTACCCAATTCACATTATGATACCGAAGTAAAACTATCGGTAATTTTAATATGCTACAGAGTGTTGCCAATTTAGCCGTGCATACTCGCTCGATAAATGAGTATAATCTTTTCGTTACCAAACTTACCGGTAAATAGTAATATAATACCGTTAGATTTAACGATACTTTTGAATTAACGTTAATTTAATGAATAGCTACCATTATTTATACCGGTAAAAAGTTGTATAAGTAACGGTACATCGTTTAACGTTAATTATCATTTAACGTTAAATCGGTTTGACAGTTGGTAACGTTACCACTTTTTAACGGTATTTAAAGCCCTGCTCCAATGGACAAAGCCATATAAATATTTTTTAATTAAACTATTTTTTTTCAATAACTACCTAATTAGAGTATGTCTTTCGTATACAACTCGTCCCTACTTACGTCATGACATGAATGAGAAACACGCCATGGTTATTCAGTGCGTGTGTAGTTTAACAAAACTATCTTTTGATAATTGTCGCGTCAAAACTCTGGGATGTAGGTAGATAACCCTTGTCATGAAGTCACAGTCATAATAATATGTCATAATTTGGAATGAAGTGTTAATTAGATGTTCTTATTACGTACGTTCTTCAAAATGGAGTAGCGTTTAGACTTTCGTCAGCCAGTCTCAACACGTTTTAGGGTTCCGTAGATTGTAGTACAATGAACCTTTATAGTTTTGTCATGTCTGTCCGTCTGCGGCTTAGCTGAGAGACTTTTAAATAGTGCTACAAAATAGGGCTGTAATTTTTCATAAGTCCTGGATGTGGCCTGTAATACGAGCATAGATCGTACGAACTCGTCAAACAAAAAAAAAAAACTGTTATCAATGTACGCCATCGTAGAACTCAACTGACGTCGCCTGGCACCTGTCACGCTACAAATATCATTTACATTGCTCGTCGAATAAACTTTAAAGTGTAATAAAAATAAAACTAATTATTTTTAAAAGTCGCTGAACTAATGTTGTTCAGTTTGACGAGTACCTACGATCTATGTTTTAATTATTTGCTCGTGTTACATTGGTGTTACAGGCCACACCCGGTATACTTTATGTCAAATACGCCGCTAACAAAGTGGTAAAATAAAATATTTTGGTTGCCTTCTTTATGTGAGGTAGGTATCTATTGTTGAATAGGTCTTTATAAACTGTATAAGTTTGCTAAAACCATTTTTCGATTTAGGGATCCCATTGCGAAACATTAGGCTTTAAAGTACAAATTTTTGTTAGAGGCAAGTGTCCCATTTCTTTCACAAGTTAAATCGTTGGTTTAAAAATCTAAAGAAAATCATGATAGTAGTTTATATAAGGAATTTAAAAGGAAATTATAAGGAATAGTCGTTCACGTCGTTCAACACTTATTAATGAATATTTGTCGCATATTACGGAATCCTATACTGCGCGTGGGCCGAGACGTTCTTGGCAGTTTTTTTTTGGTATGGACCACCAATGTGTTGTTACATACAATGGTGCAGCTGGCCGCAAAACGATTACGATTATGAATGAGCAGCGTTCAAAATGAAAATGATTGATAATCAATATTATTTTTATGCTGGGTGGGGCTCACTCACAGTGCTTGGCTGGCTGCAGGTTAATTGCTCCTCTATAACTTATGCTTATAGCTAGCTAGCTAGAGCAATTATATATATTATAGCCTAGCTGCTAGGCTATAGAATCAGATTAAGTACATAATATAGCAACTTCTTTTGCTGATTGTGCGATAATTGGACAGGAACTACAACAGTTCCATAAATTAAATGGAGAAACCTTATTTAGAGTGAAGTCTTTTTGTAAAAAATATTAAGTAGGTATAGGTACTAATAGATATAGATAATGTTATTCTATACAAGGTGTTATTTTAAAATCCGTTAACTTTAAGCAAATCTTGAACAGCTTAAATGAAGTTAATTTGTTTAAGACACCAATCTCTTATTGTTTAAATTTAAAAGATAATCAAGAATTGAGATAACTAATTATGCGCAGTAAAACAATGTAGTTTCTTAATTTTATAACACACTAGCTTATGCCCGCAACTTCGTCGGCGCGGACCTAGGTTATCGCGCGGTGGCGCCCTCTACCGGAATAAAAAGTATCCTATGTTGATCCTTGGTGCTTAAGCTATCTCTATACCAAATTTCATCAAAATTGGTTCAGCGGTTTCGACGTGAAAGCGTAACAGACAGACAGACAGACAGACAGACAGACAGACAGAGTTACTTTCGCATTTATAATATTAGTAGGGATTTTAACATCTGTACCTAACTAAAATGTTTTTAATTCATACATATTTATTTAGCAAAGGAAGGTTAAAAAAAAGTAAGTAATAAGGTTTTTATGTGTCACGTCATTTCATTCGTCAAATTTTGAATTTTTGAATTTGACCTTTAACAATGACTGTGAACTTGGTATGTATGTATGAAAAAAATGTTAAAAAGAAATTAATCGATTTGTCCGAAAAGTCATGGTTTTTTGGAGTTTTACTAAGTATACATTTTTATTAATTCATCTTGGTAAAAATTATAGGAAGTTAAGTAAGTACCTACTTAGCATGTATTGTTATAATTATTAATCAAAAAGCACAAATGCCAATTGGTTTCTCAAATATTTTATTGTTTTTAGAGCACTAAAGTGTATGTTTTAAGGACGAAAGAAAGATTGAATTGAATTTGCCCAAGTTGGGCAATAGCAATGTAGAGTTGATTTAACTCAGGGTCAACGTTATATCTGTTTTACTGTCAAGTATTAAAATAGCAGTGTTGAAATACAGTTGGGCAATCGGCTAGACAGTAAAAAACTAGGCAAGTGCTAGTTTTAAGTACCCAGCCCCAGCACCAATATCTGACACAGCAAAGCGTCCATAAATATCCGATACGACTCTATTTCTAGGGCCGGTAGGACGTGTCAGATATTTTTGCACGCTCCGCTGTGGCAGATATTAATGGAGGTGACTGTACTTAGGTACTCGGCATAACTTACCCCACATAGCTTTAGTTTAAATTACCATTGAATCGATTGGTAATTTCTCGGATATTAAAATTATGGTCCGATGTTCCCTGACCTTTAAAAGGACACAGTCTTGGCTCAATGTCGAAGACATAGTTGATGCCCTAGTTTGATCGTGTTGGTTAGAGCGGACAAATGATCCATGAATGTAATGTATTGCATAACTTTTTTTTATACATAAAACTCATTAAAATAATAGTTTACATTGAGAGACCGATGTAGGTACAAAGGTCACAAAAAAGTATCTCTTTCAGTTACAGATGTCGTAAATAATGTTTTGCGATCGTATTTTGTGGGAAAAGTACGTATTTATTTTTCTTTCTCAACTAGCTAACTGAAGTTTACTAAAGCTAACTGAGGAAGCAAGATAAATACGAACTTATCCGACAATATACGATCGCAAAACATTATTCAATAAACACAGGGAAGCTTAAAGTTCCATCTTACAGACTGGCTAAAACCAAAAAGTCTTTTCTGGGAAATTGCATACGTTTTTATAATAAAATTCCAAAAATATTACAAATGAAACGGATACAAATTCAGATCTATTGTCAAGAAGACATTAATATCAAAGGCGTATTATAAAGTTAATGATTATATCATGGACAGGGATATTTGGAAATAATTCCGATCCGCATTAGCGATCCCTTCAAATAGCGAACCTACTGTGTTAAAAATAAAGTTGTGTTAAATACTTGTGATGTATACATATCATTTAATAATATTGTAAATCTGTTTTAAAAAAAAAATATATATACCTCGTTGAGTTTCTTGCCGGATTCTTCTCAGCAGAGGTTTTTCCGAACCGGTGGTAGATTTTTCTTGACATTCATAAGTGCTTGTTATAGCCTAAATTGAATAAAGATATTTTGACTTTGACTTTGACTTTGACTTTGAATAGATTTGTGGCCTTTGTACGATTAACAGGACAACAGAAAGAAAAGTAGACACGCCATGAAAAGTTAACAGAGCTGAAACCAAAAATTAATCAAACCGTATAACAGAAAATGCACACATATACACACTTATACGTATACTACAGACAAAATATAAGAATATATTATTATGTGTACGTATACTTACTTAAGTAATGATAAATGAATGAGGAAAGTTAAAGTTAAATCTTGTATGCTTCGATCGAATTGACCAAAGTTTGTACGAATTTGTTCTCGATCAAGATAAAATCAATACTAGTTAGTAGCTATAGTGGTATAGTAACTATTTGTTTTCTATTGGATCTACGCTGTTACCTCAACCTTTTAGCCCTGATAACTTTTATTAGCGACGATAAATGGACGGTTAACTGAGAGGTGATTCTAGTTATAATTACTTTCTAGTCATCATCATCATCCCAGCCTATATACGTCCCACTGCTGGGCACAGGCCTCCTCTCAGAACAAGAGGGCTTGGGCTATAGTTCCCACGCGGGCCCAGTGCGGATTGGGAACTTCACACGCACCATTGAATTGCTTCGCAGGTTTGTGCAGGTTTCCTCACGATGTTTTCCTTCACCGCAAAGCTCGTGGTAAATTTCAAATGTAACTGTGTTCTTTCTAGTGCTACTTATATATTAGGTACCTATTAATACGATAACGTGATTCATTCAGATTACTTATCGGGAATTCCTTGAACTCATCTAGAAATCGATACTTTGTCATTTATGTTGCGCTTAAACGTGGATTATTTTATGAAGCACTGCCTTAAGTATTCCAGGGATATTAAGTAACTTAGTGTCAATCCAGATCTTTGTCTATATGTAAGCAAGTTTCATTTACATAAACTCATCCAGCCGTTACCGCGTGATTAAGTAACACAAACATCCAAACGTCTTCACACACTTCTTACAAAAATATTAGTAGGAGTAGGTAGAATAGAATTTTGCTTCCTTACCTATTTAAGTATTTCCTAGTTATAGGTAAGTACCTAAAATAGGAATTAACTTAATTGAACTAAAATTAACATTTGGACTTAGCATGATGTTTTTTGATGAAAGTTTTTTTTTTCAAAATTATTCTCATAAATAAAAAAAAGCTTCTTGTGTTACTTAAGCACTGCGCCAATAATATGTCAAGGGTGTGTATCTTTACTTTGTATACTAGCATATACCTAGTTTCAGCAAAAATTTTGTCGGTCCCTAACTGATACTCCTCTTATCCACTCAAAGGTTAACTGGTAGAGATCCCATAAAGAGTTTGTTTATACAGCATATAAAACTACTTATAAAAGATTCAGAGGAATTTTATGAACCTCCGCTATCTTATCTATTTATAGGTAGAGTCATTCACGATGACGCGTGCTGTGGTTCTTATTACAATGTCATTAATGGCTAATTTTGACAAAATCACGCGTCTTCGTGGATGGCACTAGGTATATCGATAGACATCTTACAATTAGGTTGTTAAGGGTCCTACACAGAATTGTGTTCATCACTACTATTTGTTAATTTTTATTATTATCTTATTTATGTGCTAGAAGCCGTACTGCATTAATGTGCTAAAAGTAGGACAAAAGTCTTGTTGCCCGACTTTTAGCACATTGAATGAAAACATAACTCTCAAGTTTTAACCGTTATGCACATAGGAAAGACTACTTTTGTTTTTTTTTTTTTATTCTGAGAATGACCTTAACTTCGTAATCTTTGCGAATGTTGGTCTATTTCTTTCCTATTTCGGTAAGATTATCTACAAACATAATTTTGGTTATGGAGTAGGTAGGTATATTTATATTTATTACTTTTCCGATCTGAACGAAAACAAAAAAAAGGGATCCCAAAATCCGTATTGTTTACGGATGTATTTTGCGAACGTTGGACAGGTACTTCGATGCGCGTGTCCGACTCGCACTTGGCCGGTTTATTAATTTTGTTGTCTATTTTTAACCCCCGACGCAAAAAGGTGTTATAAGTTTGACCGCTATGTATGTCTGTCTGTCTGTGGCACCGTAGCTCTTAAACGGGGGACCGATTTGAATGCGGTTTTTTTTAAGCGGGTTTTCTAGCGATGGTTCTTAGACATGTTTTATAATTTTGACCGCTATGTCTGTCTGTCTGTGGCACCGTAGCTCTTAAACGGGTGGACCAATTTGAATGCGGTTTTTTTTAAGCGGGTTTTCTAGCGTGGTTCTTAGACATGTTTTATCAAAATCGGTTCAACCGTTTTTGAAATATTGAACTTTGAAGTGACAAGTTCCAACTGGTTATCTGTATAATTATTGCGCAAGAATTTTTACTCAATTATGTTTATGTATGACTAAAACTAAAACTGCTGATGTCATTTTAACATTATCGGTTTTTCAAACGTCCGTACGTGATTTGTACACACTGCACGCGTTATTAAAGTATTAACCTTAGCGGTCCCCCGACACCGACGACGCTTAGATAAAAAAAATATTACTAGGTACTTATACTAAATTAACTTAGGCTAATTTTGCGGGAAATCAGCAGTCCCCGCGGGATAGGGATAAACGAATTCTTCGCAGATGAAGTCGCGGGCAACAGCTAGGTAGTGCATAATTATTATTTACTTTTTAGTTGTCTTTTTTGTCGGCGTTTTTTTAGGGCGTTTTTTAATTTTTGCTGGCGTTTTTTGGTGTCGGGGCTTATTTTAAATTTTAAATTTAAGTTTTTTATGGTTTTTAAACTGGTATATTATATTTAAAGTGATTGAATAATACGATGTACTTAATACAAAAAAAATTGAACCGACTACAAAAACCCTAAAAATATTTTTCTACCAGCCTGATGTCTGCTGATGTGTTGCTGTTACGTTTAAATTTTCTTATCTACTTTTGATGCACCACCTGTTGTAAACTAGTCCTTACTTCTTTCTGTAAAAAAGGTTGCCTGGAAGAGATCGCTCTTAAGCGATAAGGCCGCCTATTGCTCACCTTGTAATATTTTTTTCTGTGTATCTGTTTTCTGTATCGCTTACTATGTCTGGTGTACAATAAAGAGTCTTTGTATTGTATTGTATTGTATTGTATGTCGGTCGGTGCCTCAGCACGAGCCAGCAGGAGTGGACCTATAGTCATCTACCTCACCTACGCACCGACTCAATCACTCCTGTTGGGTCGTGCTGAGGCACCGACCGCCTTCAGACTGGTAGAAAATTATTTTTATGGTTTTTTATAGTCGGTTCAATTTTGTGTTATAATTTTTTTTTCACGCTTTTTAGTGTAAATCATCTAAGATACAATAGTTTAATACCAACTGCTCGTCACCTTTTACGAATGATTGTTTTTTCTGATGCAGAGACGTTCATTATTGAGGAGTCCTGGTGCTTCACCACCCGTTTTACCATATGCATTACGAGGAGCTTAGATTGCTTAGCAACTGTGTCAAAAGTAATTAAAATTCAACCCGTGAAATACTTGTTATTAATTAATTAGTAACTCCGATGATCAACTGTGGTCTTCATCATCAGTACCACTTTACCAAATGATGATTTTCAAGAGCAAGTGCACGAGTCACTACTAAATATATCCAATTTACTATAGGTGTCCCTAAAAGTGTCTGTCAGCATTGTCATTCACTGAAATCTTGAATTCAAACAATTTTAAACAGGCTTTTGATGAATTCTATGAGTTGTTATGTCTGTTCTATAATTTATGCTTCCCTGTTATTCTAGTTAAGAGAAGTAGTTACCAGAGGGAAACCAGGTGGCTTACAAAAGGCATACGAAAATCATGTAGAGTCAAACGCATGTTGTATATGAAAGCTATTAATTCCAGTAAACACAAAAAGACAAATAATTATAATTTAAAGAAATATAGTAAAATTTTAAAAAAATGCATTCATAAATCACAGATGAATAGTAATAACAAGTATATCATAGAAAATAAAAATAAATGTAAGGCGACTTGGAATATTATATCTGAAAAAACTTCTAATTATGCAGATAAAAATGACATTCATACAATTAAAGTAAATGGCGTGACCTATGATAAACCACAAGACATTTGTAATGAGTTTAATAACTATTTCATTGACATGATTAGGGCGACTGCTTCCAGTGGAGTACCACTAAAAAGGGGGATAGACCTCAACCCATATACCATATTTCTGACTCCAGTAGAGGACAAAGAAGTATTTAAGTTGATTATGTCACTAAATAATAGTAATACTTGCGGCATTGATGACATATCAACAAAAATATTAAAAGCAAATGTATCATGTCTGTGCCGCCCTTTTGCGCACTTGATAAATCTTTCTTTTAGTGAGGGTATTTTTCCAGAACAACTAAAATTGTCTATCGTTAAGCCTCTGTACAAGAAAGGTGACCGTATGGAACCTAGTAGCCATAGACCCATAACAATTGTTCCTATCCCATCTAAGATTTTTGAGAAGGCAATGTGCGCTAGGTTAGATGCTTTCCTAAAAAAGCACAGCATACTGGGTCCGGAACAGTATGGTTTCCGTAAGGGTCGTTCTACGGAGCTGGCCTGCTTTGAGTTTGTCAAGTTTGTATCAGAGTCTATTAATATTAAAACACCTGTTATGTCCATGTTCCTAGACATGAGTAAGGCGTTCGACTACGTTGACCATGCAATTTTGGTATCAAAATTGGAATCCTATGGGATTAGGGGGCGTGCCATGGAGTGGTTAATGAGCTATTTACAGGACAGAAGGCAATGTACAGAAATCACACATAATGTTGATAAAGACAACAAAGTGTATAAAAAGTTTATAAATCCGAGTTTCGGCAAAAAAAGTCTGGGGTGCCTCAGGGAAGCAACCTAGGACCCCTGTTATTCCTGCTTTATGTCAATGATCTGTCACGTGCTACTACACAAAAATGCGTACTCTTTGCAGATGACACCACCATTCTAGTTAAGGGTGATGAACGTAGCATGTATGAAACTCATATAAATCTAAGTCTAGCTAACTTAAATAGTTGGATAATTGATAATGGACTTGATATTAATTTGTCAAAGGCAAAGTACATGCAATTTCATTCATACAGGACAGATCCGGTAACGCTAAATGTTAACTATAACGGAAACTCTTTGGAACAGACTTGTTGCACAACATTCTTAGGCTTAAATATTGACCAGCATTTGAACTGGAAAGACCATGTTCACTCTGTATGCTGCAGATTGGATAGATTTGTTTTTGCCTTAAGGAAGCTCAAAAGAACAGTCTCTACCGAGGCAGCATTAACCGCTTATCATGGACATGTATCGTCTGTACTCAATTATGGATTGATACTGTGGGGAAATTCTGTCGACGTTGAAAGAGTTTTTAAAGTACAGAAAAAATGTGTGCGGGCAATGCTAGCTGCTTATCTTTCTGACAGCTGCAGGCCTCTTTTTAAGAAACTTAAAATATTACCACTGGCATGCATGTATATACTTAAGGTTTGTCTTTTTGTTAAGTGTCATCCGGAGTATTTTGAAAAGAGATCGAACGTATTCCCTAGACAGCAGAGAACACAATATAAAAACCTGATATACCAGCCTCGTTGTCGTTCAGATATTTATAAACGTAACGCTTATAACATGTCAATAAAGCTGTTTAACAGTCTTCCAGACGAATTAAAGGTTTTGAATGGACAAGTGTTCAAAACCAAATTGAAGAAATGGCTTTTGACTAACTGTTTTTATACAGTTAAAGAATATCTGGAATATAAATTAACTAATCAGTTGAGTACTGACATTTATGGTTATTAATGTATGGTTTTGAAATTTTGACATTGTAGCGTATATGATTTTTTTTATTTTTTTTATTTTTTGTTGAGTGATTGTGATTTAACTTTATTGTATTTTTATTATTTTTTTGACTAGCTAATGTATTTTAATTGATTATGTTTTGTTTATTTTTATTTTTAACTTCATTTAATGTATTACTATTTAATTTAATTTCATTGATTTGATTTTTAATTTTGTTCAATTTTTTTTTTTTTTTATATTGTACACCAAGAAAATGGTAGATCATAAAGGGACACACCAAAACACGAGGATCTTATTTATATACCTGTGGTCATGCAATAAACAATTTCATTTCATTTCATTTCAAAACATTTGAAGAGTTCCCTCGCTTTCCTTAAGATCCAATCATCAGATCCTGATTTGGTGCTTATGGGACCTAATTAAAGACATTCCTAGACGAACGCAAATTTTCAAATCGGTTCATATGACGGAATACACATACACACACATATTGAAAAAAAAAAATTTTTTTTTGAAGTCGGTTAAAAATAAAATGTGTCCCATCCATACTAGTTAATATTTATCCTAATATATAAAATTCACGGGTCAATAACCAACAAAAAGTTGGAAAACCCCCAAACTTTTCACTTCAAAGATCAATAACTCAAACACGGCTGAACCGATTTTGAAAAAAAAAACATGTCTAAGAACCATCGCTATAAAACTTTTTTTTTTATTTTTTTTATTCGACTGGATGGCAAACGAGCAAGTGGGTCGCCTGATGGTAAGATATCACTACCGCCCATAAACATCTGCATCACCAGGGGTATTGCAGATGCGTTGCCAACCTAGAGGCCTAAGATCAAGTGGCAGTAATTACAAATAAAAACCTGCTTACAAATAAAAAAAACCGCATTTACATCGGTCTAAGTACCCGTTTAAGAGCTACGGTGCCACAGACAGACAGACACACACACAGACAGACAGACAGACACACAGCGGTCAAACTTATAACACCCCTCTTTGCGTTGGGGGTTAAAAATGTTTGTGACCAAACGCCTTCGAAACTCCTTCGATTTTTATGAATTTTTTTGTGTATGTTCGGTAGTCTGAGAATAGGATGTAAACTATTTTTAACCGACTTCAAAAAAGGAGGAGGTTCTATGTTCCAATGTTTGTATTTTTTTTTTTTTTTTAATGTATGTTCGCCGATTACTCAGTCAATTGTGGACCGATTTTCAAAATTCCTTTTTTGTTCGAAAGGGTACTCTTCTGAGGTGGTCCCATCACCAATTCAAGATCTGATGATGGGATCCTAGGGAAATCGAGGGCAAACCTCAAATTTTATAGGCACACCTATGGCGATTTTGGCATTTTTAGCATTAAGATGAGCATTTACATTCAGAAAGTATCATTTAATAACCTGGACCTGATGAAGAAGACCGTAGATGACCAATGGAACTCATCAAAGCTAAGTAATGCTCGCTCGTCTATAAACGATCATTATTAATATACGTTATAGCGTAGTCGAAGTAAGAAGGAGCTTTAAGTTAATGATTTTTTCGAACTGATCTGATGCTGAAGCCGGAAGGTAGGCAACGGAACTCTGTTATAAAACAACGGAACTAAGCCGTGTTTGGGCTTCATGGAATCGTTGTGAGAGCAAATCTTAGGGGCTGTTTCATCATCCATACGCGTTAACTGGCGGTCAGGTGTGATGCCGTCTCTATTTGTTTGTTCGAATAGACGGAGACGGCATCACATTTAACCGTCGGTTAACACAAATCAATGGATGGTGAAACAGCCCCTTAGTATCGATATTTAATTGTGTTTACTTTTCATAAAAAGGTAACCCTGAGCATCATATTTTCTTTTAATACTTGCTGAAACGGTAATGAAGAAAAAACCGCCGCAAAAACGCTGAATAATACCCTGCTTAGGTACTATGTTTTGGTGTTCAATGAGGGTTTTCACAGAGGCTAAATATCGCTAGATGGCGTTAGTATCGAGAGGTCCGTTTGACGTTTGCTCGTGATTGGTTAAATAATTAAATGAGCCAATCGCAAGCAAATGTCAAACGGACCTCACGTCACGATACTAAAGCTATCTAGCGATTATTTCGCCTCTGTGAAGTGAAAACCCTCATTGTATTGTAGTTCCTGCGGGTGCGGGACAGCGATAAACAAATTCTTCTTACACGGAGTCACGGGCAATAGCGTGTTAGTTTACAAAGAGTGCGCATTTTTTCACATAACTTTTTAAGTTCTATTATCGGAAGTCCGAATTTTTTTCTCATACCATTTTACATCATAATGATCACTTCATATTTTTTTTAAATAAGTACTAACGATCGAAACTCCTAATCATTCTTATTCATAACGCCAATATTCATAAATATTTTAATACTAATATTTGTTTTCATATAATTTCTTAATCATTACTGATATACATATATATAGTCCTCCTCATCGGTTTCGATGACGGCGACTCCACAAAACTATCCTCTATGAATTAAGACGCCTATTGTGGGATCTAATATGGCTGGCTAGGCTGAATTTACTTTTAAATACTCTCTTACACGTGTGACAGTACAGTTGCCCAGCTGAGTTGTATGTATACGTGTAGGAGGACTTGGGTCTTTCTTTACGTAATTGGCGTTTTACGTCTAACGCCGTAAGACGCCCCTCCTGAAACAATTCGATGCCCTTCGAGATGGTAGATCGCCAAGACGACCGCCCTGCTGCAAGTTCCTCCCAACACTCAGGATCGATAGCGCAGGCATTCAGATGCCGTTTGAGCACATCCTTAAAGCGCAGGTGCTGTCCGCCATGCTTCCGTTTGCCTTCCGCCAACTCAAGAGTAGAATACAGCTTTAGGCAAGCGATGTATATAATTAAGGAAGGATTCCATTTGGTACGACGACGAGCGATGCGAGGAGGTGTTAGGTAGAATTGCGACCCTACAGCGCGCGAGCTGAGTAAATCTTATTTTGAATAGGTAGTTACCGTTATGAAAAACAATATTATGAGTTCAAATATTTACTTATTACTGCCATTATTGTCACGCAACGAGCTATGGAGAGAGCTATGCTTGGAGTTTCTTTGCGCGATAGAATCCGGAATACGGAAATTCATCGAAGAACTAAAGTCACTGACATAGCTCGAAAACTATGCAAATTGAAGTGGCAATGGGCAGGCCACATCGCTCGAAGAACAGAAAACCGTTGGGGGAGAATAATCCTCGAGTGGCGACCGCGAACCGGAAGACGAAGCGTTGGCAGGCCTCACAACAGGTGGACTGACGACATCGTGAGAGTAGCGGGAAACCGGTGGATGCAAGTGGCGAGTTGTCGTTCATTGTGGCGTTCTAAGGGGGAGGCCTTTGTCCAGCAGTGGACGTCTTCCGGCTGATGATGATGATGATGAATGCCATTATTAAAAAGAAAATCAAGATAATTGTCTGTTATGAGGGTTTTTTTTTAAAAACAACATTATGAGTTGAGATATGTTATTTTCTTAGTAATGATATTATGATATGAGTACTTAAAAAAAATGAACAGTGTCTGTTATGAGTTCCGATGTTAGTAATAAAAATGTATGAACAAAAAAAGTATGAGGGAAAAAATTATGAAGAGTGATTATTGAACACAGATCGGTAGTAAAATAAAAAATAGAAATAAGAAATTTATGAGTCAATATGGTGGGCCCGTTTACAAATGATAAATACGATGTGAATGTGACAATACTAGTTATCTATACTAGTTGTTTGTAATGAAATTAAAAATAATGTAAACTGATCACTATGTTTTGAGAAGATATGTACCATAGTATGTACCTACCTACCTAGTTTGCTTTTATATATATATAGGTACAATTATTTAATGTACCTAGTAGGTAGGTCAAGTAAAAATTATTAGATTTTTTTTATTGTAAGAGGGAGGAAAACGAGCAAGCGGGTCATTGATAGATTGCTTTTATCCAAAAAGATATACCTACTTACGCGGAACAATTATGGATTAGGTATAATATAGGCATATGTTGTACACGGGAGCTACTTTATACTAATTCGGCTTAAAGGTTGCTTATCAACGAAACCCAGCTATTTATAGCAAATTAGATAAGTCTGAATATTTAACTGGTTGGTATTAATAATTCTCCACAAATTTTTTCACCAATACTGTCGTTGACGTATAATGCGTGTCGTGCAGTGTGTCAAGATCAAATTGTAAACAGATTCGCGTTCATTGATAACAATTGCAATGTGACATTATCAACACGCATGTGCATTGTGTATTCTATTGGTTGGCACAGTGCCGGTTCCACTACTCGGGTAACATGTAGTATTCTATCGTTCGTTTGTCTTTTCCCACAGTACTGAAGTTACTTGACACTTTAATCGTTAATTTAGTGGAGCCTTTTACTTTAAAAAAAATCGCTACCTTCGTATTCCCAGAATTACCAGCAATAGTAGGTATGAAGCGTATCGTCGACTTCCATTTCTGACAATCAATCAATGGCAACGTCCGACTAAAATTCCAAGACCACTTACCCCAGCTTTTTATCCTTCATATCCGCGGAATGTTAACCGTAAAAGTTTTAACTGAGAACTGTTCTAGAAACAACAAAACTTTCACTATTTACGTAGTTCTGAGATTTTATAATTCATGCGTGTGTAGAACTGACATCGCGGTTTAGAAACACTGCCTGGCGATCGATAGGGCGCCGTGCCGGCACGTCCGTGGCACCAGCTGAAGAAAGTCGACTGAGCGAGCTTAGATTGTAGTTGGCCGGTTGGACACCCCAGCGCCGTGCGAGTGCGATTGAGCGTCGCGGCTGCCGGCTGTACCGCGTGTGACGTCACACGCATCATGCCATTCAATCAGCGAAACATGACCTTGAACTGTAAATTTATATTTGGCTAGATTAACGTTTGATATGGTTCCACGGGTTCCTCATGACACAGCGTAGTATTGTTTCATCATCAATGTTGTCCTTTATTGGTTAGTTCTCATCTCATAAATAATTTATCGTTAAAAATAGTAGATTGTACAACAAGAGCATAAAACGAGCCATTTTACCCAAGACGTTCATATAGCCACCCGACCCGGTACGGCGAGTGTGGATAGAACGTCGAGGGGAAAATGAGTTTAATGCTCGAGTTTTATACTTCGATGGCAAAGAAATGAAATAGCAACAGGCAAAACAATTGTTCACTTTTTATTGTTCACGCATTACTATTATACCTAATTATACATTTGTAGTTTTATTGATCTATTTTGATTGAGTTTTAGTTTCAAACAAAATATAAATTATTTTAAAAAATATGTAGGAACTTCTTTGTTTGTGTGTGGCTGACCTGGCCACTTGCCACGGCCGACTATAAAGAAAATAGAGTTGGTCACGACCAAGGAGCTTACGAGTATATACAAAACTGGAAGTTGAACGCCGAACGAAGAAGTTTGACATTTATTACTTATTTATATATTCCATCTTTTTCTTTCACATTTCACGAATGACTTCCATCTCTTTCTTAACGTAACTAAAGAAAGAAATGGAATTATCTCCGACTCCGTGGCTAAAAGAAAATACTTTCCACCCTAGAGATGAAAACGCAATTTTCCACCCGACTATTTACCCATTAAAATTAAACTTTTCGAACAGGAGAGATGAAAAGACTATTTTCACGTATAAAGTCAATCTGCTTTATCTTTAGGGAAATTATTGTTTTATTTGAATGTAGGAACTGTTAAAATTAAATAAAAGCTTTTAAAAATAGTAAAGCACTTGGTTGACATAAATAATAATATAACTATGTTGAAAAAAAACGATAATGATAAATCACTCGGTATACCGACTATACCTACCTTTGTCTATCATCCTGTTACATTAAAACAGTATCAATTTTTATTAGGTACAGTTAAGGAAACTGAATCACGTACCAGGGTGGAACCTTTTCATAACCAATTTAGCTATGATTTCTTTGGCAGATGTATATGCGATGTCAACATGACATTAGTAGTAGGTAGGTTCAAAGGTTCCACCCTGGCACGTGATTCAGTTTCCTTGACTGTAGGTACAGTCGAGTTCATAAACTTATGAGCAAAAATTTTATCAAAAATATTTGAACACGACTCTATTGTTAACGGCATGCTCACAAGTTTATGAACTGGACTGTACATACTTTATAAGACTTCCTTGTCATATAAGGAAACAGATCGACATCACTATGTACTGATTGCATGTTTCTTACATTAAAACGGCGCACAAAATGAGTGCCCTTAGTGCAATTCTTGTGCAATTAGTTTGTTGAAGTCCGTGACGGGGATGTCTCAATAAGTAGGCAATACCTATTGATGATTGACGCGCCGCGCGTTTTGTTCCAAACAACAACGTTATAAATAAGTGATCACTTTTGTACCTTGTCGCTTTCAGTCGGTAATTTCATATGGCTTTTCAAACATGACGTTAAAATGACAAGGGACAAAAGTGCTCACTTATTATATGTATTTATGACGTCGCCAGTACATATGTCGGCGGCCGATCGTAAAATCCGCCAGATCACGAAATTCCTAGGCATATCGTGAAATGCCGCCATTTCATGAATTGGCTAAGGGACATCCGCCATATCGTTCAAAACTCACCGTTTAGCGATTTGCCTAGTGACGTTTAGGCAGATCATGAAATTCCTAGGCATATCATGAAGCGCCGCCATTTCATGATTTGGCCAGTTTAGGCAGATCATGAAATTTCTAGGCATATCATGAAACGCCGCCATATCGGTTCTGGAACTTCGCCGGCCGCTGCCGCGGCACGCTCGCTTAGCTCGCTCGGCTCGTGCGTCGTGATCACAATTAATACTAACCACTCCTCGCTTCGCTCGTCGTACCTAAATTTTTCTATATGTCGGCGGCCGATCGTAAAATCCGCCAGGTCACGAAATTCCTAGGCATATCGTGAAATGCCGCCATTTCATGAATTGGCTAAGGGACATCCGCCATATCGTTCAAAACTCACCGTTTAGCGATTTGCCTAGTGACGTTTAGGCAGATCATGAAATTCCTAGGCATATCATGAAGCGCCGCCATTTCATGATTTGGCCAGTTTAGGCAGATCATGAAATTCCTAGGCATATCATGAAACGCCGCCATATCGGTTCTGGCACTTCGCCGGCCGCTGCCGCGGCACGCTCGCTTCGCTCGCTCGGCTCGTGCGTCGTGATCACAATTAATACTGACCACTCCTCGCTTCGCTCGTCGTACCTAAATTTTTCTATATAAATAAATAACAACTAGTGAATACTTTATTTATCAACAAAATACTAACCTCTAAAATACGGGCAGACGTCCATGGTTTTTTCATATTGTGCACAGAATCCGTTTGATTCACATAAAAAGAACGGAGCTGATGTTCAAAAGCTTCTTTTGCACTTCTATTTTGAATTCAATCACTAGTTTCGGTTTAAGGATCATTTTGTTGCGACGCCGACATTTTTCACGCGCTAAACAAACACAACCGGTCGGCTGGTCACGGCCGCCATTGCATATGTCGGCGGCCGTAAAATCCGCCAGATCACGAAATTCCTAGGCATATCGTGAAACGCCGCCATTTCATGATATGCCTAACGTTTAGGCATATCACGATGTGCCTGAGAAATAATACGGCAGATCGATTAGAGCAACGCATTCGTCGATATTCTAGCTCTATAGGGCACATCGTAAAATAGTTTCTTATTTGGCCACTGGTGGCGCTACGTATGCAATGGCGGCCGTGACAGCTGACCGCCCGTGTTTGTTTAGCGCGTGAAAAATGTCGGCGTCGCAACAAAATGATCTTTAAACTGAAAATAGTGATTGAATTCAAAATAGAAGTGCAAAGAAGCTTTGAACATCAGCTCCGTTCTTTTATGTGAATCAACGGATTCTGTGCACAATGTGAAAAAACCATGGACGTCTGCCCGTATTTAAGGTTAGAATTTTGTTGGTAAATAAAGTATTCACTAGTTGTTATTTATTTATATAGAAAATGGTACGACGAGCGAAGCGAGGAGTGGTTAGTATTCACGACGCACAAGCCGAGCGAGCGAAGCGAGCGTGCCGCGGCAGCGGCCGGCGAAGTGCCAGAACCGATATTTCATGATATGCCTAGGAATTTCATGATCTGCCTAAACTGAAATCATGAAATGGCGGCGCTTCATGATATGCCAGGAATCATGATCTGCTAAACGTCACTAGGCAAATCGCTAAACGGTGAGTTATGAACGATATGACGGATGAGCCAATTCATGAAATGGCGGCATTTCACGATACCTAGGAATTTCGTGATCTGGCGGATTTTACGATCGGCCGCCGACACATACACAGCGCCACCAGTGGCCAAAAAAGAAACTATTTTACGATGTGCCCGGTATAGAGCTAGGAATATCGTCGAATGCGTTGCTCTAATCGATCTGCCGTATTATTTCTCAGGCACATCGTGATATGCCTGGCCAACGTTTAGGCATATCATGAAATGGCGGCGTTTCACGATATGCCTAGGAATTTCGTGATCTGGCGGATTTTACGATCGGCCGCCGACACATAGATGTCAATGGGGAAACAAGCTGCTAGGATGTTTCTGCATATGTATAGTACACCGAAGTACTTGGTCGATTAGTTTAAAATAGCAATTTTCTTTTTTTCAGCTCGAAATTCATCAAACAACTTTAGCTACAAATTACCGTGACACTCCTAGGTACAATGAACTACACTAATCTACCTTTTTACTTCGCTACAAAAACCTCCGCGCTTTTGTAAATTAGTACCTAGTTTATTGATATGGACTTATGGACCTCCGCAAAGTATCGTCTGGATAAATCATTTACGTACTCATATGTAGGTACAAAAATATTATTGTTAAAAAATACGATTACCTGCAGTGTCCATGATGTTTTTAAGTGTGAGCAAGTATGGCTAAGCAAATCGCCGCCTTAGTTAAATAGTACCTATCAAAACTAAAAAAAAAAAAATTAGGAGAAACGCTTTAGAAGTGTCCTTTTACGGACTATGACACTGGCTAACTACTTAATAAGCAGCAAAATGTAAAAACCTAGGCAACCTAAGTTATTCCGGAGTCCGGAATATACCACTTGTCCAGTAGGTACACACGTTCTAGTTAATTATCTAACACACTGATTGATTTCATTGATTTGATTAGTCATTGAATATCGCACATTGTTATACGACTAAAACTGCCGTGTTTTATCGATAGATAACGAGAAGAGACAGATATATTATTTTGCATCTCCCGAGGAACATGCTTTCAATAGGTTTGGACTATGCGCACGTATTAAGATCTTGGTAGGTACAGTCAATGTCATATAGTACGTAGCAGTCAAGATCACTAAATATAGGGAAACATCAAAATAGCCATTAACAGTGACCCAATCAAAGTGACCAAATTGATCAGGCCATCCATCGTGTAAATAATCGTGTGTCATAGCTAAAGTTTTAAAGATATAAGTAAAAAGTTGGCTGACTTGGAACCGCTTTTACTTTTTACGTACTAACTTGTTTTAAAACTAAGCTTTTCTTCCTTGGGTAGGAAAACTATACGTAAATCCATTATTCCCGTGGGAACAATTTAGGCCATTGTCCTTTAGTAGGTATACAGGCATGTAATAACATTATTGACCAGCAAGTGTGATGAAAACATTCTAGTTGTACAAGTCACCAGCATCAATGTCTGACCAACAAAGCGTGCATCAATATGTGATACCTACGATACCTACAATTTTATTTCTAGGGCCGGCGGAACCTGTGAGATGTTTTTGCACGCTCTGCTGTTTAGGCTACGAATATGTGTAGGTTTATAAATGTTTTTTTTTAAAGTGGCCCTGTTTTCTCAAGTTATAATTATCTATCACTACTTATATGTATAATTTTCTGCATTTTGATTAGTTGCTTGCTATTGCTAGTCATGCTTATTAACATTTTGCGTAACTATCCTATTACAAGCTTTTATCTTGCAATATGTATGTTTGTATATAAATTGGATTGTAAGTCAAATTTCATTCAATTTTAGTGATTTGATTGGCTTGACATTTGGAACGGATATTAAGTTTGGATGACAATTCAAGCAACTACTGTAGGTGCCTAAAAAAAGGTTGTAGGTGTTAATTAACCCATAAAAAGGTAGAGGCGATTTAGCGACCACATGCATTGACTTGGAAATTAAACCTTATTGTTTTATTTATAAGTTACAGTATCCATTGTAATTATTGAAAATACTGCTAGCTTGAAAAATATCCTCAGTCAGGTATGTATTCCGATAGCTGCTTTTGATTCTGTGGTATGCTCTTGACTCTATTTTTTTTTAAACAATTTTTACCTCCAGCTCCGTGAGCAAAGGTGCATGAACTCAAAGTACACAAAGCAGACACAAAGCAATAAATGCTATTTTTCTTTCTCCTAACGACCTAATTCACCTTCAAACGCAAGTGGAGCACTGAGACATTTGCAAAGATTATTTTGCAGTCGTAAAAATAGTGTGCTGTATCGAACGTCCGAGCAAAGTTTATTAATAGTTGGCCAAACATTCAAACGAATACATATTTTATGAAAATAATTATATTTTAATTTTCACTGCGCGCTTCACCTTATTTTCAAAAAAAGGAAGGAAAAAATCTATCGGCCATGAAGGGCAACTACCACAAATCCTTTAGTTAGCTAATTAAACTTTTAAATTCCTTTATTTTTAAATGAAACAAAACTGCATTAAGATCTTCTAAAATTCGCTTGCATCACCCGGGAATCAAACCAACTAAAAGTTAAAAAAATAAACACGCTATTTTATTATACGAATTTCGGGCATTTATTTATTTTTAACCCAACTGCCCGAAGGAGGGTTATTATTGCCAAGTAGCTGTTGCTCGCCACTCCATCTGCGTTGCATTAATTTGTTATTACTTATAGTCAGATAAGCAACTTAATTCAAGGTTTCAGGTTCATTCCTTGTTAGGACTTTCTTTGTAACAGCTCGAAAAAACTTGTTTGCTTGTATGACGGTATTCTGGAATAAGAGATCCCTCGTATTAAATTTTCGAGATCTCCGAAATACTCGTATACGAATTAGGTACCTATATAAGAATTGCTCGTTTAAAGTTATTAGATTTATTATGAAAAGTCATACTGATTTTGACCTTTAATTAAATAATGTTTCACAGGTATCCATAGACGTATCAGCTATCTAAATTTATACAAAATAAAATAGCTGTAATCTATGTAATGCTTTATACACTAACACGACTATCAACACGAGGCGAGATGATTTTAACTGAAATATATTTGCACAACATGTAAAACTAGGGTATGGACGTTTGAGCTAATCTTGACATAAATTGCAAAAGATCAGTTAGGCAAATAACTCTTTGGTACAAGGACATTTTATTTAAATTGTCATCAAGGTTCATGCTCTAACTTAAAGGCACAATAATACAATGAAGTGATACGCTTGATTGGCGTCCAACAGAATTCGTGTGTTATCTTTAATGAAAGCAGTCAGGCATGACGCTATTTTTGCTCATCTTTTAGTACATTATCTTAACTTAAAGGTACAGTCAGCAGCAGAAGTGGATGAGCGGTTTCGGTGCGGAAAATGATCTACGACTCTACTGCCAAGGTAATAATAGTGTTTAGATCATATTGAGCACCATAACCGCTCATCTACCTACTTCGGCTACTGACTGTACCTACGTTACGTAATAAATAGGCGTGTTCGCACAGCGTATAGATTTTATGATTTACGTATGAACGAACTAGTTTTTTCCGACAACTTCGTTCACGTAGTTAGCAAATATGAAGTTTCCTTCTCTGTAATAATTTCTATTATCTAAGCCGTGTGCGTACGAACGGACGGTCATAGAGAAACTATACGAAAAATTATAATACTTACTTAAAAAACTATTAACACGCTCTGATGGTAAATCTGAATGACTACTCCATTATCCGACCCTGGATACATTGGTCAAAGTGCACCTAAGACTATTCTAACAAGCTCAAAAACGGCCAGGCTACGTTGTTCTGTCTTGGAGTTCCAGTGTTTGGTTTACGGCTTTACCATCAAATAATCAAATCGATTTTAATGAAATTAAAGTTGAATATTTCGCAAACACATGTATATTCATGCCAAATTACAGCTTTCTAGTACTAACGGTCTCTGAGTGTAGACGCGGACAGACAGACGGACAGACATGGCGAAACTATAAGGGTTCGTAGTTGACTACGGAACCTGACTAACGGTAACCTAACGGTAACCTGTCAAACACTAAATCGTGAAATCTAAACCTTTAAACGAGCAATTCTGGTATATATGTATATATTTCGGGGATCTCGAAAACGGCTCCAACGATTTCGATGAAATTTGGTATGTAGGGGTTTCCGGGGATGAAAAATCGGTCTAGCTTGGACTTATCTCTGTGAAAACGCTTATTAACGAGTTATAGTCCGAGCAAAGCTCGGTCGCCCAGGTACTGATTGATGATGAGAGCTACGATTCAAATCATTATTGTAAAAAGTATTCGTCGGACACAAAAAATGCGTACCTTTAATTACCTTTATGAATCTTGCTCACGCATTTATTTTTGATATGTCAAAACATGATAACAGAATCAATAAATTCCACTAATCGGAAGCAAAAGAAAATTCGAAAGTGTTCGTAAATATATAATAAGTAAATAATATTTTAAATGCAACCCAACAAACAAATATAGGTTAGTTTTTCATATTGATCTATGTATATGAATTCTGTTTATGTATGCATTTGCATGTAAACTCTTTAGTAATAAACTGCAAAAAAAAGAGAGAAACAAAATTTACAAGCGTTAATATATACATAAAGGCGAAATTATCCCTTTAAGGAATCTGTACCAGTCAACCTTTGAGTGGATGAAAAGAGCATTTATCTATGAACCGACAGAGTTATTTTACACTTCAGAATAAATTTATGGTGTGTATTAAATGGTAATCAATTCCATATTTTTGCACTCGACTGTACCTACTATTTTCTCCGCTTTGCACATCTTATAAAGAGATTTGATAAACAGCAGACATATTTCTTGAGGGTCATAGAGATTCATGCACAAAGAAGAATAAGAAGAGATTTTTCGAAATAAAATATTACTATTTATCTGTCTAAGTAGGTACCTATTTCTGATTTCGATAAAAAGGACAGACGCTATGTTTATGTTGGAAATTATAGTTTCACAAGAAAATTAATTCAACACGGACGAAGTCGCGGGCAGAAGCTACTCTCCATACAACTCCACTTCCTCCGTACAGTACAGAGGTCAATTTCAACCTCATTTTAGTTAAGATACAAATTCCATACCAGCCATAGAATAATTAACGTATGATTTAATAGTTAAGTAAATCTTTTTATTACATAGAGTCACTCTGAAATTTTTACTCAGTTATTCGAGGAAGTCTGTCTTTGTTTAGGTACCAGTTTATTACTGTTTATAATAGGTAATTATTGACATTAAGAAACTGAAATGAATCATGTTTATCAGAGCCTTGACACTGTAAATATGCGAGCTATATTTATTGTCACGGGGATTGTTTCATAGTCCAGTCTTGCTTTTCATGTTAGTAGGTAGGTACTATATTTTTTGGTACGAGTAACAGTATTGGGACTGGGAGACACAGTAAAGAGATACTTACACAACTAGGTCTGTAACTATGGACTTTAAAATATACTCAAGTCAATTGCAAGATCTGGAATATATTAGTTTATTTACTTAATCAACCCGAACACAATATTATAATTTTAGTAGTACGTTTAAGAGGCATTTATTTTACAACTTCTTTGTGAATATTCTGCAAACAGATATTTGAAAGCGTACCGCTGTAAAGGAGAGTTATTAAGTTATTATTTCATGAAAATGTTAAATAAACTTACCGAAACAAAGTGAAGCGACGAGAACAATTCGCCTATAATTTTGCACTATGTGCAAGGACTATCCGAATTTCTAACCACCGTCACCCACCGTCTTACTCCTTGAACAAGGAGCGGTGATCACTTTGCTTCTCTTTTCTTTACATTTCTTGTCCCTTAAAAAATGTGACATAAGTAATTCTGCCTTAATAGTAGGTCGACTCCGGCCAGCGAAAGCTGCCCACGAGAAAAAAAAACATAGGTATGTTTTATACCTTAGGCTGCAATTTACTCTTAAACTACTAATAATTCTCAAGCAATCTTAGCTGCTATAACTTTCCTTGTAAATTTGATATATTTACAACCAATCCGAATTTTTTCCACCCACAGTTAAGATTTTAGAGGTGCGGAGGGGGGGGGACGCTCGATTTTTATGAAAATTTGCACTTTAAAGTTGAATATTTCGCAAACAGATCACTGAATACAAAAATCGTCTTAGCCACCCCGTAATGGTTTTAAAAAGACCTATCCAACGATACACAACACTAAAGTGTTAGTCGAGAAGAAAAATCATCCCCACTTTACGTCTATGGGAGGTACCTTAAAAAATGTTTTTTAAGTTTTTTTGTTTTACCACTTTGTCGGCGTGACTGATATGTATATTCATGCCAAATTACAGCTTTCTAGTACTAACGGTCTCTGAGCATAGCAGCGGACAGACACAGACAGACGGACAGACATGGTGAAACTATAAGGGTTCCTAGTTGACTACGGAACCCTAAAAAATGAGGCTGACAACACTTGTCTAGCTGTACACTGATTAAACGATGTTGATACTTAGATATTATTTAAATTTTCCAGATATTAATTATACTCGGGTCTCTTCAATCAAGCTGCATCTAAATTCATGTACAAAGTTCCTTCTTGGCACCTTAGGTCTTAGTTCTCTGGAGGTGAGACGTAATTACGGGCTCATGACCAGCGCGTGTCGAATATTGCGTGGAGATTCTGACTGCCCCGAGTTGGTAACGCAACTAGTGCGCCTACTCGCGCCCCCAGTGTCCCAATCCCGGTTCAATTTTCGCCCTCGCAACCGTGACCTGCTGGCAGTTCCCAAAGCTCGCACAGTGTCACACAAGAACTCACCTCTTATTCGAGCTCTATCGAATCTTAATACGCTTCTCGCATCGGCGCCAGATTGTGATATCTTTGCTAGTAGCTGGAAGAATTTATGTAGCGAGTGTATGAGGTTCTGTGAGGCGAAGGATGACCGTCCGTCTTCACTAAATTGTTTGTAAATGTTAATTCTGTTATCTTTTGTGCCATGTGTCATGTGTTGTGCTTGTTAAAATTTTATGAATTTCACAGTGCTTTGGCTTGTCTGTTATGCTGTGTAATTATATCATTAAATAAAATGCACTTTAGGAGTCCCTTGGTAAGACCTTTGTCAGTGCCCATTTACGTATCGTCCAGACGCATCAATTTATGGACCATTTTGAGCAGATTGGCATTGATAAGGAATATCTTCTAACATTTTAATTCTAACATAATCTTATAACATTTGCATTTTGAGGATGGTAAATAAGGAGGTTGAATTAAAATAAAAAATAATTTATTTATTTCTTATAGCAGAAGTATCACAATTATCTAAGCCGTAGTCAAAATACCACGAACGGGACTTATCACGCTAACACACACGAGTAATATTTACCTCGACGTTTCGGCAACATTACAGTGGCCGTGGTCACGAGTAGACTGAAGTGTGGGGTGTCAAGTCTGCCTAGCAGCGCGAGTCCTTCGAACTACCCGCACTTGATCACAAATAGTACCCGGTACTCGTATTACGAACTAAGTACACTTACCCGCACTCGCTCATTTTTATGTCACCCCATCATATTTGATTTGTCATTATCTAAGCCGGGCTAGAATGACAATGTGACAATTTTGAAAATGATACCAGGGCCCAATTGCATAACAAATTACAAGCAAATAAATAGTATTAGTGAATTTCAATACAATATCGCTAATACTATTAGCTTGTAATTTGTGGGCCCAGATTAAAGTTTCGTAAAAAATGAGTGGACAGCTTTCGCTGGCCAGAGTTTAACATGTATGTACATAATATGTACTGAACAATTTAATTAATAATTTAGTTAATGAATAAGAAAGATGTAGTAAAGGAGCTTTAGAAATAAATAAGTAAAAAAGTTTTGTAAAAACTGAAGTCTGGCCTATACATACCGTTTCGTGGACGTGTTAATTGGAAATGGCCGAATGACCACCGTATGACCCGTTACGCTTCCTACAACTTTACGGTGAACAGATGCATCCAATGTGTGTCACCCGAACACGCAAACACACGCTCCCTATAAAACATGGTCACGGCCTCCGGCCGGGTTACATCGGGATTAGCCGTCGCCACCAATAGAACCCGAGCTCAAAGACTACGATTTAAAAATGGCTTACAAAGTATTCCTCTTCATCCTAATCGCTGTTTTTATCGCATTTGCTCAAGCAAAGCCTACTGATGAGTCGAAGGGAGTACAAGTGAAACCAGAGGAGGAAATGATGGAAACCGCCGCTGCTCAGAACCCGTTCCTGCCGCGGTTTACGATGAAGTTGCTGAAAGAACGGCGTCAACAGGCGCGGGCGCAAAGGAGGAATGCCCAGGCTCGAGAATTGCAGCGGAGACCCTGCCCGCAGTATAGATACTATGGGGTAAGTTAAAGTACGTTTGGTATATGTAGGTAACACATAGTTTTCATTTTTCTAATCTTTAAATAGGTATCAAATTCACGATTTCTGTTTTCTTATCTTAGTTTTTAGACACATATCAATTTCGTTGATTCGAGTCAAATAGATGCAGTAGCTACTTATCTATAAGTACACGTGAATATTCAGCGAAATCTAAAAATCCTAGAGGGCACCAGTCATGGACAGGAACCAATAATGGAATATTTTTTCCGCTATCAATATTAAGAAACGGACGCTACTTTTTCTAAAACTAATAACACTTTTGTGAAGATAACTGATTATCATAACTGGTTAAGTTCATGAATGGTGAGCTATAAGGCATTAAATCCTTAGTATCCACTACTGTGCTTAACATGTCCATGATTGGTGCCGTCACCCTAAATCCAGCGACAGTAGCTAAATAGTAGATTAATTTCGAAAGTATATAAAAAATTTTCTAGTCCCTATAATAATTATTATCTATAGATTATCCTATTGTTAACTTGTGTCACGACTATCACTCGCAGCCGGTCTACTGTTAACAGTGAGATTAGTCATATTTACTAGTTTCCTACAAAAGCATCACTTTCTACTAAATTCAAGGACTTGATAATTTTCCCAAACATTAAATCTGTGTCGGTAGTAACGGTCGCCTTTCTTCGACCCAAATCCTAGGCAATAAAAGAACTATCAGGCACAAAACGTTTTCACATTCATTTTACAATCGCAGCAATCATCAAGTAATTTTTATTTTTACAGAAAAAATGAGAAACCTAGTAATTTTACTGTTATCACTGGGGCTCGTCGGTGCGTACGCAAATGCCATTCCAAAACAAACAGACAGCAATAACAAAACATCGCATAGTGATTCAGAAACCAAACATAATGAAGAAACTGAAAAAACGTTAAACAATGTATCGGAACAAAAGGGTGTGGACGCTGATTCAATTGTTGATAAAGAACTGTTTGACGATGACAAAGTGAGCGAAGTCAGTATTGCGATTGAAGAAAACTCTGAGGATTTAGCAGATAATCCAGTGAGTACGAAATTTTTTGGACCTTCGAAAATTTATAACACAGATTTCGCTTATTCAGTGCCAGAAAAAGATGACTTCTTCAGGAGTAACGTGCCAGCCAGCTATAGAGATGAAATGATGGCCATGGCAGCAAGTTTTGCTCCCGTTCCTCTCTTTAAGAGACACAGGCAAAAGGCGCGAAGGCGGTTTTCGACTCCGCGCCATTTTATAAGAAACCCGTATAGGCGATTCTATTTCTACCCGTACCATACCTACTATTACCCCAGACCGATATTTTATTAGTTATTTTTTATAAGTTTATTCTTGCCATAATAATGTCATGTGTTTTTGTGAATAGAAAATAAATGATTCTTATTCATTAATTTATTAAATATTATGTAAATTATGAGAAATAAAAATATTTTTACCGTTATATTGGTTTTATTACCAACTAAACTCATACTCGTACCTAAAACATGTAAGTAAATATTTGTTTCAAAACGAACACGATTTTAACACGTTTTATCGATAAAAGTTAACCAATCCCTAATGGCAAATACCAAAATGAAGTCAATGCCATGAAGATTTACTTTAATAAAGAATACTTTTGATTGTGCTATGTACCCAATAGAAAATTTCCATTTTCCATTGCATTCGGGTTGTCGCACAGCGAACAACTAGGACTTTTTTCCACTTGTCCGTAGTGCGAACAAGTTGGAAAAACATTCCTGTAGTTCGTAGCGACAGCAAAGGGGTACGAAAAACTGGGAATAGTCCTTATTTTCTGGATGAGGCGTGCACAAAAACGAAAAACAGTAAATTATTGAGTTTTATTTCTAAAAATCTTTTCCATTTTATAAGCATCCAATACCGTATAATTATTAATTATTACATCGTAATATATTATAATTGGTTTATAAAGTATGTACACAGAACGCTAACTTAATTTGCTCGCTATAACGACCCTTACTTTAGAAAATGATGAACCTACACTAGTTGTGTTTCAGTATCATTAAGTGGTTCTTTTGTATTGACATTCACATGGGACAGTCACAAATTCATTGATAAAAATGCATGAAACAGCAAATTAAGTTAATTTATGAATAAAAAATATGTACTTAATCTACATACGCGAATCACAAAAAATGTCTTGGTATGGTTCCTACGACATTAAAACACATAATAAACCTAACTTTCATCAAGAGAAGCATACAATCTCATTTCATGAATTTTTTTATTAAATAAATATAACCTCATTTTATCATAAATTACAAAGAAAAACAATAATTGATTTATTAAAATCTTAAAAGTAACATTTTTGCTGAGTAAAAGCAGTTTAGCAAAATGGTTATATTTGTGAAATTTATTAAGGTATATTTAGTTAACTTATGGCAACATAGACTTGGTTGTTTACTGAATTCTCTATTTTTTTTTGTTAAAATGGGCACTGTATCATTTTTGCTAAACTGCTGCAAGTATTCAGTCATACCTCAAAATCAACAGTCATAAGATAAAATTCGCATGGAGGCTTCGACTTTACATTGAAAGCGTTCATTTTCCGGGACCGACGAGCGCTTCGTCCATTAGTTCATCGTCGGTGATACAAGGGGAATTAGAGTGGGGTGAAGGAGCCACAAGAGGAGACGGAGCTGGGCTTTTGGCCAGTTGAAGTGCCAGAGCAGGTGAAGCGGGGTAAACGGGCCGGACCGCCACCATTCCCGACACTTTACTACCAGATGACGACGAGAAATCTAATAACATTTCTGCAGCTTCCTGCGGCGTCGTCGCTCCACTTCTCGCTATGGCCCCGCTTGCCGGCGGCTTCATACAAGAATCCGCCCCCTTCCTATCTTCTAAACTACCTTTCGGGGCTGCAAACCCCTTAGCAATATCAGTTTTAAAATCCAACGGCAACAACGGAAAGGACCCCGCGTAATCTTTCGATTCGTCTTTAATGCGCTGCGGGCTCTCTCCTTTTGATATACTATCGGATACAGCTTTAGAATATTCTATAGGTCTTTCGGATTGGTCCATTTTACCGGGGGTAACAGTTTTGGGACTTAAAGAGCCCATGTTTAGTAGTGGCTTGGGAACATTTAGTGGATAAGCCGACTTTTGCATAGCCTCAGGGGTCCTGGCGTTAGGATTGTCGTAGTGGGGAAATGGATACTTATTTTGGTCTAAAGTACGAGCGAAATCGTTAACTAAGGAGCGATTGTCATATTGTGAAACCGGACTGTTCTTATCTGGGGTGCTCTGGTTTTTTAGTTTTGGTATTTGGAATTTACTGGTGTCGAGAGGTTTTATCAAACCTTCCACTAAAAAGTTAGTATCTTTAGCGGAAGCTTTAAACCTATCTCCGTCGACATCGTCTCTAGAACTGCTCGGGCTAGAGTGACGTTCAGATTTGGCTGAAAAAATCGACTTGTCGGAGTTGCTCACGAGTTTCGTTCGAGCTTTCTCCCGCTCGCGGTCTCTGATAATCTTGGCGATATCAGTGTTGCCGCTTTTAGGGGAACCTGAACTAGTTTTAGAAGCTGATTTTGATAAATTCATGCCAGCACTAGAGCTGGAAGACTTAGAATAAGGCACTTTGGGCACGCCGCCGGCGCTGTTCGAGGATTCGGAAGGGCTTGTGCTGGCTTTGGGCGGGGTCGAGCCTGGCGTCACGTTGCCAGACTTGGATGATTGCATCACTTGTGTTTTCTTGGATGCTGGGCCGCTCAAGACTCCGGGTTTAAGTCCGGTGTGAGTTTTAGGGGAACCTTGACTCGGAGGTGTGAGTTGCGGGGACGACTGTTTGGTCGAGCTAGAGCTGCTGTAGCTCAACTTGGAGCTACTGCTCGAAGAGTCTTTCGTACGCGTTTTGTTTATGGTGATTTTCATTCCGTCTAGACTAGGTTTGACCATGTACTCCTGATTTTTATTTTCGCTGGTTTTACTACTGCTACTTGAACTGCTTTTAGATTCTGAGAATTTACTAGAACTACTAGAGGAGCTAGATTTGCTACCACCTAATTCGGATTCCGTGCCGCAATGCTGAGCGGATTTTAGTTTGTCTATCACGGCACTGAGGGAGCCTTTTCTATTGCGAGCTTGGCTAGGAGCGTTTGACTTATTCACTTCGATGTTCGGTGGGGATATCAGAGGCTCATTCAAGGGAGTATCACAGGTAATTGGGGTTATCTCAAGTGCTTTGAGTTTCATAGGGTTTTTTAACTTAGGACTACTTCTACCGGAGCTAGAAAAAGACAGACCGGAATGTTTCTTCTCCTTGTCCCTAGAAGTCGACGATCCGGAGCCGTAGTTGTCTTTTGAGATTTTCTTGGACAGATCGTAACCCGTAGTCCCAGATTTTCCCGAAGGGGAACCACTCGTAGCAGACTTGAGCGCTGACATGCTCGGTTTTCCCGACCCCGATGAGCTGTGCTTAGGGGAGGAGATGCTGTGGTTTTTTGGACTCGAATATCCAGACAAGTGTTTTGGGCTATTCTGGACGGGCGAGTGCCTCGGGCTGCTGTGATGGCTCGAAGTTCCCGATGGTTTACCCATGCTTTTCACGGTGCTGGGGCTGGGCGACTTAGTTATAGAGACTGACCTACCGTGGGTGGGACTCGGGCTAAATTTTCGGAGCAGCGAGTTTGGGGAAGTAGGGCGCATGGGGGATCCGTCTGTCGGCTTGATACTGACCGACACCGGTTTGGTGAGTGGATCCTGCTTGGGTGGAACTTTCTCCGGCGGTCCCATAGAGTCATCGCGTCGGCGTTTCTTCTTCTTATCCTTGCTGCGTTCCTCAGATCTACTGGATTTCTTGTCAGATCGTATGTCGAGAGTCTTGAGTTGTGAGGAGGTGATGGGTGTGATTGTTATAGAGCTGGGTAGAGCGGCAGGCGGCGCGGCGGTGATGGGTATGATCTCTATGCCCGGGCGGCGGTCGAGGCACAGCATGGACGACAGGCTAGCGGGCGCGGCGGGCGCGGGGGCGGCACCTATAGGGGTGATACTAACGGAGGACGGCATGTAGGACTTGCCTTCCGTCAGATCGAGGAGGAGAGACGACGCACTCCGGCTCCGATTCTCCTCTTTGCTTTTCAACTTTTGCCGTTTGTGCTCAGACTTGTGAAAAGAATTCCTGAAAATAAAAACCGAAGTGTTACAACAATTTTACAGCTCAATATTTTTTCAGGCACTATTTTCTACAACTGAGAGTCAGTTTTTGAAAAGACAACTACTAAGTACTATAAATTAATACCATGTTCAAAGTTCACGACACAATATCATAACATCCGACTATTAACCAATAGAACAAACCTGATAATATCCTCAACGTCGCCATCATTCGAGTTGTCCTGATCAGACGACGGCCTAAGATCCGCCGCGCCCAACGCGTCAGTTGCATCAATGCCCGACATCTCCACATCCGACGCGAACCCAGTCTGGGACACCGACGACTGCTCTTCCTCGTCGTTAGTGGAATTACTATTCATAGTATTATCATCCTCGTTCACGTATTCGGAATTCTCGCTTTCGCTATCTGAGTCCTGCATTTCCCCCATGTTGCCAGGCTTGCCTTTCTTGGGCCCCGTGTGCCAGGGGTCGGAGTCTGATTTCCGTTTCTTTGACTTCCGATCGTCCGCTTGGCTTTTGTCATCCTGACACATCATGGAGAGATGGTGCTGCTGTTGGTCCGAAAGGTATGCACCTGGAAGGGAGATGCAAGTTATTCGTGTAATTCATCTTTTATTTCATAAAGACGACGGCTGGGCTAGTTTTACTGAACTCTTTAAACAACTGTCACGCTTTTGACGCCGTACACTATGAATATGGACCAATGTATAGACACATTTTGTGAACCATAATTAAAAGTCCTGATAAACATTTACAGTTGTGTTCAGTCAAACTAACTCAATCACCTTCCGAAATATTCATATTTTTTCTAAAGTCAACATCCCACTATCCTACTAATATTATAAATGCGAAAGTTTGTAAGTCTGTTTGTTTGTTGGTTTGTTTGTTACTTCATTACGTCGAAACCGCTGAACCGATTTAGATAAAATTCGGAATACAGATAGTTTGAGTCCCGCCCCCGTGGCTAATTGTAAGGTGCCTGAAGACTGACCTCCCTGGTGCGGATGGTTGACACTGGTGGGGTAGAGCGCCCGCGAGCCGGGCTCGCGCTTGACATGGTCGCCCCCGGGATCGAGGCCCCCCAGGCCGCAGCTAAAATTTGAGTCCAACGCAGAGTAACCGCCGTTCATATGCTTCGTCGCAGCTTCCCGCTCCCAGATCTTCGTCAGTGACCTGTTAAGATTGAAACAGGTTAGTTTCAAGGCAATCCAGAGGCCGTATTATTTAACGTGCTGATGTTCGCGATCGCATTCACCATCTCTTTCTGCTTTCATCCTACACCATGTGACGGAAAGAAATGGTGGAAACGATTGTGATGCCAAGTGCGTTAAACAATAAGACCTCAGGCCAGAAAGACAAAACTGACGTTTTGGTTCACGTAGCGTGTCTTCTTCGCCTGACTTCGGCATGGAAACTTGGGCGTCTTGTCAAGGTCTGGTGGTCCACTTAAAGCACTGAATAGAAAAAAAGGAAATCTCATAGGTCCCGGTTTATAGAGTTATCTACAAAGATATTGACAGGTCCAAAGTTAAAATATGTATATACGACCTTAATGTTTAGACGATAAAGTCGCGTATACATATGTTTGTAATTTTGGCCGCATCGATCAGCTTTGTAGTTGACTGTACAGTCGTCTGCATTGATATTTGCCACAGTGGAGCGTGCAAAAATATTTGACACCTCCTACGTACCGGCCCTAGAAATAGAGTCTTATCAGAGTTATCAGATATTCATGCACACGTTGTTGTGTCAGATATTGGAGCTGGTGTCTCTTCGGAATACGACGACGCCCGAAGTATTAAATTAACATGGATCATTTAGTGTCTAATCTCAAAATGAAAAATGTACGGATAGTACTTATCCTAGATACTGAACCTAATGAGGGCTATCGTTTTTTGTCTTTCTAGATGGCGCCACTGTTGCGTGAGGTTTTTAAGTGTGGCATTCAAAGTCTGTTATTACGGGCGTAAAAACAAAGTTTAGATTAAAATCATATTTAATACACCTTAAAACCGTACCATAAAAATATCGAGCAACCACAGTGTTGCGTAGTCCCGTTTTGTTCGGAAAAAAAGGGAGGACAAAAGTTTCCGAAAGACAAAACTGTCTCAAAACACAGACATTCATTGCTCCGTAACGCATAATTGCCATCATTAATTTAAGGTAATGCAAAATATTCTCAAAATTATTCTAATTATAAATAAACCCGCGTAGCTCAACCCAAAAACTATGAGATTTGACATTTCGGTGACCTCACGCTACACTAGCGCCTCTAGCGGCGAATTCACACGCGATAGCCCTCATTGAGACGGCATGATATGAGTAAATACGAACTATTCCGATAAAAAATCGATGGAAAACCATTACGCACTATAAGACGCACTACACTTGTGCATAGGCCGGACATTTTTTTTTACACAAAAATAGGCTTGCGTTTGACCACAATCACGCCTGATAGTAAGCGAAGATATCGACTAAGATGACATGACATAATTATATGGTTTTTGACAACGCAACTCACCTAAGCGTGATAGGTATAGAGTGAGTCTTCTGCAGCACCCTGCTGATGTAATCATCGACGTGTTCCCTAGCCGGCACGCCCAGGGTATAGACTGAGGCGCGGGGCGCGGCCGCGTCGGACAACTCCAGTTCCACCGTCGCCAGGCTCTCCTCAATCGGGTGCTCCAGGGATATGGAGATGTGCTGCCACGTCAGGGCGCTCACTTCGAACATTATTACGTTCTCTAGGTCCAGTGCTGGGAATAACAAGGCAAGTCAGTTACAGTTAGATTAACCTAACTTAATAAAATTAAAAAACCCCGACATTGTCATTTTAAAGTTCCATATCTCAAAAACGGCTAAACCGATTTTAATGAAACATAGCTAAGAACCACCGCAAGGGAACACGTTTTCACATGAAAAAAAAACTGCATCGAAATCGGTCCATCAGTTTGAGACCTACGATGTCACAAATAGACAGACAGACGCGGGTCAATCAACTATTTAGTGTACGTTATTCTGTCCCGTCACTCAGGACAGTCAGGACTCCTGAGTCAGAAGACATCAGTGATACACTTTGTTAGAAAAATGTTTAAATTCATACCATTAGTATGATTAGGAGATGAACCATTAAGGAATTGCCTTAAAAATGTCACAACTAACTTTTACTTGATTTCTACCCCTTATCGTCGTACCTACATCCTTCCTCTGGGAATGACATAAGAAATACTTATAATTGGACACTGATGGCCTTTGTAAAGTACATAGTGAAAAACTAGTTCTTTTCCTCTATTTTTCCTGAACATCATAAGCTCTAAGCAATATAATTTGTAAGTTTCAAAAAATTATTCCAAAAAAGTACCTTTGGTAGGCAGGAGGATAAACTCATATTTTAAAAAAGTAATTCAAGGCTCGTTACCATGGTAACAAGTTAGACTAAAAAGTGGATTGACCCAAATGTTTGTCTGTACGTAGTGACGTCATCTCTCACCGTGTCGCGGCTGCGGGCGCACGCAGCTCGCCAGCAGCGCATTGAACAGCGCCTGTTGTCGCAGCGCCGCCAACAGGGCCGGCACGTGCGACGGGTGGGTGAACGGCACGCTCTTCACGACCCGCCCCGCCAGCGCTCCCGACTCGCATATGAAGTAGCACTGCGTCTGCTCCGGCAGGCTCTGTGGACAGTTACCAAATCTATATATGGGTAGTTCTACATGCGTCTCAACCGCTATCAGTTGCCTATCGCTTATAGTGAAGAAACGAGTCGGGTAGAATGGAAGTGCATGCGGTACGAAATTCATTAAAATTTCTTGCTTATGCTGCGTTTCTACCAATAATGTGTTGCGAGGAATGTGTTTTTCATCAAACGCTTCATTTACCTTGCCCCGCACAGCTCAGATCGCTAGCTCAGGGGGAAACAGATTTCATGAAAGACATTCCTCGCAACACATCCTCGCACATTATTGGTAGGAACGGAGCTTTACAGTCTCTCATTTCTTCAATGTATGCGACAGGAAACTGATGGCGGTTGAAATGCTCGTAGAACTACCCATACATTGCTTTCCGTTAATCTTAAGAGAACATTCAACTTTCAATAGGTCAAATGAAGTTAATTTCTCCAAGACACCAATGGCCTAACTCTTAATGTTAAAGGTTCTAAATTTATTGTTACCCCAAATTTAACGCGAGCGAAGACGCGGGCAAGAGCCAGTCTTCAATAATCAGAACACGCAAAAACAAGTCTGTTTTTAAAATAAAAACACACAGCAAGTGCTTACCACAAACAGTCCTTTGCTCAGATTCAGCTCTATATTTACCCGCGTGAAAACCTGAAAGTCCGTCCAGTCGCGACCAAAAAACACATTTAGTAACTTTTCAAAGATCAGGTAACGAAAAATGCTAAAGTCAACATACAAAAGACGATCTTCAGAGGAATTGTTTCAATCAGTAAGCACTTCCGGCTAGCTAATTAATTTGAATTTGATAAATAATATACTATAAAATCAATTTAAATAGTTGTAAATATTATGTTATAATGCATTTGCATTAGTATAAGGTATTCAAATTTATAAAATTCAAAATGGAACAATATTATTAATATAATATATATGCAAACAGAAAGGCAAAAATGTAACTCAGTAGTGGCACCGAATGCGCCTAAGCTCAGCAGTTTTGGTAAATGTGTAACCTTGACTGAACATCTCTAAGCTTTAAAGCATTTTGGGGTACCAACTGTTCGTACACGGGCCGCTGCCTGAATAGTACTTTGTGTAATAAGGAATTACAAACGAAATATGAAGCGCCAAATGAGGGCTTTAATGAGTCGTACCTAGCCTACGATAAAATTTTCATTTCAAAAAAAAATAGAATTCTTCCGATATTGCTATTGTGGGTCTTATCCTATCCTAATATAAGGATAATACAAAACATTCGCGGGGAAGAGATAGATGGTCCCTACTTCCAGACATAATATGTCACATTAGAATGTTTTAACACGTGTTATTTTTGGTCTCCTAATGTGAAACATGTCACACTACATATGCAATTAGATTAATGCTATACCATGACAAACAAGTCATGTGCTTCATTCTAAATAAAAACCAAACTTGAAAAAATAGACCCTCAGAAATTGGACATTTGTTAAATCCAGAAGAAAAGTCCAAATTATAACGCAATTTTTCCCTACGCAATAAATGGTGTTTGCTTTGAAGGATCCAGAAGGACAGTAGCTGAATGGCCGTGTAGGAGCTACTGAAGCGAGGCCTTTGAGCCAGACGGCTTCACTGAGTAAGAGACAACTATGACAAAATGAACCTAGTGATAAAGTAGGTGAGGCAGTCCAAAAAATAAATAAATAAAAATTAAATCTTGGAGAACCATGGATCCGTCATAGCCACCAATAAGCGATCTTCCAGAATACGCAAAAAAAGTCTGAAAATAAAAACACACATGTGCTAGTAGAAGCTTATATAACCGTAAGCTTGCTGAGCCACTAGCCCCAGCAAAGGCTTTGTGTCCGTCCAGTCACCAGCGATTTCCACCTGAAAAACCACCATTTAGTAACTTTTTAACCTACACCTAGCTATCTGGTACTGAAAGAAGATTGGAAGTACAGTTGAAGTTGCTTCGAAAAATGCTAAAGTCACACATACAAAAGACGATCTCAGTTTTAGGTTAATTGTATTTACAATCGAGTCAAGCACTTCCGGCTAGCTAATTAATTTGAATTTCATATTTGAATCAATACTATAAAATCTGAATGCTAATCTAGTCAACTTGTAACATTCGAGTGAGGTGTTTCATATTGCATTAGAGCGGCTACATATATGTATACATAAATGAGCGACCTTGCTAAATTTATAATATGGGACAAAATCAATTGAAATAGTTACAAATATTATTAGTTATAAAATGAATCCCCCATAGGCAAACAATATAAAACTATGATTCATTTTGTTGTAGTGTATCTAAATTCCCGGTGGCCGGGAACAGGGTTGTTAAAGTTTGCGCGTAGTTAGTGAATTCACAATCAGAATGGTAAGTCTATGTATACCTCAGTAGTGGCATGGATCTGTTTGGCCAGACCGGTGCAGAGTGGCATCGGCTGTGAGAGCTTGAGAGTGAAGCTCGCGGGCAGCATCGCACTGTTCTGGGGTACCAACTGTGCGTACACGGGGCCGCTTGACCTGAATAGTACTTTGTGTAATAAGGAATTACGAACGAAAGTCTATTAGAAGCCCGAAGTCGAAGAATGAGAGCTTTAATGAGTCGATGTTCGTAATTCTAGTACCGCCCGTGCGACATACAATGTTTTTCATCACATTTGCGAGTAAAAGTTTTATTTCAAAAAGAAAAAATATAATTCTTCCAAATATTGGCGATACCTTGTGCTGCGCTCTTGGCAGGTATCCTATCCTATCTATTGTAGTTAGGTACTTACTATAAGTTATAATACAAAACATTCGCGGGCCGCAAGGAGATAGGTCTCGGTCCGCACGCGGGCGTTGCCGACCACTGGGTTAGCCCTTTTCCAGACATAGTATGTACGCATTCTTATTTATTTGGATTTACGTGGGTTTGACCTACGGCCTGTCACTAAGTAGATAGATGAATCCAGGCTCACACTGATTTCAGTTTTATTAATTTATGTGCGAAATGGGGCAGATTTACAGAATGTTTTAACGCAAAAGTTATGTTTTTGGTCTCTTTAACGTTCAAAACAATGTACACCATATAGTATAAGTAGGTTTTTTCTTCATTCATGTTATATCATATAGATTACTGTCGTAAAAGCTATCTTTTATTTTCTCGCAAAAATTAGAAATAATTTGCAATACCAAAATTGACATGTTGCTTCATTAATCTTAAATAAAAATTGAAAATTACATAAAAATAGATTAAATAAAATTATTATGGCTTACCCTTTCCCTGATCTCTGGCCATTCGAAATAATTGGTGCCAACTGCAATTTGTTAGCTGAAGAACTTTCCAGAAGGACAGTAGCTGAATGGCCTATCAGTGTATGGGACGGAGCAACCAGTGAAGCGAGGCCGCTTGAGCCCGACGGCTTCCCTAGAGTAAGCAGCTCAACTGTCAGTGGTTGAAGTCCTTTGTCTTTGTCCAGGAGTTCGTAAGGTGATACGAAGTAGGTGAGGCGCATTGCGTGTCCTGAAAATATGAGAGATAAAATTATAAAAGGATCTTGGCCAGAACCACCCAGCCATCAACTGATTTCGAATTGAGAAGATTATGAACTAAAATCTCCCTACTTCGTGACCACTAAGCAACAAGCAAGTAAGTTAAGTAATAAGGAATTAATAGCAAGCAAACCAATAGCAAGATAATTAAATTAACAAATATGAAAAAAAAAACTTGTAAAAAAAGGATCCTTAAGAACACTAAGTCAAAATGGTACAGTCCAGGAAACTGAATGGCATACCAGGGTGGGACTTTTGCATAATCAATTTCGGTATGATATCTTTGGCAGATGCATGGAAGGTCAGCCAGTATGGCATCAGTGGCACAAAGGTTCCATCCTGCTACGCGATTCAGTTTCTTTGACTGTAATCAGGAAATGTAGCTAGCTAGTGCACTGTGCTACAGAACTGTAAATGCTAAATGCTAAGGTATAGAGGTTATATTCTGTTGAAATATAAAGAGATATGTTGGAACTGACCTCCCCGGCGTTTCTGTAGGAAGCCAATAGGGCTCTTATGCACCTGCGCCCATGGATCTTTGATGAAGCTCTGTAGTTGCCGAAGAGTACACATGTCCTCTTCTAAGCTCTGAAGTGCGCTGAAGGCTTTACACTTTACCTATAAACAGTAAAAAATATATATTATAAGGCGACTGTATGTAATTAATTTGAAAATATTGGATTTTACAAAATTTTAAAAATAATAATAGTACAAAATGAACTTAGAAAACCAAAACCTCACTGCCTTCATAAAACTTAATGAAAACTAAAAAGAAAAAGCAAGTCTAGAACTATTTAATAACTTAATGTTCAATAGTTGGGGCCGATTACAGAGAATTTTTGAGCAATTGCTGTTCCAGCCGAGACTAATATAAAGCTTTTCTCAAAAGTGATGAATAATTCTGAAATAGACTAAACTTTTTCTCAAAATATATCATAACATTTAATTTTATTCCAATTATTTTTCTTATGCTTTCCCGCCTTTTTTCATTAAAAATAAACTGCAGCTGTATTTTTCCACCGAAAACACCACAAGCTGTTTCAGACCCAATAAAAAAAGTCCGAAGTTCCAACAAAATATCTGATACCGCCCATTAGATTTGGCTGTATACAACTTGTGCCAACATTTCCATGGCCTTTTTAACTTTTAAAAAAAGTTGTGACTGATTACAGGCGCGCTAATTTATTATTGTCGGGCTAGCGCGCCTGCAATCTTTTTAACTATTTAATTTTTCGCTGGCCATAAACTATGCACTTAACTTTCTGATATGTAAAGAATAATGGCAACTTTTATGGACATTTTTGAGAAAATGTTGTTTGCTACGTAAACAAAGGCTTACTTTTTTCTCTGCATTCAGTTGGTATACAGCAGTAAGGCCTTCCAATTGAGCTGTGAAGTCTGCAAAGTCTCCTCGGGATATACATGCTACAAGCTCTTCACAGCTTTGTTGCTCAATCTAAAACAATAAAATACAAAGCTTTAATATGTTATTTTAACTTCTTGACCTCAATAATAACTTTTTTTTACAGATTCAGTACTTAAATCCTAGAAGTCACCAGTTTTGTTATTGTAGAAATTGTTCTTGATAAAGTACTAATTGTTGCCTGAGCCTTAGTCTGTGAGGATGTAAAAAAATTCATGATATTAATGAGGGCTAAATCTTTCCTTTCCACAATATCAAGCTATCTAAATCGGTTAAGCAGGTTAGGCATGAAATGGTAACAGAACAGACAGTTACTTTGGCATTTACAATAGTAGTATGGATGAGAGCACTCACAATGGTAAGAGTCATTTCTAGTGTAATAATGTCTCTGACCTGAAGCCAATATAGTTTAAAACACTTGGAATTACATTTGCTGTTATCATTTTTTTACTGTCAAATGTTATATCATGAATGAGATATCATGTACATCAAACAATATAGTTCAAAGTCCTAGGTTTTCTTCTATAACAAAGGGGTTTTGCTGTCTTGTCACTACAAGAAAATGTACAGTATAAAACAATGATTCAGAAGTAAATTAATGATACCTATACCTTTAGGAGCTATACTTCAAATTCTTAATTACATGCCATACTAACTAATATGCTCATTTACTGTAATTTCTATAGTAATTTTATATGTATTAGGTGAGTCAGTTAATGATAGAGGCACACTTACACACAGGCATACTTTTTTGTACACTTAATTAATGTGTCATAGTCATAGCAGTGACATATATGCCCTACCTGGTGTTTAAGACTTTTTATAATTTTAATGGTTAATACACGCAGCACTATCTAGTATCTTGAAGTGAAGACATTAATTTCCTCTTTGCAACAAAGGCAATCCACAACAGAAACATTTTTCAGATACTTTTAGCTTGTGACTGAAATTTGATTGAAATAAAAAAATAACTGGGCCACACTACATAGTTTAGTAATACCTATTTCAAAGTAAATATTATTGCAGTTTCTTTGTCTCCCAAGATATTGTTTGTGTACTTTGACCTCAGGTTATTTTAAGATCAAACTAATAAATTTATCATTAGACCCCGGATTTTTGTCGCAATGACGTCACAATAGGGTAGTTTGGGGAGTAAATGGAACGGTTTTCGTTAATACGGCTATGTAAATGATGATGATGGTGATGATGCGTGTGAAGATGGTCCTAAAGAAAGACCGGCAGATTGTTGATTTGGGACCATGTGATGTTTATTGTATTTTGTTTTTATTAGTATTTTACCCATCTTCCCATGTTGTAATGAATAAATGATTTTCTTTCTTTAAATTAAAATTTAATACCTATATAAAAAATATATTACAAGTTTAGTAATTATAACAAATTAAAAATTTCTTTAGGTTTAAGTTAAACCAGTTTTGGTTTTAGTGTCCACTCGCTTGTTGTTGGTGTTTTTTTGAACGTAGATGTTTTTTGACGGTGAGATGGTCTTTGGGACCATTCTCACAAACACATCATCATCATCATCATTTACATAGCCATAATAATTAAAACCATTCCATTTACTCCCCAATCTACCCTTATGTGATGTCATTGTGACAAAAAACCTGGGGTCTATTTATCATAAATAAATGATCATGGAAAAATTATATGGCATATTGCAGGTGGTAGGACCTTGTGCAAGGTCCGCCCGGATTGCTACCACCATTTTGCTCACTAATCCAGCCCCAAGCAGAAGTGTTGGCACTGTTGTGTTTCGGCGTGGAGAGTAAGACAGCCGGCAAAATTACTGGCACTTGAGGTATCCCATCTTAGGCCTCTAGGTTGGCAATGCATCTGCAATACCCCTGGTGTTGCAGATCTTTATGGGAGGTGGTGATCTCTAACCAACAGGAGACCCACTTGCTTGTTTACCATCCAGTCAAATAAAAAAAAATATTACAACTTTTCTTACAAATATCCATACCTTTCCTTCATGATGAATTTTGACATCTTTGACGGAACCTGAGGATTCTACAAGTATTTCTAGATAGAACATGTCTGAAGATATAAATAGGTTTACCCCTGAAGTGCCCACAACAAACTTGAGCCTGAAAATTAAAAATTAAATTACTACAAGTGGATTGGTAGTATCCAAGTACATAATTTTTATGTTAATGTGTTTTTACTGACCCGAGTTGTCTTGAAAGACATTCTAGCCTTTCAATGAGACTCTGTAAAGAGCTGATTTTGATGCAATGTTGCAGACTATCCAAGCACTTCTGAAGGATCATTCGGTCTTGACTGTCCACTGCCCATCGCTTGTCCTATAAAAAAGTTTTGCATTAAAACTACACACAAGCAACATAAATAAGGTTTAAGATTTTTTTTAAGCACTTACCAGAAGGGCCATGCGAACGGCTTTCGACGTCTCAGATAAGTTTTTGTACTGTGATGTTTTAGATCTTAGTTTTTCCATAAGAATTTCCTTCTGAAGCTCTTTGGACTTGTCTACTAGACCATTTCCAGGTGCCATTATTTGGGCTTTGATGTCCGTCATTTTTTATTAACAAACTTTATCACGCAATCTAACAAAAATACATAAAACTGCTATTGATAACAACTCTTGATATACAATGGAACATCTGATACTTGGATGTTTTGGTTATTATTTTGTACAAACTTTATGAAAATTACACTTGACAAACGTTTGTAGACCCTTATACCATTAAAAAGCACACGGACTAAGCTTATAATTAGAGAATTTACTTAATTAAAATTAAAAAAAGGTTTCACTTTGAGCAACTCGTCTGTCATTTTCACGCGATGCCATTTGCTATAAGCCGTAAAATTTAAAAAGTGTTGTTTAAAAACGTTGACGTTGATATAGCGCTAGTGAGGTACGCAGATTACATAAGAAAGAAAGAGATAGCGATATATGAGTCACGCTATGTCCTATGACATTTACATAATTTAGGGTTATGAGCTATGGAGTTTTTCAAGTTTGGTTAACTAGCAAGCAAGCTTGTTGAGGTTTGTTTCGACTTTTAAGGGCTGTTTCATTGATTAGTGTTAACTGGCGGTTAGATGTGATACCGTCTCTATTTGTTTTGTTTGAATAGACGGAGACGGCATCACATTTAACCGTCGGTTAACGCTAATCAATGGATGGTGAAACAGCCCCTTAGTGAGGTAGAGATTGCAATATAATCGATCATTTCAAAAATGCAAGTAGTAAGTTCCTATTTAATTAATTATTAAATTCATTCCTATTTATTAAATTAATTTAATTTAATTTTATCGTCTTGCCTGCGACTATGTCAGCAGAGATGTCGTGAGAGCCCAATACGGAGTTCACCTCTGTCGGAACTTAGGAACTATAACTACGTCGGTACAGTCAGCATCAAGAGTAGCGGATCAATTTTTTACTCTGTCGCATTGACGCATTGGCAATCTTACATGGTGTTAGGACGTGGCTGTAAAACGACAAAGTACGAAAGTGTGCTGCTACTTTTGATGGTGACTGTACGTTCACTAATTCGTTAAGTGCCTACTTACCTACATGTGTCCACTTTTCCTGTCGAGCGTCTTGTAAATTGGCAAAGGAAGTCAGGTGGTGCGTTGGCTTTAGTTCAGCTATGGTGACCCCATGACCTGAGTTTAATGATAAGCCGTCGGCGACTCAAATTTTGTACCATAAAGGTCACAGCTCATTAGAGCCACTCGGCACCCGACCAGCACCGCCTCGACTTTCGGCGTCCACTCGTTGTCGACAGGTGGTCCACGAGTGGACGCCGCATTGACAACGTGTGAACTCGCGTGGTCCACCAATTTCGTAGTAGTCACTATGGCGACGAGCAGCAGGCTGTCCTGTCACCGAGTGGTCCACTCGCCGTAAACGCGTGGACACCTCGCCTCATAAGTGAGGCGATCCGGTGACGCACGCTACGGAGATGATGTAGTGAGCGCATAGGTACCATACAAATCCGTATGAAGAATACTAATCGCTCGAGGCGAGGCGGTGCTGGTCGGGTGCCGGGTAGCTGTAATAAGCTGTGACCTTTAATATGGTCGCGCCTGTGGGCGGAGCGGGATGGATCATGGAATGGAGCAGACGTGCAGAATCGGCTAATCACATGATGTTAATGGTCCATTAGGTCTCGTCTCCGCTCCGCTCCGCTAAGCCTTAATAGTAGGTAGGAGGTATTTAATGTAGTCGTATGTAGGTAGGTATGCTAATACTGAAAGGATTTAAAATTGTCTACACCGAAGATGATGAGATGTCAGCCCAGCATTTCTGGCGTGCATAACCTATTATTAGATATCATCAAGGTATGTTAAGTAGGTATTTGAAGAGACATATTGAAGTAGGTAGGTACCTACTATAGTGTGTGTTGTGCGTGTAGCCTACACACACACACACACACACACGTATACGTGCTAAAATACCTACTATAATATGTGTTGTGCGTGTAGCCTATGCACACACACACACACACACACACACACACACACGTATACCTGCTAAAAGCGAGTTGCAGTCATACAGTTTGTTCTATTGGTTGGTACTAATCAAGTATTTAAATGATGTATATTGAATCGTTCTTCACCCATTTCATTATTATTACGAGTCTATGGACGCCTTGTTATAAATGACTTTATAGGATATTTGGGCGGCGGAACGCGCGACGGAACGACCGCGGTCGTTAGAAATTCAATTCACGGATTTTATATGTCGTGAAATACTCGTTTTTGTCCAACTGAGCTTTATTTCAGTCTATTAGTCTACCAAATAAATTATTTATTTGACGTTTTTATCGATGGCAGATACGATTCAACGGTAAAAATTTGTTTCTTCACAAAAACTCAGTCTCTCAATGTTGCATTTAATGGTCCTTGCAACAGCGTAAATATTGTGACTACATAAGTACATAGATTCGGAGTCCTGTGTTTTTATAAGTTTAGTTTATACATAAAGTAAACTTTAAACATTACTAACCTTACAAACCTTACTAACCATTCCATTCCATGATTTTTTTACATAGGTAGTAACATCATTAATTAACACCACCTCGATGGATGCGGTCTTTCTTGCCCTGGGAGTAGCCTTACTTGGGAGTAGGAAGCCCGTGTTGCTCTAAGTTCTTGCCCCATATATGAAAACTTTGGATTAGACCAAAGCGCTATACGTTATTAAGTCCTTTTTTTTTACTTTGAGTCTAACATTCTGGCAGCATGGTGAACGGTTGTGTTGCTCTGAAGATGAGCTCTGATTGAGTTCGCAACGCGTCAGTGTAGAGTGTAAGTAGTGTGTTCTTAAGACGTAGTAGCTCCCAATTGTTTCAGCTCAGCATTGACTTCTTGATATGGACCTCTGCAACTAACGTCTGATTCAATAAATGTAAGTATCATTTTGTTCCAGTATTGGTATATAATGTAGATAGTAGATGTACCTAGATACCGCCGTTGACTTTTATGTATAAAAGAAAGGCTGATGATGCAAATTATTTGAATGTGTATTGTGCCCCAGTGGGATTATAACGTAATACGATACGATAACATAATACGATTATAAATGTTGCCTAAACAAAACCACGAGTTTGGTGCCTCCATAGCAGCCCTTAAATTCTTTCGCCCCAGGTGGTGGTCATTTAAACTTTGTGGCCTACTTAATTAGCAATAGTGCTAACGTAGTCCAAGGTTGAGTAAAATTAGGTGACCTGTCGTTTCGCCGAGTTTAATTACGCAGATTTTCGTTTCGCAGACAACTATTGGCAGATTTTTCTTTTGGCCGAGCAACGTTTGGTATAATTTCGTTACGCCTATTATTCGTTTAGCCGAGTAGTTGGTAGGATGAATAGCGATATGCAGATTACTTTTAGTCGATTGTTTGTTTCGTAATTGTTTCAGTTGATCGAACAACTGTTCGCCGAAACACGATAAGCAGAGTTATCGCATGACGTCAAAATGTGTGGTTAGGTGCGACGACGAGCGCTAGCGAGGAGGATTGTTAAGTAGATAGAATTGTGGCCAACAACTAGAACCGAACTGCTGGCGTCGCGACTTAGTTTGTTTTGACTTCAATAAAAATAAACACAAATTCAAAAGCGAAAAGTTGTTCGAGCAAACGTTGAAAATGTGTAGTGATTATTCAGCTAAACGAATTTCTGTTAATAGTTGTTCGGCTTATTGACTTGCAAGCCAACTGAATAGTCTACTAAAGGTTGAGTTACGAAACGTTAGTCTGCGAAACAATACATGTGCGTACAAATTCATCGGCGGATTTAAGTATATTCTTGTTTTGCTTTTAATTATTATTATTGAATTGAATTCTAATTTGACATTCTATATTTAATTTTTTATTTTTTATTCTGGCTGACAATTTGTTGTAATAAGATTTATTTTTTCGTATACATTTGACGATCCTTTTGTGAATTTCTTGTAATTAACTGACATGTGTTTATAATGTATTTTTCAAAAGGTAGTAAATGCATCTAATCTAATCTAATCTACCGTTACTCGGCGAAACGTGGTCTGCCAATCAATAATCTGCGTAAAAATTGTCGGCAAATCATTAGGTAACCGTAAAATTACGCTACATTTACATTACGGCTCCTTCTTTGAATTCAGTTGGAAAAGTTTGCTTGCGATTGGCTCAGTTAGTTATTTAACGAATCAAGAGCAAACGTTAAACGGATCTCACGATACTAACACCATCTAGCGATATTTCGCCTCTGTATATGTATTCTGTGCCTCTGTGAAAGAAGACCCTCATTGAATAGCCAGCTGGGCTACTACGAAACTCGAAACTCGAAGTTCGTGTCGTGCTGTCCCTCTGACACTTACACTATTTAATACGAGAGCGAGAGGAACCGCACGACACGAACTTCGAATTTCGAGTTTCGTAGTAGCCCTGCAGTGAATAACTGTTTAAGTTTGACACTTTATGTCACTGACTGACTGACAGAGTTTGTCGTTATTTCTACTGAGATTCTTTGTCTGTCTCAAGTCTGTCTGTCTATCTCTGGCATTGTAGTTCTCAAACGGATGGATTGATTTCAATGCAGTTTTCTTTACGTGAAAAGCCAGTTTCTTTGCGGTGGTTTTCAACTATGTTTGATAAAAAACAGGTTTAGCCGTTTTTAGGATATTGAAGTTTGAAATGACAATGGAGCATGGAGGTTTCAACTTTTGTAAGTTGGTTAGGTTATTTTAATTTAGCGCGCCAAATTCTGCTTACGTATTCCGTACGTTCCGCGAACGATCCCGTCACGTGAGAAGAAAGGATCGGCCAGTAAGCGAGTCAAACGGTAACCAATTGAATTATCCTTCACACTGAAACATCACATGTCCCTGTGGGGCTCTTTTGATGACCTGTTTTGCATACGCAAGTAGTGCGAAGTACAATTATTTTATATATTGGACTAGCGCTACCTTATAGTTTTGTCGCAGTTTTGTAGTCTAATGATCTTCATACCATCGTCACAGACAAATTAAAGTGTTGCACAAATAAATTTTAAGGGAGCCGCGAGCCTTATTAGAAGGTAGCGGAGTGTCGAAAGTGTTCTCGTCTAAGCATCTGCCGTTTTTTTTCTTTTTTTTTTCAATGCGATCTTAGCTGACATATTTATTGAGGTGCGTCTAGGTGAATATACTATTTACTACATCTGGCAGACTAAATAGTCTGTTTACCACAATACCTAGTCCAGTTTTAGCAAAGTTGTATTGTACTTTAGATGAAGTCTATACTGGTCGGATTGACTTTAAATTTGGTGGGTATGCATTGATGAATGGGTATGTATTATTATAATATTGGTGGATGTCAATAATGTTAGTACGTACAGCCAACAGAAAGTACCGTCAGAAAAAAGTTTGGTAGGTATTGAATATTCACCACGTGAATATTTTTATATTTGCAAAGCAGAACTTAACGAGTAAAACTTTCATAAAAATTAGTTGCATCGAGTTGCATTACTTGCATTGCTAGTTAAGTCTCTGGGTTAGTTCAGACCTTTATAATAGTTGTCAGGGAAAACTGTGTGCAGCAGAGCGAACTGGTAGTGCATGTACCTCTGTGCACTTGTCCGATGCAACGGTAGAATGAGTGGTTGAGCCCTAAAAGTTCCTTAGAGAGACTGGAACGGACATTTAAAAGGTAAACGCTGGCGTAAGCACAACGCACAATAATATTATAACTTTTGACGTGTGTTTTGTTAAAGGATTGCCGCCTAGCATAAAACATAGTTAGGTTTTGTTTTAATTTATACATGCAAAGCGACAAACAGCTTTAAATGGGATAGGGCCCGGATGTCAGCACCCACAAACATGAGTGCACACATGGTGGGACGATCAGGATCACCAATGGCAGAATTTCATGCAAATCCGTCGTTTCGGCGTGAAGAAGTAACAAACATACACACGCACGCACACGTATTTACACACGCAAACATGCACACGCGCACATTATACTGAATATACTGATGTTTGTATTCGTTTTCGGTTTTGGAAAACAAAACTTGGATTCGGCGGAAAAAGTAGTGTTTACGAGAGTAGGAGGGAGTAGCTACTGGTATTTTTAGAACAATATCGTCACTAATTTGAAAAAATCTCGTTTCTCAAATCCATACGTTAACAAAAGTGGCCCTTGAAATAACGTTAATAAACTTCACTCAGAAAATTTTTCGATTTTGAGATACGAGCTTTTTTAAAAGTAGTGACGATATTATATTTTCACCCTGAGCGGAGTCCACACTGTATAAAATTAAATCGAACTAGTCATAGTTCTCTGTACATTATAGTTACTTATTCTTAGTTACACTTCGTTATATCTACTGATTCAAAATCTGTCAATTTTCTTAATTCCTTGGTCAGCATAGTTTGCGAATGACAGATTTAAAAAATGCATCTTTTTGTTACCAATGCCAGTGAGAGCGGCGCCATTCAATGTGCAGCAAGACACATGTATTGTATCTACCTAAAGATTAAATGCACTGTGTAGGGCCAAGTGTCCAGCAATGAAACATAAAATTCATAAATCTTTTGTTTTGACAGATAGAAGTCTGATTTTTTTACTGAACTTAGGTAATTTTATTGGGTATCACGTGACATATACAGTATTCTTTAAGAATGTGTAGTTGGTCATGAAAAAAATAAAAAGTAAAAATGGGAAAATTTTCACTGTGTCCACAGTGGTGTACAGAATGAAACACTACATATTTAACAATCAAACGTGAAAACAAATACAATCTATTTCATAATTTTGGGACGTATTTATGTAACAGGTTAATAAAGAAACGCACGAATATGGTCAAACAGTTTTAATTACTTTAACTTTAATCAATCTTATTAGGTGTGTCCCATGCGTAAATGTTTCATTGTTGATTACCTAAGGTATTTTTTATCAACCTCAAATTTTAGCCTACTAAATTGTGCCATTTTAACACGCGATCTGGTCCACAATAATCTACGAAATACGTTTAATATAAAAAAGTATCAAATATATTGAATTTATTACTTACTTTTGTGTCAATAATACTTAAAAAGCTCCCAGAACACGTGTTCATCCACGTGACGCCAGTGCAAACTGGGGTACAGTGGGGGGTTCTCAAGGGTATCCTTACGCGATATAGTGCACGATCTGGCAGGGTGGCACTTTAGAAATATCGCAATGTTTCACTGTGTACCTGAGTTTCATTGTTGTACACATGACCCTACTTAATATAGTTAACTTACCAAAGTATTTGGGATTTTCAAATTGATTTATTAGATATCTATATGTAACGTAATATATTCCATTCTTGGCGTTAAGAGACAAAAATAACTAGCACATTATCATACATTTTCTCGAAGGGCTTCGGCTTAGCTTTTGATATTATTTGTTTGAAATAAATACGTATTGGATACCTCCGAATTTCATGGAAGAAATTTTTACATAATGATGGTATTAAATAAACTAAATACGTAAGGTCGGTATGCTTTAATTAAAATTGTTATTATTTAATCTCATATATATTCGTCGACTTTCTAAACGAAAGAAAGAAAATGTAACCGGTTTCGGATCACTTACTTACTTACCTATCGTAAAACCAGGCCACTTTGCCCGCTTTTTGCAAGCATTGCATGATTTTTCACGTTTACAGCTTTCCCTACTGTTCTTGGTGTGTTAAGGAACTACAGCCAAAATACGTTTATTTGTTGGTGAAAATGTCTGTCGTAATGGCTGGCCATAAAAAGTTTTTTTCGCGACATTGCCCAGTTTTGTAAAAACCCTAATAACTTTGGCATTTTTGACTTCATTATTATGTAACTTAATATAGAATAAGTACCTATGATCTCATCGGATACAACTTTTAGTCGTTTTTGACTTAGCATTTCTTACCAAACACTAGTGGGCAAAGTGACCAATTTTTTTTGAGTCGTCTATACAAAGAATTCACAAAAACTATATTTAGCTAGGGTTGTCAATTTTGGTTTATGTCTAACTTTGACGAGGCCTAAAGGAAAATACTTAATGTTTTTAAAACCTTTAGAAAATGAACGTATCATATCGCTACTTATAAACAAAAGGGACAAAAAAAAATTGCAAAAATCGCATTTGAAAAATTCAGAAAAATGTAGCAATACGATAAAGGTATTTTTTATTTTTTGTGAATAATAGGCTAATTCATAATTACTTTTTATTCATTAATTGTGAAATCATAAAATCTAGTTATCTTAGAGTTATACAATCGTGCAAACTGTTGGTAAGGAGATTGAAAAATAAGTTTTTGTTTTCTAGAATTCGGAAATAATGATTTACTTATATAGTCAACAATACTGTTCTTTTACGATAAAAAATTAAAAAATCTTGAAAAAGGTTTTAAGTTATTTCATTAACACCTTGTATAACCCTAGACAGAGGTAAAAAGATTTAACGCAGACGCTGCAAATCAGACATGCATGCTTCTCTGTTAACATGTCTGGAGTGACAACCCTAAAGGTAATATTATGCTGGGCAAAGTCGTGAACAATGCTTCCCAACTTGGGATATGACATTGTCTATCGTCATAAATCTGAATAATTTGTTTAATTTTATTAATGAAATAATAGAACACAATAATAAAATAAAATTGGACTAATTTAAAAATATTAATAAAAGTAAAACAAACTAACAACTAAACTATAACTAAAAAAAAATTGAAAAAGTATCCCCCATGCCGATATTATTATTATGGACCCAAAGATATCTGAATTGAATTGAGATATTGAGATAAGCATTTGTAATTCACGGTTTCTAGCTAAAAAGTTATAACAGTTAAAAACACATAGGTACAATTTACGTCTGAAGTTTTGGCGACCTTTTTCGCCCACTGAAAAATAAACCCGTCTTTGAAGACGCCTGAATGATACGGGCCTGTCGCAGTGTTGTCAGATCATACAAAAAGCGGGAGCTGCGCTTTCAAAACGCGGTTTTTTAAATGAAAATGCGGATTTGTGGAATACGATTATACTTAGATTTTTTTGGCACGTTGAAAAGCCGAAGAAAAATCATAGTACAACTAGTGCTTCCGCTGCGCCGTAAGCGTTCGGCTGTTTCGTTCGTTCGATGTTTTGAATTTATCACCTTTTTCCACGAGCAAGTGGTAACATTTAAAAGTTGTTCGTGTATATTTAAAAAAAGCGGATCCGCGTTAGCTTAACGCGGATAGCGGGGCCAGTGGCAAAAACGCGGGGTAAAAAGCAGAAAAGCTGGGTGTCTGGCAACACTGGCCTGTTGTTACCCGGTGTTGCCAGCAATATATTTAAATTTCCACTACAAATTTTAACAAAAGTGTGCGTTTACCCGTTTTCGTTTTATTTTGATTATGTTCAAAAGTGACGGTCAGGGCAAAGCTATGTGCAAAGTGCAATGTTTTACGGTTTTACGGTACCCACCAACTGTAACGTAGTTTGAATATCACAACAATTCTAAGATGGGTAACTTACTACACCTAGTCCTCTCACTTTAATTTTTCCCGGAAACTTTATTCAATTTGTAAATGGTAAATAAGTTTCCTTTTTTCTAAATTGATTTACTTTCAGTTACTTACTACCCTAAGAGCTCTCCAAATAAAAGGCCCGGGTCGAAATCAAAATAAAATTTTCTTCGGAGTAAATGACATCAATTGATTTCGATAGACATCTGCTGTTGTAAGAGGGTTTGTACAGTCAAGGGCAAAGATATCGACACGGCCAAAGTTGCAAAAATATGTATACACGGCCTTAATGTTAAGTGCATATAGTCGTGTATACATATTATTGCAACTTTGGCTGTGTCGATATCTTTGCCCTTGACTGTACCAAAACTTGTAAAATTTTAGCTTTAATCTGTATTAAATCAAAAAAAATTGGATTGTTTAAAATTAAGGTATGTGTATGTATAACCTGTGTACGACATGCACAGAGGCGCAGTGAACTCTACTATTGAATTTGTTTCAGGTCGCATTTTTAAAGCGATTTTCATGAAATTTTGTGGAGAAATTACATAATAATATGGATTTTTTTGTATACTTTTTTAGGGTGTGGATGAATATAAAAATGTAAGACCAATAGCCTCCGAAGTTAATGTTATTGGAGAAACCAAAGCACTTAGTTTAGTGACTTGTAAACATAACTCTTAAATTGTATTATTTCGATTTAATTACATCTTACTTTAACTTTCACATGGTTTTCTGAGATGAAAGCAAAATAAGTTTTTGGTAAAAATTTCATTTTTAATACAAACTTTTTTGCTGACTGTAATTTTTGTTGTCTGTACTGGCACTGTCACCCAAACTACATTTGCATACCAAATTTCAAGTCGATGCCATTAACCGCTGAGGAGTTCCGTCCTACGGAGACGATCCTGCCCGGACTACCAGGATGTCACTGCCAGATTATTGTATTGTATTGTAAAGCGATTTACACATGTATGCAAAATTTCAGCTCAAACGGTAACCGGGAAGTGGATAATAAACATCGGTACAGGTGAAACTAAATAAAAGCTTCTAAAAATAAAAACAAGACATACTCGTAAGATTGCTTAGAAAATTCAAATTATAGAGGAACAATCCATTGTGGCATAGTGGCTCACATCCCGAAAACTTAATGACCATATTAAATTGATTTCATTTTACGTAACTATTAGTCTATTACTAATTAGGTACTTACTTAAGTAAGTCAGCAGGGTACACATATTTTTATAATTGTTTATATTTATAATTTATTTACGTAGCATAAAGCATCAATGTGAATAAGCAAAGTAACAACGTCATGTTGGCTTTTTTATTATCAGTTTTAAATGGAACGCATATTTAATTTATACTTTTATGTTCTCATATACTCGGATTATTTCCACGGACATCGCACCTCAAAGCTTGTTTTAATTTAATTAACTTTATTTACATTTCATTTCAGTCGTGAAAAAGAAGCGATCAAATTATGTGACAAGTTAAAATGACACGGCATGGCATTTAAGATTCATAAAAATTATCCATCTATACTTCTATAGGTAAGTACTAGTAAGTACTAATATTATAACAGGAAAGATTTGGATGTTTGTAACGAATTAAGTCAAAAACTACTAGACCGATTTTACAAATTCTTTCATTATTAGAATGCTAAATTATTCCGAATTGCCATAGGCTATATTTATTACCAGAAAAAGTTAGGGTTCCGTACTAAAACTTCAATAATGTAACACAAAGTGTAAAAAAAGTTGCCATAAAACATCTTTCATCGCATGCGCTGCGGAAAATATTGATGATAGAACAAAAATATGTTGTACAATATTAAAGAATATATCAATATCTACAAAAAACTTTGCGTTACCATATGTCCAACTATTGAAGTTATGTCACTACAACTACTTTTTGCGGAAAAGTGGAATGCGAGTATACCACTAAAACCCTTATCTTTAAGAGACAGGTTTCTCTTTTAGTTTTTTTGTTTCAAATATACCTTCTATTCGTTTTACGTAATAACGGCCACAAACTGTTCTCACAAAGTATCATTTAACGCGAGTGTATTCAATACGTTAATTGTGGCATAAAACTTACCTCTTAGGGGCGGTTTCACCATCCATTGATTAGCGTTAACCGACGGTTAAATGTGATGCCGTCTCCGTCTACTCGAACAAAACAAATAGAGACGGCATCACACCTAACCGCCAGTTAACACTAATCAATGGATGGTGAAACAGCCCCTTAGTGTAGGTAAGTTTTATGGGTAAATCAAGGCGGAAACTTATAATTGATAGCGATCAACTAGGTACTGATCCAGTTGGCTTCTCTGTTTTTTTATAAATACCAGGAAAGCATATTCGCCCGAAAACGACATAGCAGGCGTGTCATCTGATCTATAGAAATTAAATGTTCCAAGTAGTATCGGTCCGGATATATTGGCGCTGCAAGATAATTACAAAGTTTTACCACGCATGACACAAAATTTACGAAACCGAGCTGCTCAGGGGCGGATCTACATAAAGACTTTTTGGGCTGCAGTCCAGGGCCCCTTGGATGTAAAGGGCCCCACCCCCTACTGGAGACCTGTTATTATCATTATAGAACAGAGTTTTTTTACAAAATCGCAATTTGTTGATTAGTTAGGTAGACCCCGCCAAGTAATATTAGCACAGGGGGCACCACAAACTCACTGTTCGCCCCTGGAAAAACTTATGTACACACACACTGTCAAAGGTTAAGGTGGTAAGTAAGGGTGGAAAGATAGCCGATTGCGAGTTGCGTCATAAAACTTGCTGCCCGCAACAGATCGACAGGCAGGCTTTAGAGATCTGCGACCCTAATCTGCAGTTATCCAGACTCAACTGTGCCTAACCTGTCATATGTCAGCCGACTCCGACTAGTGGGCAGACGGTACCTACCCATTAAGTACATCTGCTGAACAGTACCTATCACCGATAAGTCAAGATTTCCCTATATAGAATTCAAACCACCACAATCTGTCCCACTGCAGGGCACAGGCCACCTCTCTGAATGAGACGGCTTGAGCCGTAGTTCCCACGCGGGCCCGGTGCGGAATAGGAAATTTACACACACTATTGAATTACTGGCAGGTTTCCTCATGATGTTTTCCTTCACCGTAAAGCTCATGGTAAATTTCAAATGCAATTTCTCACATGTTTTTTGAAAAATTCATGCAGATGTGATTCCGCGGATTTGAACTCATGATTCTCTGCTCGAGACCAACTTGAATTATACCCATCGTTTCACTGCTGAGCACAGGCCTCCTCTCAGAATGAGAAGACTTGGGAAGAAGTTCCCACGCAGACTATACTAAACGAAACGAATACTGAAGGGACCGAAAAGACGAAGCTTTAAGTGAATTAATATGTATGTATGTATGTATGTAAACTCTTTATTGTACAAAAGAAAATAAACAAAACACAATTGACAAACTTTGAGATACTTGTACAAAGGCGGACTTATCCCATTTTAATATGCACGGCAAAATATCAAGTGCTAATGGCACATTATGTTAATTAAAACTTCATTAAAAATGTTAAGAAATATGTAAGAAGTATAATAATTAGGTACTTATTCAACAGCCTCGACTCTGAAGTAAGTACATAAGTATAATAAAATTAACGTTGATGTAGGCAACATTAGACAAATTAGTTTAAATAAATTCGTGTTAACACACCGTGAAAGTTAATAAAATGCGTTCCTTCAGCGGTCAACCCTAAGTACTATTCAATGGAAAAAATCAATTGTGTAAACAAAGCAATTTTTCACGATTACTCCGTACCTAGTTACTTACATTTGAACGCCAATCCCGATCATATTCACATCTCAATGAGCTCACCACTGTTTTTAACAAAATCATTTTATCATTAAATAATCTGTAAATATGTTTATTTTATAGAAATTATTGGAAGACGAAAATCCGTTATATTTGTCAATTACATGATAATTTTTCCTCACCGAAGTTGGTCTATGGTCGGTCTAGTCTCTGGAAATTTAGTGCTGTACCAACAAAATTAATTATTTGACTGAACCAACCTTACCTATCGATAATTATGGCTGGCTCTGCAAATTAATTTATTCGTAGATAATAATTATTTGTGTTAGTTAGGTACACTATTTAATGAAGGTTTATAAAGGTTTCCAATCCTATCCTACTTCCTACTATATCCTACTAATCCTACTAATATTATAAATGTGAAAGTTTGTGAGTGAGTGAGTGAATATGTTTGTTACTTCTTCACGCTGAAACGGCTGGACGGATTTGGATGAAATTTTGGCGAAAAGAAGATAACCTGGATTACAACATAGGATACTTTTTATCCCGATATTCCATGGGATAGGATAAAGTCTTGAAATAACAACCGCTCAGCTTAGAGTCATGAAAATTGGTATGTAGATAGTTTGACATCTGGAATAAAACATAGCCTCTGGAATGAAATAAAAAGTATTTTATTTCGATATTCCCACGAGATAGGGATAAAATTTCGAACTAATAACCGCTGGGCTTAGAATCATGAAATTTGACCATGATCGTTTTATGTAATGTCAATGAAAACAACGATTTAATTTTCGGGAATTCCACGGCAATTTTTAAAAATCCCGGTATTTCAGCTGCTGGACCTAATGATTTACGTGTGCGAAGCCGCGGGTAAACACAAATAGTATTTTAGTAGAAATTATGTAGATTTCTATTTACTAGTATCATATTTACTGTGGATCCATTTGTTGGACCAAAAATCATTTTGAATCATTCCCGTGTCTACTCTTATTTCCCTGTCTTATGTAAATTAAAAATGCCTCTTTCTAAATTATATCGAAAATACAAACTGAGACATGGATGCACAGAAAAACCAGAAAAAGAGACCAGCGCTGGGAATCGAACCTAGGTCCTCAGCAATCCGTACTGCGTACTATAACCCCTACACCACCGTTGGACGGAGTCAGATACAAATTTCTCCTATGCACACATCTCAGTTGCCTTTTTCTACTACGCTACTTAAGCAGCAAAAAATTCTTAATTAATCCATATTTAACTGACCCTTTCAATTCTAAAAATACTCCATCATAAACCTTGGGGAAAATATACGTCAAAAATATAAGTGGATATACATGTTTCACCATTTTAAAAATTCTACCCTTAAAGGGGTATAAAGGGGAGTGTAAGTTTTGAACATGAAGTGTAAGTTTGTATGGAAGAAAGTTTAGGTATACATATTTGAAGATATAATTCTAAAAACTTCTTGAAAATGCTATTAAACATTTTAAGTTAAAAGGGACATGGAAACATTGTGAATGACTCTTGAACAGGACTAAGAGATGATTCGGCATTTTTAAAAATTAAACTTAGGGATTACATTAAATAATGAAATATGAGTAAATTCAAAATAATTATTTACTGCTGATTGAAGTATCTTAAAGAGCTTTCACATCACTATAGCCAACGTCAGTCAGTCAGTCAGCCAGTCGTCAGTCAAGTGTCAATGTCAGTCACCACATTTGTTTACACAATTGATTTTTTCCATTGAATAGTACCATACTCAGTACTGCCCTACGGACTATTTTGTTCATTTTCTTGGACCTTTTTAAGTGGGGATTTCGTATACGGATTACGAGACATGGCCATCATTTCAGCCATACGTTACGGAATGCAATTAAATTATCCTGTGCTATAAATAGCTATAGTTTCAGCTTCTCCAAGAACACCAAGGAAGCCAAGAGAATGGGATGCAAACTTACATTTTACAAATTTATCTAAAAGGTAACTTTTAGTTGACTAGGTGCCTATCTATTTAAAAACACTCGTTTATTTGTGAGCTTTAAAATTTGGTATTGATTAATAACGTTTCTTATTACCTAATGGATACAAAGATGTCAATAATTTATTACATTAACTTATGCAGTAGGTCGAAAAGGATATAGGACAGTATTTTTCTTATACCGGAAAATGGCGTTGTCGTGCGATAAACGAATACATCGTAGATGGAGTCGCGGACAAAGGTTAGTATTTTATAAATCGAATCCTGATAACCCTTAATAAGGCCCCATTTATTGGAGCATAACTACCACAGAATCAAAAGCAGCTATCGAATACATACCTGACAAAGAATATTTTTAAAGCTAGTCGTATTTTTAATAATTACAATGGAAATTGTGACGTATTTTGAAACTAATAAGGTTCAGTTTCCAACTCAATGCAAGTGGTCACTAAATCGCCTCTACCTATTAAGGGATAATGCGTGTCATCGAACGGCAAAATAATTATTACAGAGTTATAAATATTTGAAATTCAAGATTAGACGGAGAAAGAAATACTCGAGTCTGACGCCACACGTAAGTAGCGCCATTCCTACTGACTGCATAGAGCAAAGTGTTTTATAAGAGATAGATAAAAAAACACAAAAAAATGACTGAGGTTGTAATTTTCAATCGAATATTTTTTTCTTCGCTGCACATTACATTACTAAATAATTTAATAACTATAATAATTAAAAAGCTATTTATAATTTAAAGGTAGGAAATGGCAAATTTGGAATACGTAAAATACCATTATAATTATACCATGCATTGACAATTCGTTTGTAGTTGTTGTTTTCCAAGATTACCTAATGTATAATTCACCTACATCTATAATTTGTTCTGAGGTTGACATTTTTCTTGCGGCAGCAGCTATTTGATATGCATCGGAGGCCAAAGTGATCCCAACCTTCAAGCTGGACCCCAAGCTATCAATCTTTGTTTCGCTGCTGACTTAAGAGCCGAGAACACTTATTAGAAAGTTCGTGGCCCTATATTATAAGTTCATAATCATATTAGGTTAAAAAATAAACTCACGCCAATAATTCAAAAAGTTTCGATGCAGTCAACATTACTCAAACAAAAAAAAATTCCATCAGCGTAACACAACTTATTACGTAAATGGTGGAAGGTCTTAAACCATCTACGTTTATTTTTATAATAATTTTCGTAATAAACTTTTGATATGTACTCAAGTTACTTTATGTTTTCGTTAGTGCAAGTGAAGGATAAAATTTCCGATAAATGGGTTAGGTACAGCTAAGCTATCATATATAACTTAGTAGCTGTCACTGCTACCATCAAATTACCTGTCACGAAGCTATCAAACTTTTTAAATGCTTCGAGAAGTAGACGCCTCATCCAATAAACGAATCTCGATCGTACTTTCATATAGCTTTTTTGCACGAGACTCCGGTTGTGAAGAATTCTCGTTTATCGCTCGCGTTTGTCGTTTATCCCGCGGTGACTTTGCTATGTTCCTGCGTAGAGACTATGCTATGTCCTTATGCGGGCCTGGAACTAACTTCATACTTAATTTTATCTAAATCAAACAGAGTTACTTTCGCATTTATAATATTATCAATGACCATTGGTAAGTGACCAATAGTAAGGATTTACTCACTTTAAATAAAACGTATGCTTTTATTACATTATATACCTAGCGACATGACGTACCTTCGGCATAATTCGGCATTCGGCATAATTAACTCATGTTTAGATTTATAGACAAAATACCCTTGAATAATGTCCTTGTGTTGTAGTAGGAAGGTACGAATAATGCCATACGGAATAATCCCTTAATTAAGAAGCCTTTTCTCTATCATCATGAAATTCCTAAGCTTCCTATTGCTCAAACAGAAAACTTTATCAAGTTCACGCATTGTGTAAATGAAGTTATGGTAGACTGAAAAGAAACGATTGTTCTTGTGTTGCTCCAAACGATGTTAAACTCTACCAGTAAGACCGAGAGTGTGTATAAGTATGGTTTAGAACAACGGGTTGCCATTCCGCTTGCCTACATGAGCTTTATTTCAAATACACAGACGTATTTCAAATATTTCTACATGTTTTCTCCTCATCTGTTACTGTTGTTTTTCTCGTTAGGGTTTTTGCTTCTATTGTTCCGACGTCCCGTATTTGTAGTACCTCTGCCTGCGTTAGGTACTTGTGATAGATTTGTCAATGACTAATGGTTCCGTATTAAATACATACGTAAAATCTACCTGTTGTATTCGTAGTCTTAGGGGCTGTTTCACCATCTATGGATTAGTGTTAACTGACGGTTAGATGTGATGCCGTCTTCGTCTATTCGAACAAAACAAATAGAGACGGCATCACCAGTCAGCTAACACTAATCCATAGAACAGATAATCCATAGATGGGGAAACAGCCCCTTATTGTCGTAAATAAATCTACATATATGTATTATACAGCGCATACGTGTTGGCTATTGCAGAGTAAGAAAAATAGTTGAATTCATCATCCTCATCATCCCAGCCTATACGTCCTACTGCTGGGCACAGGCCTCCTCTCAGAATGAGAGGGTTTGGGTCGTAGTTTCCACGCGGGCTCAGTGCGAATTGGGAACTTCACACACACCATTGAATTATTTCGCAGGTTTGTGCAGGTGTCCTCACGATGTTTTTTTTGCTAATTTAGAAAAACAGAGGTGCGAACCGGGGTTTGAACGCACGATCCTCTGCTTGAGAGGCCACAGGTCAAACCACTGGGCCACCACGGTTTTTTTTAGTAGTTGAATTGAACAATTTAATTTATAGAATTCTCAAGCGAAAAACTGTAATAATTATGCAAAGTTAAATTATCTGACTTTATTACAAATTAACCATTAATTGTTATACTTGGAATATCTATAATAATTACCTACTTTTATTGAGAGTAATATCAGTAATATCTCAAACATAATATCCATATTTTTATAAACGCAGAATAAACAAACTTCCCGGAGAAATATTAAAAGAAGAGAATTTGAAACAATTTAAAAAAAAACATTATTTTATTTTTTAGTTGCGAAGGCTTATTATAATGTCAATGAGTAGGTTAGGTATGTTAGGGATGCGGTAACCTAGTTTGTTACCTACTTTTGGTTTGTGACATAATTTCAATTAGTATTATGTATATAAGTAGATATGTATTTTGAAATTTGTGAATTGTTAATTGTTCGTAAGAAGCATGCTGCATGTGAAACTGTGGCTATTTATATTCTTAAGACGCAACATAGTGTTACAGAAAATTACCTGTCATTTATATTTACCTGTTTTCACCTATGTTTGACAAATAAACGTATTTGAATTAGAATTTTGAATTAAATAATACCTCTGATGCTAGCGAAGACATAGCCATAGTTAGATGGAGTAAATTTAAATGTAGGTACACACTAGTTACACTCCTTCCCCTTTGACCAATAATTATTTTACTGATTTCTCTACATGTAAAGGTTTCGTATTTCGAGATAGTTACACATGAAACCCTAATTTCAGATTGAATGAAACAACCCAATCCACTGTAATAACGAGATAGGAACGCATGGTAATCAATGGGGAAAAACAAAAGTCAACATTTGGTATTCACAATCACAGGCTGGCTTAATCGGACTATCCAGAAGCCGGAAGTTTCGTTTGGGTTTACAGGCGAAGCATTGTAGGTAATTGTTTAAAATCGGCCAAGCGCGCGTCTCGCTCGCCACACGCAATGACTAATTCAGAAAATACAAAAATAAGGTAAACGGAGGCTGAGTGGTGTGCGGGGCGGGATGTTGGTATGTGGCAAACGTAATCGCTAATTTGACGTTTATTACATGCGCAGAAATTAACGGTTAGCGCTACACTTACTTAGAAGGATTGTAGCGGGCTGGTCGAGTTCATAAACTTATGAGCAAAAATTTGATCAAAAATATCTGAACGCTACTCTATTGTTAACGGCGTAGAAGCGTGTTCAGATATTTTTGATCAAATTTTTGCTCACAAGTTTATGAATTTGACTGTAACTACTGTGTCATAATAATTTTCCTTGTCAAGCAACGTACGATGAGTCACGATTTAGTTCTACAAGCTTTGTTCTATATTGCTACAATCAAGAACCCGTCATTAGTACCAACCAAAACAAACCACAACCTCCCAAAGTTTGTCTTGTGGACCACGGAAAGTAGGGTACCAAATCAACTTATGCAATACCTTATTTTGTACGCAATATTTTCTCAAAAGAAATATCATTCCAATTATCGTAGGAAGTCATCAAGTGAATAAAAGCGTATAAAATGGAAACAAAGTAAATTAATAAGCTTCATTAAATGTGAAAGGTATCAATCGGAAGCCCTTGTTAATTCTGTTTCAAGTTTACTTAAAATTCACAATTCAAAGCCCCGATGTACTTTGTCGCAGTGAATAAACACTTGACTTGACTATACACCTACATAATAGCTCTCGTGTGTGCCGTAAAATGATCTATTCCGAGAAATGTTTTAGCAAAGTTGGTACTTTCATAAGTGAATTAAATAGGTACATAATAAATAACATTGAAGTGATTTAGGACTTATATTATTATAAAATCACTAGCTTGTTGTCCGCGACTCCGTCCGCGTAGTATTCGTTTATCGCTATCCCGCGGGAACTATGTAATTTTCCGGGATAAAAACTATCTTATGTCCTTTCCCGGGACTCAAACTGTCTATATATCGAATTTCATCTAAATTGGTTCAGCGGTTAAGACGTGATTGAGTAACAAACATCCAAATCTCCAAACATCTTCAGAAACTTTTCACATTTATAATACTCGTACCTATTAGTAGGATATTTATTAGTTTTTAAAAACGAGTTTTGTGGTGCATAGTCAAAATAGTTAAAAAAATATTGCTGGCTGAGATTATTTGTCTCTACATTGTTCATAAGAAAGAAAGAAAGAAAGATAATACATTTATTCACAACACAAGACACAACAATAGTATTAAGTACAAATAGACAACACGTAGGAAAGTATGTGTCATTGCGGTTGTGAATCGGACACTGACTCAGCCTAATGCTGAAACGTTAATAATAAACGCCCCAGCGCTGATTTTCAGCCAGCACCGTTGGTGACCCTCGCGCCAAGCACCAAAACATCAAAAACAAGAAAAGAATAATAATAAGGACCAGAGGCCGTATTGCCTAATATTTCTGACGCTCGTGATCGCAATCAAATGACAGTTTTTTTATACGAAATCTGTCATTTGATTGCCATCGCGGGCGTTAGAAACATTAAGCAATATACGGCCTCGTTTCTGACGCTCGCGATGGCAATCAAATAGCAGTTTTTGTATGGGAAATCTACCATTTTACTGGATCGCGAGCATCAGAAACGTTAGGCAATGCGGCCTCTGGCCAGCATCTTGTAGGTATATTTCTCTTATTTCTTGTGGAAATATTTAAAAACATAACAACTTCATTTTCTTTTGTTTTAACCAAAGGCATTATGTACTCTTAATTTACTTTTTTAGGTTACCTACGGCATGTTATCGAAAAGAGATTCCCCACCAATTAAGAAATATTGTTTAGCCCTGTGTTTTTTATTTTGTTCGTCTGTTCGTCATGGTTGTTTTAATTAAAACTACAGAGAAAAGCAATTAAATTAATAATTGTGTTGCCAGGAAACATGGATTAGGATTTTTGCCATTAAGGTAAGTAGTTAAAAGGTTCTTGCAGCTTTGAGATCGATGACCCTCACATGTGAACTTGGAAATCGGGTGTTTTTTTTTTTTTTTACTTGTTACTCCACTAATCCACTATACAAATTAACAGTGGCATATTTGCTGGTCAATGTCGAATTTACGTTTTATTTACTTTTATTTTTTATATTGTATCGTTATTGCGCAAGTAAACGTTAAACTTTTCAAATATTGTAGGCATACCTATAGTGATTTGGGTATATTTTGTAGGAAATCGTGCATGCCTTTGGAAATCACCATTTGGTGAAGTGAAATCTCGAGAAAGACCACAATCGGCTACGGCATGCCACGGGAGTGACTCAGTAACAGTACCTACTTATTTCACAGGTTGCGATTCGATTAAGTAGAACTGAAGTCAAAACCAAGATATTTGTAAAAAAACATAAACCCAGATAAAGTTACAGTTAACTTTGTTAAAACACGAAAAATAAAATTATTAAATACCTAAAAATGCGACTCCAAAAAAAAAACGCTAATAAATTGTTGTTTAACAAGCGGACGTAATTTAGAAATTAGTTTTAAAATTGACCAAAATACATTATTATGAAATTTATGGCCCAAGCTTTAACCAATTAAAAACTCGTTTAGTTTCAAAAGGCTCATCATAAGATTAACTTCAAAGAGACTCGATATTTAATCTTTTTTGAAAGAAAATCCTAGCTCCTGGTTATTTTTCAAGGCTTGAGGTCCATCGAGAGTATTAGGAGTATCTTATTAGGTACGCTTAGTACGAAAGGCTTCCAATATGATAAGTACTTATCAATAAGTCCATTGGATTAAATTTGTAGGTAGGTGGGCTTTAAAAGAACATCGATATAATTTGCCCAGAGTTTTATTAAGTACCTACAGTTAATGCCACGAGAGTTGAAGTGAATCACACATGTACAAAATGTCGTGTAATGACAGCAGGATTTTGACATTTACTCATTCATTGCATTCATTTTCCTTTTGTGCAATCAGGTATTTTTGTAGCTGTGTGTGTATAATCATTCGCTTCAACTCTCGTGGTACTATCTATACGTGCCTATAGATTGTGATCATCATCATTGTCATATATCATCATCATCCCAGGCTATATATGAATGTTTCGCTTCTGGGTACAGTCCTCTTCTCAGAACGAGGGGGCTTGGGTTGTAGTGCCCTGCAGTTGCAGATTTAGCAGAACTTCACACACACCATTGAATTTATGCGCAGGTTTGTGCAGATTTCCTCCACCGTAAAGCTCGTAGCAAATTTCAAATCTATGTATATCATTTGTCAAAGGTGTGAGCCCAGATTTGAACCCACGCTCCTCTGCTTGAGCGCCAAGGTCAAATCACTAGGCCACCACGGCTATTGATTGTGATACAACTACCTAAATACTGAGTGTTGTCTGCAACTGGAACAATTAGTTAAAATATGTACAAGGTTTACCTAAAATAAAAAAATATTTTTGGGGTCTATCTATCTATCTATCTATAACAGCCCTTATAGCGCCCGTCTTCGGACATAGGCCTCCTCTCTACTTTTCCAGTCTTGCCTATTCATTGCCACTCGCATCCAGTTTACGCCAGCTTGTTGCCTGATATCATCTGTCCATCTTTTTGGTGGTCGTCCTCTACCGCGGGTGTTACACGGGGTCTTCACTCCAGGACTCTTCTCGCCCAACGACTGTGGTCCATTCTAGCAATATGTGCTGCCCATCTCCATTTTCTGCGTTCTATTTCTGTTATTACGCCTCGGAATACACCTTCTGGACTGAAAGAAAAACGAGTTGATCAGACAGAAGACTAAAGTGAATGACGTAATAACAGACTTTTTTGGGTGTCTGAGGTTAAAAGCCTTGAAGGATCCTTGAAGCCCCGATGCTAAAAAAATGATTCATAAACGTCTGTTAGCCCTAATCAGTCGATCAAGGCTCTGCTAAAGTTAGACGACCGTAGACCCTCCTTTATCTCCCTGCTAAGTCACAAAATGGCCGCCACAAGTTTGAACAGCTGACTTTGACAAGAGCAAAAAACCATACCGAAGATATTTTTAGTGAAGGTGAAGTTACGCAAAGATTAAAAAAATAAACCTGGAAAATTTATTATCGGATTTGTATAATCCTCTAAAATTACTGTACTTTACTACTTACTACTTTACTAACAATAAATATGAAAAAATAAAATTAGGATGATTAACATAATTACGGCTTTTTGCACTTAAACATAAATGCGGATCGGAATGGCGGGAAAACAAACATCTCGCTTTTTTTTCCGTCTAATTTGCTGTCACTGCTGTCATTTTTTTTTTTAATTATCGATGAGGCCATTTTTTGTCTTTGATTTGTAAAGATTTCCAACATAATGCGTCTAATCCGTCTATCAGCAGCTCAACAACTAGCAGACTGCTAGCAAGCGTTTATGAATCATACTTCTTGACAACCGTCTAACAAGCTTAATCAGTCTGCTAAGTAACAGACC